>NW_028301594.1:28903747-29218497 GCF_987345545.1 Pholcus phalangioides
CTTCAGCCCGGCAATTCGTAGCGGAGGTAAAACAACTTCAAGAATACTACTTTATCAACCAAACATCAGCATTACAGTCAAAATCATATGTGAGCACCACAGTACCAAGAAAAGTGAGATATAAGCAGTTAATCGTTCACTCTGTATACATATATTAGGACTCTGATTTGCATATTTCCGGTGCCTCGCTTTCGTGAAGCAGGCTCTATCGACCAAAACTTTAACCAAATTTTTTTACACCTAGCCCTCCCCCACCTCCTGAGAATAACTCTTCCTCAAATCGTAATAAAATATAGCAATGCCTTCAATTTTTATGAATTTCTGAACTATTTATGGAATTTATTGAGACACCCCTTATTTTGAACATAAAATTAATCACATTTGCAGCAGCGATTCGAATAGTGGGTACCATCCAAAGTGGCGCTACATGTTTTAAAAAAAATAATTTTACGTGGGTTAATTAGGGGTCATATACTTCTAACTAGTGAGCTGCAAGATATTTTTGACATAAAATTACATTCCAAATGATTAAGACAGTGTTGTATATATTTCCAAGATAAAATATAATTTGATTATTTGTGGCAAAATTATGTTTCTAACCACTTCTATTGCTAAACAGCACATGCGCGTAGTAAATATTCTTGTGTGAGTAAATCGTTTTTCTGTTCTATACCAAACATGAAGTCTGTTTTGAGAAATGCCTGGTGTATTGTTTTCAATGGGTGCTACTAAACCACACATGCACTTCGTCCACATACCTCTGCGGAATTTCTAACGAATTGGTACATGTTTGAATGTGTGTGTACGTGTTGTGAACCTAACATGAAGTTTGGTACTGTGTAACGATTGTTGTGTGTAGTGCGGCCATCTGCAACTAGTATGCCGCAAGATACAGGGTGGTTATGAGCTGGCACTTCTCAGACGTATATAGCGCCCATTCTGATAGCAGAATTTAGATGAAACTTCGGATATATAGGATATATGAACCGTTAGGGTGAGGGAGGGGGAAGAGAAGAAAGATTTAATAAAAGAAACAGTCCGATTTTTTTACCATAAGGTTAAAAAGTGGTGCTTTTATCATAATACTATTTTTCCCATGATCCAAATCACCGTGTATACCAAGTTTCAATTAAATACGTCCACCAGAACTGACGCTACATAGGTCGGAGTAGTGTCAGTATAATTCAACTGTCAATACTCCGACTTATGCAGTGCCTGTTGTGGTCGACGTATTTCATTGAAACTCGGTATACAGTATACGTTATTTGGACCATAGAAAAAAGATAACTGCGATGAAAAAGTGCCACTTTTTCACCGTGGCACCTGATTATCGCAGTCCGCCCCCCCCCCCTGTCTAAATAACGTATATACCGAGTTTCAATGAAATACGTCCATCACAACGGGCGTACCCCCATGGTACATATATCCTATATCCCAAATTTCATCAAAATGCCTCCATCAGAATGGGCGCTACGTGCGTCTGAGTAGTGTCAGTTTATAACCTCAGCCCTTCCTGTATTTAGAAAGAAAGGTTACTTTTAAATTGGGTAGTTAGGGCGGTAATCTCTATACATTATACTACAATATATTTCTGATACATTTAAAGTGATCATTAAAACACTATTTCCGATTAATCTACTTCGATATACTTTAGAGATGGAATTACGTTTAAAGTGCTCTTAATTCGAGTGATCCACAACCATTCTGGGCAGCGGAATGTGGGTGTGGGGTTTGGAATTCAAATTACATTTAAACTAGTGGTAATTAGAACAGTGAGTGCAATGCAGTATTTTCACCGAGATATTTTGAGAAGGAAATTATTTTAAACTTGTTAACACACACACACAAAACTATTATTTCCTACTCTAAAACTGTTATTAGCCATAACGATGGAATTGCAATCAAATTGTTGGTTAAAATAGAGATTTTAAACACCAATGCGTACCTCGATAAAATTACATTTTAAATAGTATTTGGTAGCATGGCCGTAACTAGGATTTCTTCCCCTACTAAAATTTACCGTTCGGGGCAGTTGTTCCCAGTGCTGGATTTGTGGTTTTACCACCTGTGGGCTACACGAATTTTGTCGCTCCTCTCCCACTCTGGTCTGATTTTCCTCGAATTCACCTCCCTGTACTATAACCCGCTTAGTCTCCACCCCTATGAATACGCCCGTCTCCAAGCCACTCTTTTGGACACTCCCCATGCCCCCTCCACACACTCTCTAGGTCACTCGTTTGAGCATTCACATGCTTGCACACTGTTGTGGTCGCTCACGTGCACATGCTTGCACACTGTTGTGATCGCTCACGTGCACATGCTTGCACACTGTTGTGGTCGCTCACGTGCACATGCTTGCACACTCTGTAGGTCACTCTTCTGATCACTTCCATGTTCTACATTCTATAGATCTGTCTTTTGGTCATTCACATGCTTTCACACGCTCTAGGTCAGTGTTAGTATGTAGCACCCAAAGTGGGCAATACCGCCCCTTGGTGGGGGATAGAATTTTCCAGAGGGGGACCATAGAACTAAGGGTATAACATAGAATAATATGGGTACGCTTGAGGTGTGGGCGATGAGAGAAAAAAATTTCTGAAGAAGGGGCGATGGAACAAAAAGTTTGGGAAACTATGCTTTGGGCCGTTCCTTTAGTCACTCCATGCTCACACACTCTGTAGATCATTCTTTTGGTCACTCACTGACCTGGTCCCTAGCTCTCTCGGTCACTCTTTTAATTATATACATGCTGAATTGATTTGATCATTTACGCCCGAGTTTGCACACACTCTAGGTCACTCACACACTTTTTGTTCACTCACATGCTTGCAAATTCTCTAGACCACTCGATTGGTCACTCACTCACCTAATCCCTCATTCTCTAAGCAGAGGCGAATTTATGGTTTTACCACGTGTAGAATGTAAAAATTTTGCGACCGCTTACTGCTCAAATTACCCGCCCTGAGCTATAGCCCGCTAAGCCGCCACACCTCCCCCCCCCCGTAAATGCACCACTGATTACCCCCTCTGCCCCCCCACTCCTAGTTCCGGCCCTGTTTTGTAGAATTAATTGTTTTTTTATACCACTGTGTAACGTGTCAACTCAAAGCGCCGTAACGTCAACCAAGGGTTCAACGAGATATTCTAGACCAGCGGTTCTCAACCGGGGCTCCGTGTGCAACTCCCAGGGGCTCCGCGGCGACTCGAGGAAAATAAAATGAATCAGTAAATTTGATAGATAAGTAAATAAGAGAGGCCTACAAGGTTCTGCCATAAAAATTATGTACAAAAAAGGGCTCCTAGAGTCAAACAGGGCTCCGCCATAGAAATTATATACTGAAAAGGGATCCGCGAGTCAAAAAAGGTTGAAAACCGCTGTTCTAGACAAAAAAAATTATATTTGAAATGGTAATTAAGAAAACAATCGCCCAGTCGTTCTACAGGACCATTCAGAAATACTGAGAAGTATCCTAATCTCAGTCTCAAAGGATGCCGCAAAGATAATACCGTTTGTAAGTCCCAGATTCAATCTCACACTCCAGAAAACGCTATTCTATAAAACAAGATTATATAAACGATTGTCTAAAACCTTTTCTTTCCGTGAAACACAATGTGTAATACGCTTTTCCGCCGCGTGAGACATCACATGTTGTAATCCTTAAAAAATTGAGCAAACGAGCACAGAACCGGAAAAACGCACCATGATTTTCTCCACCAAAGAGAAAAAGGAAAAAAATATTTTCTACAAAAAAGGGGTTTCTTGAGAGGATTACGGAGTTAAATCCTAGGAAAAGTATCTCTCTTTTTTTTCTTTTCAATCTTAACTTTTTCCTATTTTATAAGAAGTACTATACTGTGTATGTACTTTTTTTTTTACGAACATGTGAAGCATCACTTCTACGGAATTTAAGGTTGATTTATCGGTTTAGTTGGAAAAGAGGGTATATACGTATAGCATACAAGCTGTACAGTTACTGTACATGATTTATTTTTATTTTTCATTTCCAATGTTTTATCCCTTACCGCCTGACGTATTTTCTTGAGTAGCTTTGAAATCTTTGATTCGCCAAAATTCGACATTTTGCTTTGTTTTCCTTGTATCTTGTTAGACTTTCATCCGGAAAAAAGCAAGTTTCACGAGAAAAATTTATCTGTTTACTTGTGTCCGATCAGGTGGAAGAAAAAAAAACTGAAATGATACAGAAAACTAGGTTATAATGGCATCGAAGATTTCTTAAAGTTTTGTCGTTATAACCGAAGTTGACATTTCCCCCCCCCCCAAGGCATTTTGAATAAGATAAATTTTACTCAGATGCAATCAAGTACAAAAAGTGAAATTATTTCACATGATTAGGGTGACCATATTTATCAAGAAAAATATTGGGATCATAAACACTCCGGACATTACCAACTCTCGCCAAAAATGTTGCCGAATTTTGAAGAAATCGCTAATTATTGCTTTTAAATAACCCTTGGTTGGAAATGAAGTGCTAAGAAAGTTCAAAATTATTTTATAATAAAAAAAAATGAAAATTCTACATGACAAATATGCGTGGATTTTGATATTTATAATCATGTTCATATGATATTCGTAATACGTATGATATACTAGCTATACAGGGTATTGCCTTAAGGGGGCGACAAACTCAAAGGGGTGATATTATAAATCAAGAGGACGTTTGGTCTGTGTAAATCGTAAAAATACTTAAGAATTGTGTGACGTCGAGTGGGACAAAAAGCCAATAATAAGTAGAAGAAACATTTATTTGACAGCATGTTACAACACACAGCCTGTGGTGTACAAAATGAAGTACAAACAATAATAAGTGAAAAAAATCTCTTCCTTTACTTTCTGGCGTTGAACTGTGCTGCGCGGTGCATTGCTTTGTAATCATGCTGTCAAGTAAATGGTTTATGTACTTATTTATTTTACTTTTTGTACTTATTATCTACTTCACATATAGTCTTTGTCATACTTCACGACACAGTCTTTGATTGTACAACAAAGACTGTGTTGCAATCATGTTGACAAATAAATGTTTTTTCTACTTATTATATTGGCCTTTTTGGAATGGAGGTAACGAAAAGTGTGTAGGTAGTCGGAAAATCCGGGGACGGTAGTTACCTTCTCATTGACGTTGTAAGCAAAGTCCATTAACGTTGTTTTCATGGGAATCAGCCGGGGCCGCCAAATATTGACGTTTTAGCGGAGGTGTTGTTACAACCGAGGTCGTTATAACCGAGTTTGACTGTATTTAATTTTTCCATAACTTAGAGTGCTTATAATTTGCCCAAACCCAAAGACGTATTCACATCGGCAGAAGTTCTCAACTGTACATTGAAGAAGAAAAATTAGCACACGTTGATCGCACACGTTAATTCTTCCGTTTAGGATCCTCTGAAGCCGGCTTTGGTCCATGTGTTGTACGTCCGCGGTACTCCAGATCGTCCCACCTGTGCTGCTATTCGTTCATGAGGTCTCTCCAGAGAAGGGCTTTGGGCGGCCGACTGTGACAATGCGATGTCTGGGGTGGAAGTCCCGTTGACTGTGGCTTCCTTGGTAAGTTTGTCGGCTTCTCCGTTGCCCACAGGCCACCACACGGTGTGCTTTTATCCACGAGAGTTGGACGAATTTGACTACCGTATAGACATCCCAAGGTGGACATATTGGGCATCTTTAATTTGGTTTGTACTGTTATGTAATGAAGTTAAAAACTAAAGTCAAATATCCAATATAACAGTAAAAAAACTTTATGATTAGCCATGTAATATAAAATCAATCTTAATTGTCTATGTGTTCAATATTTTTCGTAACATACGCATTTCAAATCGCGTGATTCTTTTGACCCTGTATAATAGTTTATAAAAAAATTAATTTAGTTGCACGTTTTTTCACCTTGTTAATTTTTGTTTATAATTCTACAATTTGACGTGGACCCCAGTAAATAAATCTGTAGACCACTGGAGGTCCAGAAACACCCCAATTGGGAACGACAAAGTGTTTGCGTACGAACGCTTAATTTTTAACTCTACTCATTTATTTGATGTATCTCTTTCTACTCAATAAATCATAAAAAATAATATTCTTAATCATTCCGATTTATATGCCCTGGACGGATTATGTAATCCCTTGGGCTAATACATAAATGTCAATATATATATTTTTGTATATTGCGTCTATATGGTATGTGTATTTTGTTTTTGTGAGTACTATTTACGATAGGTTGTATATGTGTGTGTGTAATAAATTTCAAATTCTAAACCATAAATTTCCTTTTAAATATTGAATTATGTCAGAGATAGGTAATTCCACGGCAGTGTGTTTATTATAAGTCACGCGAATTAAATGCGGTTGTTTTTCCACTGAAATACGCCAATATATACAATCAATAATTTTTTTTATTTTCTTTGTTAAAAAAGTCTTACGAAAGAAACTTTTTTTTTTTGTTCATGTAAAGATATCAAGATGGATAATCTTGGTTTTTGTTGTTGTTGTTTTTTTGCTTCTCGTCGGCCATTATTAATCCTCTGGAGCGAAGTAACTGGAACCGAACAACGTAAGAAAAAAAATAATAAAGGAAGAAATGAAGCCGAATTATCTGTAATTGGCTGCCTTGAGACAAAACATGGAGAAATTACTCGAACAGAAAAGAAATTCCCAAGCGGATGAATCTTATTTTCCTCAAAGAAATAACAAGACACAATAGGAAATTATTCGCCTTCGAACATTTCACAGACATTTTCGTTTAAAAAAAAAAAAAAAAAAGATAGTCATTTCAACTTTCTTTTCTAGCTTCAGGGATGAAATGGGAAAAAAAGTTCTTAGTTTGAATAAAAAGCGTTCATTAAATGTAAACGGGGAATGAATTATCAATTCTTCAGAAAAATATATGGAATTTTGAATTATTAATCTATGTTAAAAGACTTTTATTAAGATTTAAAAAGAAAATTTTGTTTCCTATCCATAAATTGATGCGATTTTAAGTTGTTTATATTTAAAGTAGGTCTATATTAAGTTCCAAACTGATGCCAATAAAAAATTCAAATACCGGATTTGTTTTTTTCTCAAGTTTTTCTCTAAAAGATAGATGGCGCCGCGAACAGTTTTTTTTTTTCATACCGATAAGCGGATTAAATTACCTTTTCTCCTGAAAATAATTACCAATGTATTTTCAACAGGACGTGCCATTTCAGCAACTTACAACCAAAAGTTAATAAAAGGTTTTGAAATTTTTTAAGATTTTATTAATAAATAAAAATTTTCCTTGTAAATTAAAATACGTGAGCAAAAAAAAAAATGCCCCGTAAAATGTTTTCGAGACACTGAGGGTATTTCTTTGAAATACGGGACGTTTGTCAACCCCAGATGCGATGGTAAAGCTATTTCCCACGTGGGATAGCAGCATTCCATGTTTAATAGTTATGTATCCAGAATTTCCACTCTAAATAGAATTTTAGCTGTACTTGGAGTATTTTTCATTGAATACCCGTAAATTACAGATTTCATTCATTTTCGATATTTGAACTTGTTCTGACACTACTCCGACTTATGTAGCGCCCGTTGTTCATCAGCCGTCCATTAATTTAATTAAAACTTGGGGGAAATGTTATTTGAACCATGGGGAAAAGATAAATGCAATAAAAAAGTCACTTTTTCACCTGATGGTCAAAAATTGAACTATTTTTTTTTATTGAATCTTTCTTTTTCCTCCATGGTCCATATATCCTATATACCAAGTTTCATCAAAATACCTCCATCAGAATGGGCTCTACACACGTCTGAGTAATGTCAGTTTATTTATAACCACCCTGTACATCCGCTACAACGTAACTTCCAACCGTTGCAAATTTGAAAAGTAGCTGGCAGCACCTACTCTATACGAAACTTAGCCCTTTCCCCATGGGATGATCTCTTATTAGATAGTACACAGCGGACCAAATTTTGGATTCCTTAAAGTTCGTTATAACGAGGTTTGATTGTAATACATCTAACGTTTGGGACCGTTTTCGATGTATTCTCATTTCCTTCACTACAATATTTCACGGAAGAAACCATTCGAGCAAGCAATTCGTTAAATGAAATGTATGTATCTTGAAAATATCTGTTGAAAACTATGCCGGTTGGAATTTGAATTGATCGTCATCGGGACATTTTTAATTGATGGAAATATTCGCGGCTGCGAATCGCAATGCTGTTTCATTATGGAATTCATTTCTCTTGATCGATATCATCTCCCGCAAATACTGAATAAACATACATATATATCCTGTGTGATGTTCAAATCAATTTTTGCCCGAGGACTTGATTAACTGAACCCCAATGAATATTTTTCCGATAAATGAATGTAATGGATTCGTGGAAGGAGAAGAGCTGCTTAACGTGTGTTAGCAGCGTGAGTGATTCCACTCATTCATTAAATTGTTAAAACTGAAAGCTTTCTCTCCATAACACGCGACTGGATTGAAAGTAAAAGAAGCAGTTGATGTTATACACTTTTGAAAGTGTGTTTCATTTTCATACAATCCCCATAGTCTAGAAAGGGGAAACGGGGTGCGGGCTCGGGTCCCATAAAATTTGAAAAGGGGGGGGGGCAAAAAAACATTCAACGCATTTCCTTTCTCATCTCCTCAGGTTCTTGAATAATCTGTATTTGTGAAATTCAACACTGCGACGAATTATAAGCAAATGGCATAGCATATTTCAGAATTTATTTTCATTACATAAATCCAGCCTCTCAACATCACGCTTGAGTGGCATGATGCTCGTCTACCACCGTGAAATGTGTCGTCAGGTCCGAGGTTCGAACCGGGGAAGAAGAAGGATATAGAACAACTTATTTTCCCTAACGAGCTTAAGACGACCACCGACAGATGGCGCTTTCATTTTCAACCCAACTCGTTAATGGCAGTGAATTGCGTTATAGCTATATGGACGGAGTTGGCATGTGGTGAAGTAGCCACTCAGCGTAGCAGCCAGCCATTGATTCAGACATTGGGCTATTCATAATCATGCTGACCAGCGACTGGCCACTTAGATAAATAAATAAATAACGTGAGCCTCGTGTTTCCCAAGAAATCCGTATGATCTGTCCAGACAATTCGAAACGGATCTACTAGAATTAGAACCCAGACCTGCACAGTAGGAAGCCTGCTCAGCCTAACCACTTGACTGCCAGGTGACACTTGGACTTCGGGCATCCAGTACAGCCACTCATCGGTAGTATACAGCGGTGAAGTATGACACAATGAAATGCCCATTGTGTAAAAAAATATTGGCCAAATAATTAGTGAACCAGATACAGAGCACTGGACCCCCACTTTTTCCGGGTGTAGTGGTCCCAGACATTTTCTTCTTTATGACCAAGCTGACCAGTTACTAGGCACTGAAACGTCAGACATCAAGTCCAGCCACTGAAACAGACATTGATCTCTTCACGACTAAGCCGACCAGTTACTGGCCACTCGGACTTAAGACATTGGCCAAAGAGAATTCTCAAATCGGTGGCCCTAGTTGGTTAGTAATACCATTCAACTCGTAAGTGAACCATGGGTTGTTCGAATCAAAATGAGCGACCATGTACTCACACTGTGTACTCATCAACACTAAAGTCCGAGCTCCATTTATTAGCCCATAATGCAATCAATCATCCTCATGTTCGTCTGGAGCATCTCCCTATCGCTTGGATTCCCGATTACAACACCCCCCTCCCCACATTAGCTTCACGTCATCTGCGAATTTACTAACAATTCCATCGATACCCTGATCGAGTTTATCGCTAAAACCTGCAAAAATTACGTTCCCAAGAACACCTTCTTGAAGGACTCTATCCACTCTTCCCACCTGTTCAATCAGAAAATTCCCCGTTCACCAGGCCCGTTGTGGCCTATCTCTCTCATTCAAAATTCTGTTCAATTCAACAAGTTGCCCCAAAAACCATTTTGTTCCTAAAAAAAAAGCCACGTATTTCGGTAAAAACTACGAGACCACAAACCCATAAGCCAATTTATAAAATTTTATAAATTTCTGAAAAATTCATTGACTTTTGTTTCACCCTGTACATCCACCATCCATTTAATAGTTCAATCCAAGCAAAACCTGCATTTCCCTATTATAATCTCGTTTTGATGCTAAATATTTAACTTTATCATGGTCAATAACTGATAACTACCAAATGTTAATTAAAGGGTAAGAATGCATAATGATTCGTTTTCCTCCCTACCGTAATCTCAATATAATTGAAGTAAAACGCCCTTAATGGATTCTAATTAATTTCGGTCACCTCAACCTCAGGAAAACACGCCAACATTAAGCAGCAATTTCCGCAATTGCACACCCATATACGAATATTAAACTGTCATTAACAAGATCCGATGGGAGTTTGCGTTCGCGATAGTTTGATTCAATTCAATTTCCAGTCAATTTCGAAATTGAATTCCGTGAATCGCATTTTAAATTTAGGAATTCTCAAGATCATGTGCTGCGAAATTTTCCACAGCTATTATCATCACACATACTGCATGTGTATCGTGGTAATTTTGAAATTTTTGCTCGATTTTTAATCACCATCGAATTTCCTCTTTGAATTGACATGAAGGGCGTGCGCTAATGACGACGGGTCCTGAAACGCGCGTTAAAATGAACGCCAAATCCCCATTTGCAATACATCGAACTTGAATAATGTCTGACTCGAGGATTTGAGAAATTGGCCTCATCGTTCCCGCGTCACGGCTGGTCGAGATTAGACCTTGACAGTCATTTTAGGTAACTGTCAAATGGCAGTTATCGATTACCGCCTTTCAGTTTAAACAGCTTTCTAAATCTCAAGTTGTGGCCATATTGGTGATTAGCAATATATGTAGCAACCCACGCAGATGCATTTCTATATAACGTTGACAGGAGTTTTTGCCTGCCTTTATTGCAAATTTGTGGGGAGAAAATTACTGCATGAATATGATTTGCATATTTCCATGAATTATTTGCTTTCTTGCAGTGTGCACTAATGACAAAAATTTTAACTAAATTATTTTTCTGTACCAAAAAAAAAAATCCTTCTTGTGAATAACTTTTTTTGCAATCGGCATTCAAATGCACCGATTCCTTGAATTTTTATGCATTTTTAAACTATTCATCAATTTATGGGACACCTTGTATTTTTTTCACAAAATTCTTACAGTATCACGAGAAGAATAGAATTTCGATCAATAACTATTTCCAAGTATTTATTATCATTATTTTTTCTCTAAGAGGTGTTGACACTCATTTGGTCATTTTGGCGTTTATTTTCAAGATAGGGAGGGATTTCTTATTCAAGCCGAAATTGTCCACAATGACGGTGGAACAAGGTCGTGTTCGGTTTAGAAGAAGAAAATAGTACAACCGACGCGCTCGTTATAACAATAGCTCCGTTAGGGCGAGTGCTACGATAATTCGTTTTTTCATATAAAGACTATGTTTCTCTTTCGATATAACGTCCGTAACACGATGGGGGTGGTTATAACGAGCATCGACTGTATTTCTTAATGTAATACTCAAAAGCACGTTTTTCCACGTATTTGAAATGGTTTGAATCGCTCGTTAGCCCTAATCACCTTCGTGAAATTTATTTTGTCTATAAAATTTAATAGAAATAAAACTCTTACAAAACAATACTTTCAGAAAAGATCTATGAGGAGAAGGAGAGGAAAGAGTCAGATATACAAAGAGAATGTTTCTGTCTTATTATTAAAACAACGAGAAACAATGCTTCATTATTCTGAAGGAGCTGGTTTTGTTTTGTTTTATAATTCGAACTGAACTCAAACATCTTCTAACAAAGAAAAGAAAGTTGCTCTCGGTTATACTTCGTTACGGAACGTATCTCAAATTCGACCCATGGTTAGAACAGTCTTGACAAATTGTAACGAATGCTTCTTCGTTCTTCTTCCTCCTTTTCACTGAACACTATAATTGACCGCTTTCCGGGTTTAAAAAAAATGTACCGTGCACAGGTCTTATGACCTGAAATAACCTTTTGATAAAACCTTTGTAGAATCACGGCTTTTGGGATAACAGGATAGTCAAATGACTGCGCTGAGTCCAATTCAACAAATGGCAGCTACTATTAAAAAAAATATTTCTTCTAAATGATCCTTCCACTTTTCCGGGGCTTAGTTCGTCCTGGATTGGAGTATGCCATCAGGTTTTGGAGACCATACTTTCAGAGAGACATTGGCTTGTTCGAAGGGGTGCAGAGAAGAGCCACGCGTGTCCTTGATGGTAAAAGGAGCTTAAGCTATGAAGAAAAACTTTATTTTTTGAAAATGTTTACATTAGAAGAGCGCAGATGCCGGGGGGATATGATTGAAGCATTCAAAATTTCCAACGAGAGGGATAGGATGGATCATGAGTCATCGTCAATCAACTGCTTCGACCAGGAGACACCAGTATCGATTGGTAAGAGGGAATTCTAGGTTGCGACGTCGCAGGGAGTTTTTCTCTTAATAGGGTTGTTGATAAATGGAATAGCTTATCCCCGGAGATAGTAAATTCCAATACAATTGACACGTTTAAAAAGAAATACGATAAACATATTAGGATAAATCGAGAAGCTATCCATGCTCAGATGAGACAAACATTATTTTTTTTCTGGGCAGTATATTTATATCTTATCATAATTATTGGCTATTTATTTCTGTTATTGGGTTGATGTATTTTTCATATACATTAGTTCAGAAGATATGTTCGACATCCATATTTTTTAATGGGCATCTTTTTTCAACCTCCTCGTTGGGCATTTTGTCGTCTGTTGTTGTATTTCTATTTGTAAATTAAAATTTGTATGAGTCACTCCCACAATCGGAAAAAAAAAAGTCAATTACACCTCTCTTATAATAACGAAAAAAATTCACCTCTGCTACAATCGAATGGAAATTCGCTAAGGGATTGGCGATTAAAATTTTTGAATTTTATTGAAATAGAAAAAAAACTGTTCTACTCATATTTTTCTTTCAATTTCGTAAATTTCAACTTGAATATCATTTTTTTAGATATATCGCTGGTACTTCAACCATGAATGTCAAAATCTGTTGCCAAAAGCCCGTACCTAAAGGGGTTAGTTAGGTTGTCAACTAAATCACAATCGGTAATCGGATGTTGATTGTTTGTTCACCCCAGGTTCCAATTGGTCTGTCCCAGTTTGGCCCGTAATTGGCGAATCCGTAGTTGGTGGACCTTGGATTGGCGTAACCGTAGAAAAAGAAGCTGCCCGAGCGGCGTACGGACAAATCAGGGAATTCCCCCCCCCCTTTCGATGTTCGGGCAAAACTGCTAAGTGGTGAAGAAAATGTGGAGATGGCTATATGAAAATTTGTACAAAATCAAGAATTTCAATCACCGACATCTCAACGCATTTTAGTTCAAATGTTATGGGCTAGATACTATCGACATTACAGAGGCACAAAGTTTACTTTTTGACATTTTTTCGAATATAAGTGGTCATTCAAGTATTACTTCAGCATCGATGGTGGGGAGGGGGTTTCCGATTTGCTGACTTTTGATGAGAAAGGGGAAGGCTTTGAATGATGTCATCATTCAAAGTTTTTACGTCATCAACCACCCTTTATGAAAATATGAAATATTCTTAATGGTATCTTACTCGGTACGCCACAGAAACTAGAAAACCTTTCGATAGTTTGTGGGCACCTGAACTAGCATTCCCCCCTATTGATATGTCCCCTACAGAGCCACTTTAGTGATCTCTAAATGTCTCCGGGTCGATTAAGTGCTCTGGAACTGTGTCACGCATCACTAAAGTAATCCGTAATTATGCCGCAGATCACTTAAGTAATCTGGAAATGGTTAACTTGAATGATGTAGAACCACACTGGGTGCCGCTTAAGTGCTCTAAAACTGTACCACATGTCCTTCAAGGGATCTATAAATGCGCCACGGATCGTTTAAGTGTTCTGAAACTATGTCACGGGTGTGCCACGGGTCACTTAAGCGATCTGTAAATGTGACGATTAGTCCATTTTTACAAAATTGGGTTTGAAGGGGCAGGCCTCATCAGATAATCCCCAGGGCCATATTTGGCCTGCTGGCCAAGGGTTTACCATATATGACTTACAGGGGGTGGGTCGCAATGAATTTCTTTAACAGAAATTTTTTCGAGTTCTTAGCTTTCAAAAAGCAAATTATAACAGAAATTGATTATAATAACATATAAAGGTATTTTCTTCCGAAATTTTAGTTTTAAAAAAAAAAAAATAGTTTTTGCATTAAAAATAAATAAATTTGCGATCGTCGGGGGGGGGGGGGCACGAGACCCTATACCCCCGCTCCCCCCGCTTACGTCTCTGATCCTACCAATATGCGTTAGGAGGCGGGGGCAGAGCTGATGACGAAGTTTTGCTGACGGGGGAGGGGGGGGGGGTCAAAAATGGCTAAAAATTTGCTGACGTAATACTCGAACGGTGCCATTTACACTAGAAAAAAATTCACTATTAATATTTTCAACTCCCATTTCACGCGTTGCTGTTTGTAATATGTGACTGGGCCTATAATCACTTTAAGATACCGTCATGTTTAAATTTAAATAACTTTGAATTTAAATAACTCTAGATCTTTCCGTTCGCAAGCTATTTCGAATTGAAAAGATTTTCATGTCATCTATACATTAGTGTGATCCAAAAATACGTTAACATTTGAGATGTATCACAAAATGATAACTACGGGTTGAACAAAAAATTGAGCTAAACCTATCTTCATTGTTTCCATCTTAAATATGTGCATTTGTTATCAATAAAAGGGCTATGTCTGATTTAAAGGTGGTTAATGTTTTTACGAAATATTTTTAGACTTGAAGTGAAAAAAACCTATAACATTTTGTGATTCTCAGATATATCGATTGCATCGTATAAAATTACTTGTATTTCAATGGCATAAATAGTAGGCGATTCGAAAATCACGAAGATTATCGCTTCGAAAAATCAAGCACTTACATGGAACACAAAGGAAAAAGATTTTTTCCATAAATGAGAAAATTTATTGCCAGAGTAATGGGGCATTTTTAGTACACAGTAGGTGTTTGATATCAACTAAGATGCCATCAATGAGAACTATACTGTAAATTATACACAAATTACTGACAACTGAAGGGCCCATTAGAAGACAACACACACCAATTAATGAATTAACTGGTGAGCCATCTATTGGTCACAAATATAACTATTTTTGCAACTCAAATGTTTTTTTCATTATTATTTTTAAAGAAAATGTAGTTTTTTATTTATTTATTTCAGTTTAAGATATGTCACAAGATTACGATATATAACATATTATTAGTCGACAAGAGGCCGTGGCTTGTATAGTCGACCGGAGACAATTTTCTATGATCAAACTGTAAATAAAAGAACTGTGACAAATGTGTTAAAGAAAACACATTCAGCACTTCCAGTATTCAGAAAATACATTTAGCATCAATCAATATAAATAATAATTATAAATAGATATGCATTCTTAGTTGTATACATTTACAAATACATTAATTATATGCATTTACAAATACATTAATTATATGCATTTACAAATACATTAATTATATACATTTACAAATACATTAATTTTTCTCTGGGCATTTTCTACGGCACAGGCTATACACGAAATCCATTCTTTTGCTGTTATAAACACCTCATTCATTATAAAATTTCCAATTTTTCCGTGACTTTTAGATCATCTAGTGTATTTTTATGCATGAAAGAGTCTCGAAAATAAATTATTAACAATCATTTCCACTGCACGCGCTGGAAATTCCCAACCGATCTTCAATTGAACTGTATTCGTCTTTTATACTTTTCGTAACATCCTAAAGAATAGTGTTCACATACAGACAATATCACTATTTCCTACTACAACCACCTCTCCGTAGGGTTTTAGAATCGTTTCGGAGGAGAACCCATCTTGACATAAAAAGATAAAGAAAAAGAGAAGACATGAATTTCAAACTTGTTTTCGAATGCTTTTATTTTTAGTACTATATATACTAGGTGGCAATAAAGTCTTCGTCCCTTCCTCGGTCTCAATTTATTTTCGGATTCAGTATTTGTCGCAACATCTACTACAAAATAACATGCTTTCATGCATGACATGTCACACATTGAAAAAAATAGAAAGTCTTCTCTCACATTTACTTATTTAAACGAGAAAATGCTTATTTCTCGAAAAGACGGAGACAGAAAAAGGAAACAACATACAATATCATCGGCTGCACTTTTTTTTCCCCTTTCTTTGGATTACACCGCTGATATTTCTTCAAAAAAAGAGTATGTTATACATTCCGTCGTCGCGACTCCAGTCAAATGATATTTGAAAATGCATGTGGAATTTTTATCGTCTTGATATGCATTATATGAAAGCGTATAAATTCATGAATACGTGGGAAATTTGAGAGCTAAAAAAATAGAGTTGGTGTTATTGTATCGAATACATTCATACTCGTTGTAACAATGTTTAAGGGACGACTAAATTATGTCGGTATTATGTTTTTAACCCTTCAAGTTTTTTTTTTAAGTTGTTAAAGTTTCCCTGATCTGCATTATAACTGCAACAATGGAAATCACAAAACCTTAGAGTAATTGCCACCTATTTTCAAGAAGTATCTTTTTTTTCCCCCGATCTCATGAGCTGATAAATGCTTCCCCCCCCCCCCTCAACCCAACCCAAACAAAAAATAACAATATAAAACAAGAAAGAAAAAAAAACTGTCTTTTATATGCTGTAAAACTATCGTTTTATCTGTTATATATGCTGTAAGCATAATCGTATACGACCTTGAATGAAGGGGGGAAAGGAAAAACTTCCTGTTATAAACTTCCCCTCTTCTGTTATCAGACTTTGAACAGAAGGTGACTGGCAGTTGATTGACAGGACGAGGAGGGAAGGGAAACACGGTGTCAGGAGAAGAAAACTGACAATGGTATCTGGGTTCGGGGTTGCCGTTTTGAGACAGTTTCAACCCTTACAGCGGCAATCCCGCAATATCTCGTGTTATTAAATCTCCCTCAAAGTGGCGACTGCAAGCCCCCATTGAGAGTTGTTTTCTTCTCGTGGTAGCATGTTTCCCTCCCCCCCCCCCACGTCCTGTCAATCAATTGCCAGTGGGCAGAATCAGCTTTTGTTCAAAGCCCGATAACTAGAGACCGCCGGAAGTTTAGGCGCAAAAATTGGTCAAAATAGGCACGTAAAAAGGCAATAAAAATACCTAAAATAGTCACTAAAAACCATTTCTAATTAATGGAAGAAAGAAAGAATAACTAATAGCCTAGATATTAAGTGTCCGAAAACAGGATAAAAATTAGTTGCACTTATTCCGTCTACTGTTTCAATTAAAGCTAGTAATAGCTACTACTACTACTACTACTACTAGAGCGGCCGTATTCACCGACAAAGTTTTAAAAATATTGGGTTTTTTTTATTTAAAGTTTTTAAAATTGGTTAAAATCCATAATCTAACCAATCAGTGTCGATTTCTAATCCTTTAACCTGCAATTGCAGTTCAACTCTGTCGGTGAATACGGCCGTAAACCACTCATGCTCCTCGTCCACATTCCTCTGCGGATATTCCAACGAATTCGTACATGTTGGAGTGTGCATGTACGTGTTATGACCTGACGTGAAGTTTGTTTCTGTGTACTGCTTGCTATGTGCGGTGTGCTGCCATCTGCCATCATTTTTTCTAACTATGATTATAGTGCAATGATTTAATCATTGTATCGTTGTAGGCCTTCTGCTGTTTGTGGCAAGACTTTTTAAAGGAAAGATCAGCTCTCGCATTTGAGCCTTGAAGTTTCGAATGCGAGTCCGTCTCTATGACCACTCGACAACTGTAACACGGCAGCTTATATTAACTGCATTATTTTAAACATGAAATGGATTTCGTGCCAAAAAATCATTTCATTTTGGTCCCTTGGCATTAGGTCGATTCCAGGACCAGCATTACTGTAGCACATAGCCGCAAATACAGTATTTTTGATCAGCAATGCCGCGCATGCGCACTGGCAACATTACTACTTGTTCTATTGTAAAATGATTGCAGGGCTTCCGAATTACGAATGATTAAAAAAAACAGCTCTAAATGCGGGGCAAATGGTTTTTTCCGCATTTAACGTTGTTGTTTTTCCAATTCGATTATCTTAGTGAATATTGCAAACGTAGAATTCTTTTTCGTTGGCATCAGGAGAGACAGGGGCAACAACTTTCTAATTTGGTTTTATGGTGCAACGGAGACTGTATAAAAAGATAATTTTTTACTCTAATAACTGTAAAACCCCTTGAAACATGAATGGCGTATCTGATATTAGGAAACTTTTTTTTCTAATTGGAAGTATAAGTTGATCCTACTTCTAGGAGCGACGGTTCGGCAGTAAAATGTCATACCTCTTGTTTGCTATGTACCCTGTATACTATTTGTATACCGATTCCTTCAACTTTTATGAATTTTCAAACTGCTGTATTTACGAATTTATGTTACGCCCTGTATTTCGTGAATGTATGGAGCACAAAGAATTCTTCGAAAAATTTCTTGTTAAAATACCACGAGAACTAAAGTAAAAGTGCTTAAAAAATATATCATTCTATGTTCAAAGTCACTTAATTTGTCTCTATAAGCGAAGTCAGTCGGATATACCACTTATTGACGTTGTATCCGAATTGACGTGATAACCGAGGTCATTGAGTTTATAGTGTAGGAATACGCAAGAAAAACAATTGAATTTTTTCCGCTAACAATTGATTCCATGGGAAATGTGCGGACAAAAATCTCGTCCCTCCCGTCAGAGAGAATTCTGGAACGTGATGATCCCGTCATGAGCTTATCGACTCCTCGCATCTGTCGCTGCGCTCCGCTATTCCAGCTGAATCTCGTGAATGAGATGGTGTTCGCTGACGAATTATTATGTACAATCAGCGAGAAAATTCATCCCGCAAGAAAAAAAATGTATGTATTTGTCCACTTCAATGTCGCAAAAATCGCATTAACTCATTTGCGATGAAAATGAAAAAAAAATCATATATATTTCAGAAATAATACCGGGGGGGGGGGGAGAGAAATCATGTTCTATATCATACATGCTCAGCCAATGGCCTCGCGGGCCAAATGTGGCCCTCGGAGTCATGGCCACGGAAGATAACAAAACCACTTAAGTGGTCCACGAAACATTATCAAATCAAGATATACAGAAGACTGGATGTTGTGAAGATATTTATTATTTGAGATGTTAATTTTTTAAGGAAGGGAAAAACTCATCTCTGCCTCTACCGGGAGTCGAACCCGGGTCCCTCGATTGCCGGACGAGTGCTCTGACCACTAAGCTACAGAGGAGATAGAGATTTTCCTTCGCTAGAGCGTATATATGCCGAACGAAACCGTGCAATGGACGGTGAAACCGATCAGCTAATAGCTCATGGACGACGAGCCACCAGAGGGCTATATATATGACATGAATGTCGCTCTCCACTTGTTAATACAAGATATACAGAAGACTGGATGTTGTGAAGATATTTATTATTTGAGATGTTAATTTTTTAAGGAAGGAAAAAACTCATCTCTGCCTCTACCGGCATATATACGCTCTAGCGAAGGAAAATCTCTATCTCCTCTGTAGCTTAGTGGTCAGAGCACTCGTCCGGCAATCGAGGGACCCGGGTTCGACTCCCGGTAGAGGCAGAGATGAGTTTTTTCCTTCCTTAAAAAATTAACATCTCAAATAATAAATATCTTCACAACATCCAGTCTTCTGTATATCTTGTATTAACAAGTGGAGAGCGACATTCATGTCATATTATCAAATCACTTAAGTGGCCCGTGGCACATTTCCAGATCACTTGAGTAACCCGCGACACATTTCCAGATCACTTGAGTTACCCGCGATACATTTCCAGATCACTCAAGTGTTGTTTGCGGCACACTAAAGGGTTATGTGTTCATTTTACTATGAGACTTTTGTCTCTTCCAGTGACTAAGCGACCAGAACTTGCAGTTTAAAGTCGTTTCCAAATGAATGAAAAAAAATTGTGCGAAAAAACTTTCCGATAATCGGGGAAACGTTCGAGCATCAGCTTAAGATATGCCAAAAATGGGCATTTAAAAACCTCACCTAAATAGAATAATTTTTTTTACAGCTATTTAGTGGGTTCTTTGTAATTGTATTGTACGAGAAACAGAGGCTTTTTAAGTGAATACCTTCCTTTTTGTATTAATTTCAGACATTCAAATAAAATGTGCAAAGATATGAACTTGCGTCCAAAACTATTCGATTAACATTCACGTCGGTATTCACCCCAACAGTAACGAATACACATAACATCAACGGTAGAGAGATAATAACAGAGAGAAATGATAATAATTTTTTTCCTCTTTTGATATTACACATCCGTAAGATCATCATCTCGTGAACTCGAACGAAGTTCCGCATCATCATGATCTCTTGGGTGCTGTTACGGACACCATGATTCATTGCCATTAACGCATCTTCAACATCGATTCTTGCCGTCAGCTTTGATGGAATGAACAAACGCTATTTGTACTCTCACGTAACAACAACACCATTTTAACGCTCTATATCTCTACGAATAAATTCTCTCTTCGAGTTTATTTCCTTCGTATAGTATATCTAATATAGTGCTGAGTGAGATATAAGATTGAGTCGATTTATTTTTAGGTAAGACATTTCCACACGCAGTTCTTCTTTTTTTCGTAAACGATAACTCAAGCCATTTTCCATCTAAAGACTTCGTTTCTTTGCTCGCGTTGATTTTTGATGGAGACAGAAGCGAGCGTGTACGTGTTGTGAACCTAACGTGACGTTTGTTACTGTCTAGTACTTGTTATGTGTAGTGCTGCCTGCCATCTGCCATCAATTTTTCTAACTATGATTGAAGTGAAATGCTTGAATAATTGTGCCGTTGTAGATTGTTTTTCTCTGTCGCGAGACTTCTTCAAAGGAGGAGATCGGCGCGCATTCGCTCCTGGAAGTTGGGAACCGCATTGGTGCTGCCGTCTAGTGTCCATATTGCGAAGTAAAAACGGCAAATGCCTAAATTTTTCATACTATGTAATTATAGGGTTACTAAATTCGAAAACTGAGAAAGGAAGACGCCTGCGTGCACCCTTAATAACGCCAATTTCCACAATATATGGCACCACCATACTGACCAATAAAACTAGCCACACAACAGTAATTTTTCCCAACTACAACCGAACTGCTAAAAAAAAGCAAAAACAGAAAAAATTCTGGAAAATTACACGGCTATTGGTCAATGCGTGTGGAGGGAAAAAAACAAAAACACTCATATCAATGAAGAGATATGTTTCCGAGATTGTTGAATTTGTTCAGAAAATTTTCTTCGGGGGTGGGAAAAAAGGAAAATAATTCCGAAAACCAGAAAACGAGGACAAGAAGGCGAATTTTCCGAAACGTAGGAGGACGCTCGAAATAACATAAAAAAAAGAGGACGTCTGGTAACCCTACGTAAGCATCATATTAAAGTGAGAAATTGAATTTTCTGGATGTTAATGCCGAAACTGATATTTGGAAAGAAAAGTGATTTGCCTCCTCCGGGAATCGAACCCGGATCCCCTTGCATACCAGGCAAGTGCGCTAACCAATACACCAGAGACATATTTTTCAATTCCTTTTAACACGCATTAGTAGCATGAAGCGCTGAGTGGAGTCAGGGCAGCCTCCCTTAACTACAGAAATCTCTTCATACATCATATTAAAGGTCTGCCAGAGTCTGCTGAGAGACTTTAGTGAATATGTCTGTAGCCTGAAGCTGTTGAGTGGTCTCCCATTTCAAAAACTGGGTTTAAACTATGCTTCCACCATGATCTAAAATTTATTTGTTACCGGAAATGAAAGTCTTCGTTATTAGTCGATTCGCAGAATGCGGTGCAATTTTGAATCGAACACTTCGTGCTATAAACTCGGAACGCAAGTCATTTTATTAGGGATGAGAATACGTAAAACACACAAACTCTCAAACTTTCTACTTTTGCAGCACTCATGGGAGCGACATTACTACTAAACCACACATTGCACCTCGTCTAACTTCTAACGAAGTAGAAAAGTTAGAGTCCTTCGTCCTATATTTCTAACGAATTGGTGCGTATTGGAATGTGCGTGTTCGTGTTGTGAATCCTACGCGATTTGTTTTTGCGTAATGCTTGTTATATACAGTCGAATCCCGTTATAACGAACTCCAAGTGACCAGAGAAATCACTTCGTTAAAACGAAATTTCGTTATAAAGGAATTCCAGGTTACCTTAGCATTGTTCCTATGTAAACTTATTTGGGGGATTAGAAAAGTGTTCGTTAAAACGGGATTTTCGCTATATCGGTATTCGTTAAAACGGGATTTGACTGTATATATATATAGTGCTGACATACGCCATCAATTTCTCGAACTGTGAGTGAAGTGTGATTATTGAACAATTGTATCGTTGTAGGCCTGTTTCTCTCTGTGGCGATTGGCTGGGGATCGAGAACTGGGAGATCGGCTCACATTCGCGCCTCGAAGTTGGTAATCACAGAAAACCAACTTCAGCTGACCCTGTGGTGACGGTGGGATTCAAACCCTGGTTCACTGTGATGAGAGTCCGTCACTATGACCACTCAACCACCATAGCTGCTGGGAGTGACATTGGAATTTCAAAATCTAATCTTGCGGCACCCCTATCCATTCCGAGGCATTTCGGTCGGTTAGGTAATCCAATCAGTCTCAATTATAAGTTTAATAATAATTTTATTCTCGAAGCATCTCACTGGCTCCATTGGAGATTGCACACCACAGTAACGAAGAAATATGGATGTATTAATGCAAAATGTTTTCGCGGCAGAAATGGAATATATCCCCGAGCAATACGAGAGAGAAAAGCTTGGCGCGATTTTAATTGAATGTACGCAGAGAATTCGATCAATTTTTACCGTTTTCGAAAATCCAATTTTTTTTTTTTTTCCCCCCTATTACCTTCTTAACGTGATTTCTTCTGGTTCTATTCGGGCCAAATGTAAATTTATGGAATGAAGATTTTGGCATGATTCTTTCCACTTGTGTGTATACCTCTGCGTTCGTAATGAGAGCCATTGAATATATGCCAGTCACATACAATAAACATTTTCCCATCACGTGTTTTTGTGATAATGATTTCTTATGAAAAATAGTTTTCAGAAGGTATGCGTGTATATGTGTGTGCTTCCTCCCTGTGCGGTGGTGTGGGAAGAGCCTAGGTTCGATTTCCACGATCACAGAGTAGGGGGCCAATTGAACTTAGCTTTTTCTGTGGTTTTCCAACTCCGAGCCCCAGACAACAAAGTAGAATATGTCGAAATATCAGTGTTACTGCAGAACAATCTGGAATAATTTTAAGAAAAGTGTAAAAAGCACTATTATATGGTGGTTTTTAGATAGATAGATAGATTATTTAATTATTTTTTTTTTTTACCGCAAAACACATCCAGTTAGCAGAAGGCTAAATTTGCAAAACAATGCAAAACATTTTGCTTGAGGGCCCCACACATGAGCCTCTGGAAATTTGTATTCTGGGTGTTTGTGTGACCCTAACATATTTATATTGTTGGAATTATGTATGTTTTGTGTTCTAGCAGTGGTGCTGCCATCTGCCTTTAATATTTTGGAGTAAAAATGTCATATTTCCTGATGCTACTATCCATCTCTCGAACTAGTAAGGATTGGACTTTCTGTTTAAATTTTGTGGATTTCAAGTGAATCATTGGAAATATGTAAATTAGAGTGCTTTGAAATGCAGGGGGTACGATCAGCAGCTTATTTCTGAATTTTCCTGTTACTACTTTACCTCACACCAACTCCGGCCATATCGCTTTACTGCCGTTAAGGAGTTGGTTTGGAAATTGAGGCGACCACCGAGAGATGGCGCCTTAAGTTCGTTAGGGGAAAGTATCTTGTTATCTATATCTTCGCGCCATCTCGGATCGAACCTGGAAATTAACGGCAACCTTTACAGTGAAAGACGATCATCTTACCACCACGCCACTCGGGAGCAATTTTCCTGTTACTAACGCTCACACCAGGTTTTCATTGTGATATCTCAGCGTCATTGATGGATGTCTCAGCCACGAATCGCCAACTAAAGCTTTTCAAAACATTTCGGACACAGAAGCGATTGAAAAAAGATTCGGATCCAATCCCTCTTAACTTGCTTTCGTGTAGCGCCTTCTATTGACAAAAGTTTGAACTAATTTTTTTCGGTCCCAAAAACCCACTCTTCGCGCAGAGGCTTAATTGAGGTAAAAAAAAATTAAAAAATGAACTTTAATATTTCGGCAAGAGAAAAATTAAAGATCGGAAGGAAATTCCTTTTATATGCTATTATAGCCAATTTCTGTTAATTTAAATGCTTTTTGAAATTATTTTAACAAAATTTCTCTCGACTAAAATTTTTGTGCCCCCTCTAAAGGTTTATCCTGCGTATGCCCCCGCCTTCGTGAGAATAACTTTTTCACAAACCGCATTCAAACATACCGATTCCTACAATTTTCATGAAGTTTTAACCTATTTACGAATTTGTGGGACACCCTGTTTAAAAAAAAAGAAAAACTACGTTGAACATACGCTTTCTTAAAATTTTCTAAGAAAAAATTGAACGATCCCCCCTTAATTCTGGTGTTTTTTTCGGATGAATATTGAGAATTAAGAAGAAAAGGAAGCATATCCTAAATTTGAGAAAAAAGTAGACAATACGGAAAAAATAAAACTTTTGCTCATAATGTTCAAGCCTAAATGTCGGACAACGTAATTCCCAAAACCCCTCAAGATAACACAACACGCTATATACGTATACGTATATATGCATCGCGAAGAAAAATCGCTATTTTGCTTTAAATGTTTGCCTTTCGCCGTATAAGGAGTTTTTCCCGACAAAAAATTTGAAAAAATGAAAATATTGGAGCTGAACAATACACATTTATTTTGTGGGCGCGTTTTCTTGAGGAAGAGACCGCAAAAAAGAAAAATGTTATCGTTTTTGTTTCACTTAAAATTCCATCTATTTTTTTTTTCCTTCGGTTATCTATTCTTCGGAAGCGTTTATCTCTCCGGGGAATATTTCCCATGAATTCTATCGCATGTTTGTCTGCCTTTGAATGATGAATAATTCAGATTTTATTTTATTCTTTCGCCCTCCCTCAGCTTAAATGATAAGTATAATCGTTGAAATCAATTCTAAACCATATGTCCATATTTATGTCTGTATTACATTAATTCTTATTGATTCAGAGACATGGCATGGAGGAAAAATATTTTAGTATGATAGTGTTATAAGTAGAGATCGGATTTTTATGACCTAAAAATCTTGAAAATATGCGAGCATTTATGACCTAAAAACGTGAAAATGCAGGGTGTTCCGTTAATGGACCAACAAACTCAGAGGGTTGTTGGAAGGCATCAAGAGGAACAAAAATTGCAATGGAACCACGTCGAGAGGGCGAAAATCGCGAAAAACTAAACTTGATGAATTAAAAAATAATTAGAAGATTCCAGCACAAATGACAATTCAGAATTGAATTGTATTATACTATTTTACTCTAGAATTGATGAAAATTCAAAATTTACGGAAGAAAAAATTCCAGAATTGATGGAAATTTATGGAAAAAAAATTTCAGAATTGAGATGAAAGTTTAGAATTAACGAAAAAAAAATTCTAGAATTGAGATGAAAGTTTAGAATTAACGAAAAAAAAATTCTAGAATTGATGAAAATTCAAAATTTACTGAAGCAAAAATCCGAGAATTGATGAAAATTCAGAATTTACTGAAGCAAAAATCCGAGAATTAATGAAAATTCAGAATTTACTGAAGCAAAAATCCGAGAATTGATGAAAATTCAGAATTTACTGAAGCAAAAATCCGAGAATTGATGAAAATTCAGAATTAATGCAAGAAATAACTTCATAATTGTGAAAGAGTTACATGCAGTACTACAATACTACTAATTTACGCTATACTTGGGAGCGACGGCTTAGAAATGCTTATAATATTAGTTAATTGGGACAAAATTTTCGGAAGAACACCCGGGTTTTTGTTTCCTACTGTGATTGTAATGATATGGCACTCTCCTATGGCTTCATAAAATCTAACTTGGGTTCAGAGCCAGACTATGGCCATTGCGAAAGGTGCATACGCACCGGGCCACTAAATTTTAGGGACTGCAAAACGGTATAAAAATTATTTTATTAAGTTACATTGAGACTATCATTTTGACTTCTTAATGAAGCAATAGCTTAATTTTTTTTTTCCAAAGCAGGGAACCAACACGCTTGGGTTTTTGACCCCGAGCCAAGCAAGAGTGCAGGCGTGTTCGGTAACCTGGGTGCTGGATCAGAAGGAGCGCTAAATTCTCCCTTTAATGGTGTATTCAAAACTACACGAGGAAGGATGGATGCATGCTTACCTCCTGCAGAAAAAGTATTTAGTTGGGGCTATGGGTAGCGGTCTCTGCCCAGGACAGCTCTTCTACTGTGGTGCCGTGTGGAAAGATATGGCCTCCTAGCTCTTTGGCAAGCCCTTTAGTGAGTTTATAGCAAGCGTGCCCAACCTTTTGGAGAGTGCGCTGCCCGAGGCAGTTGCCCTTCCCCCCTCTTGTAATTCCAGCCGTGGGTCAGAATGCAGAGAGACATATTCACACTTAGAAGTTTTAAAAAAGAAAAAAAGGGTAACCGCCACTGCCAGCTGTTGTAACCCCACCTCCCCCCCCCGCTTCGCGTACAAGCTGTTGGCGATAAATTTGAATGATCTATATTACACGTATTGGAGATAAATATGGTAGCCTTGTTCACACGTAAAAAAAAGAAAGGGAAAGGAAGAAAAAAAATAGCAATAAGGGTCTGGTGGAATAGTACAGGCTGTATGTAATTAAATAATAGAGTCACGGGGAGATAAGAGGTGTGCAGTAACTTGCTTTTTCGCTTTAACCTACGTGTTCTCTTTTCTATGTGTTTTTTTCTGTTCCGTGTGCAGTATATAATAGAAGTATTAGTTCTTAGAAAGATACACACACATATTATATGTGGGGGAGGGGGATGCCAGGCAGGACGGTTGGAACACCACAACTTTGTTTCATACGGTTACAATAAAGCTTCGCGATGAGGAAAAAAAATGTTGAAGAAACAGTCAGCTGGATTGAATTGATTCCACTGGAATTTGGGCGCAATATTACGTCCCTGATCGTAGCGGGGTTAATAGAGTAGTAGCACAGCTGTGAATTACATCACGCGGATGTGCCGCCGGGGCGGTAGTCAGTATCCAGACTCGGGTTTTCAAGGATAATCGAATGTTATCGCACTCATGGTATTACGAGTGATAAGTAGGGACGAGGTCTGCGGAGATAGAATATTTTGCGCTCTTTCGTGTTATGCTTGGTGTTTACGGATCTTTGCTCATCACGGAAGCCGTGTGTACTGTGTTATTTCCTTCTCCACCTTTAATAACATCCAACGAGTACGGAGAGGTTTCAAGAGTGTGCGGAACCTATTTGTATCTAGACGCCTGGAAACTGCCAGTAATTAAATCTAAAAGTAAACACATTCCACACAGTTCCTTGATAGAGTTCTGCTTGAACTAGCAATGAAAAGCTGATTTCGCGAGATCTCCGTTCTTTGCTTCAAATATATACGCTCTTCTCTATCTCTCTCTCCACTGAATTTACCACATCATCCAATTCACGAATTCAGCATATCTCTTCACACACGCACACTCTCTCTTACCCGTCGGCACCTTCTCTCTTGAGTACCACATACAAACACCTTCCTTTTCGATCTGCCGGCGAACTCGATTCGGCTTGGTAAATCTAATGAGAATACAGTTTATACGTGTAACGTGGCGCGAGTTCCTAGAATTTCCAACTGGATTTTGCCACTTCAAATAGATTTCGGGGAAGTATTACAATGAAATTTATTATCTGCACATGGGCTGAGTTAATTTCTGTTTAGAATACACCTGAAGGATAAAAGACAATAGAGAAATATATATACGTTACGAAAAATATAAAGCAGCGTTGTTCCGTATCTGCAAAATTTTGAGCAATCCGCTATAACCCTTTCAGATGCGAACACTCACTTTTTTTGTAGTTTTCTAAATGTCTTTGCATTTTTGACACTCAAAAAATTCATACAAAACTCAAATTTCATCAAATCTTCATTTTTTCAAATTTTCCTCTATTTTTTTGTAAAGAAATAATCCATTCCGTTCAAATTTTTTCAGCCAAGATGATGCAGGGTGTATACATTCTTTACACACAATTTTTTACAGAATTTTGTTGCTAAATTTTGTGTAGTAAATCACACTTTTCCTTGAGACACTTTCTCCTGGAAGCCATCTAAAAAAAACCCCTGAAAGACCAACTTTAAGTGCGCCCTCTGATGAAAGCCCCAAAGTTTATATTCGCCACATTGCTAACTCAAAACTTACACAATCCTTTAAGTCAGGGCTTAACAACCTGAAATCAAAAGAAAAAATTCTACAGCAAGAAAAAGAAACCCACACATTTGTTGCACCGGTGTCTGAAACGGACAAAAGTTGTTTCATGCAATATAGTTTATTCTAAAAATTAGAATTAAATACAATGAAACCTCAATATAAAGGTACGCTACGGACCAAGGAAAAATATCGTTTTAAAGAGATTATCGTTATATCGAGAGGTGGCATTATCATCTAGGCACTGCTAAATTTATGCTGTTGTTGTCATCTCTTCTAAACTGGCTTTGTTGGTGCAGGCCGTCTTAATAACATAATGGGACACCGGGACGCGGAATTTTTCTGAGATTCATCAAGCAAATTTACATGCTTACTCTCGAAAATTTCAACCAGATCTTATGTTTGTGAGTCCCCCGGGACGTGATCGGGTAGGCCAAAGCGTTAAGACGACACTGGTTGGTACCACCATAAAATGCATTTGGAAGAATTTATTCACAGCAAAAAATTTGATTAGTTGAATTAAATTCAGTTAGTGGTTTACCGCAGAGCCAAGGTTCCCACATCCTGGAGTAGGGAACTAGACCAGCTTTTCACGAGCCCTTCTATAGCGAGTTTATAGCGTTAAAACGCAAATAATGATAACTGTTTTGAGCCCTGTGAGCCTCCGTCATTGGAGGGAAGCGCCATGCTAACTGCACTTTTGTGTGCCGTGTACTATGCTGAAAGTAGCTTCATGGAAAGTTCATTTACATTTTCGGAGGGTAGATAATACAAAATAGTGATGCTATTAAACACCATCGAAATAACAAACACCGATAAAAAATTTAAAAATATATTGAAGGTGGATTTTGAGTGAGATATGAATAATATCGTTACAGTGGTTTCAGAATATCCTCAAGAAATATTGTTACAGATGGATTTACCGTAGTAAAGGATATAGTTATATTGAGAGGAGTTTAGCATTTTAGATTATACGCAATTCAACAAACAAGATTTGAAAAAAATCGTTGTAGAGGTATTTATCGTTACATAGAGATTTAATTGTATCTATAATGATCTGTGAGATTCAGCTGTGAAGGTGGCACTTACTTAGAATTATGATGTGGAGAAAATTGAAAAATGTTTCTATCTTCTTCAATTCGGATGTGAAATTGGTTGAAAATTTGCAGCTGTCTTTATTACCGAAAGAAAAAATTATGTTAAATTATGCCGTGACGTTTGATTAACAATTTTCCAAGAAATTGACAGTTGAAATTCTAAATTTGCACTTGCTAAAATTAAAATCTTAAAAATTTTCTAGACTTTAAAAAAAAGGACGAAAACTGGCAAAACTTTTCGGTCACGGAATATCTCGGCAAATTCTTTCCAAAAATGACATATTTCACTTTTTTACTATTGTAGAACAGTCGTTGATTATTAATTTGTGTTTCCATCAATAATCATTGTTTCATGAAATTTCCAATATCACCACTGAATTTCCCTCTTTTTTATTTTTCCCTTTTTTTCACAATTTGAATTTCAAAATGAACCATAGAATTTTCTTATTTCTTTACGGCCGTAAGGTAGCCAGATCACGCTACTAAGAAATAGTTGCATGTCATTTCCTGGAAATTCGTTGATAAAGAAAAAAAAATCATTATGTTTCTTTTTCCAAAACACAGACGACGAAAAGAACGATTAAAAATGTTTTTAAACATTTGTAACAAAAAATTGAAATATCGAAAAAAAGTTATTTAATAAAAAAATTATCAATCTATTATTTTCAATCTCAATCAGTGCAAAATACTTTTTGAAGGTAAAAAACTCAAATGTCTCTGAAAGAGATTCCTTGTCTGGGATACCTTTCGTAGGGGCTCCAACTCCATATTAGACAATATATAACAGCGGTTCTTAACCTTTTTTGACTCGCGGAGCACTTTTTGGTAAAACATTCTATGGCGGAGAGCCCCGTAAGCCTATATTTTTTATTTATTCATCAAAAAGTTGCCGAGTTATTTTTATTTTCCTCGAGCGGCCGCAGAGCACGAGTTGATGACCGCTGATATACAGGGTGTTCTGTTAATGGACCGACAAACTCAGAGGGTTGTTAGTAGGCATCAAGAGGAATAAAAATTGCAATGGAGCATGGTGTCGCAAACCACTTTGAGAGGGTGAAAATCGCGAAGAAAGCATGCAGGCTCCGAGTCCAGAGGAAACGAAAGGAGGATGTCAGTTTATCGCTGAATGCGTTCGTGAGTTCGCTCACCATATCTAACGTAAGCAGCGTCGCGAAACGCATGCGCTGGGTAGAATTACGCGCTACGGACGACATAAATTAGCGCTATTGCAGTAGTAAGCACGTGCAGCAGTTATTAATTGTCTGTTTCAATGAGTACCATGATGGCTGACTACACGAACGAGGAATACGTTTTTACCGCTTTTACGTCGTTGTAGACTGCGCAATGACGTCAACGGCCGCCACTCCCAACAACTCTTGTAATAATTAATTAAATAAATATTTTTGCAGTTATTATTGTACTTTTTGTCGTTCCAGCATGAAACCTGCATGCATGTTTTTCGTGATTTTTCACCCTCTCAACGTGGTTTGCGACACCATGTTCCATTGCAATTTTGGTTCCTCTTGATGCCTACCAACACGACCCTCTGAGTTTGTAGGTCCATTTACAGAACACCCTGTAGAATATCAATGTTGCATACCGTAACTCCTGCTACCTTCTAGAAAATATTAATAAAATTACGCATCGTAATGGATTTTCAGCTGAAAAATATCCAATTGTTTGGGGCTCAATTTATCAAATTACTTGGCCATAAGCTTTTTTTAAGCACTGACTTGATCTAATTGTATAGGCAGGCGAGTGCAAATTTTTGACAGCTTAAGCAAGTTGCATGAAGATTTTTTAGTTTGGAGCAGCCAAAGCAGCAAAAAGTTTCAAACCCCATGAGACAAACTATTGAAAATAATCACACCATCCCAAAGGAAAAATTTAGCTATTCATGGAAATAGACATTTTCTGGATATTATGCTGTGGTGAACTTGGAAAGAAAAGTCATCTGGTCTCTGCAGGGAATCGAACCAAAGTTCGCTACCATACACACCTATGGTGTTTCTATTTCCTTGATGCATTCGGTTGAGAAAAAGCCGTCAAAATCTCTCCACCTGAAGGCCATTTGCTGAAGTTAAGGAAAGCTGCTGATGCCTCTACTTCAACGCCTCACGACATAGTGAGTGAAATTAAGTGGGCAAGGTCATGTCTCCAGTGGTGGCGCACTTTTCCCGGTTTGCAAAGACCTGGATCCAATTCCCAGCAGAGATCAGATGACTTTTCTTTTCTGAATTCACATCAGCATAATAACCAGAAAATGTCTGTTTCCTAGTGTATTGAGCTGAGGAAAAAGTCATCACAGCAACTGTTCAAACATTTTCAAATCAGTACATTTTTGGTGTATTTCACAACCTCACATACACGTACATTTATTCAATATTTATATCAGGGTTGGGTTTTTGACACATCAAAAACAAGTTTAAACTGTCGAAACTTGCAAACAATGTAATCAAATAATTTTTTTTTTATGTTGAAAAACGATACACATTTTTTATGTAGCATACAATGCTTTACAGTTCAAAATATTAATTTGTTGCAAGTATCAAGTACAAAATATTTCCATACTCTAAATTATACGGTGTGAGCAAGATTCTATTCCGTAGCAAAACTAAGTTTCAGCATAGTTTACAATAAGAGCAATACATTACTAATTTTACTTTTTTATTCACACTAATAAGATTTCATAGTACAAATACAAAGTTTGAAAATACTCTTTTTATTGAAGCTTAGCTGTTAGGACTTGTTAGCCAAAACATTGCTAGTTCCATAAGTTGAGATGCCGCATAAATTGAAAAACAATTCCCTTCCACTAAATCATAGTATTAGACATTGTTGCCGTTGCACTGAGAATAAGAAATGATGTGGTGGAGGAGGGGAGTTTCTTCAGCTTCATACCTAATTGACACTGACAAGCATCTGCTCATTTTTACTGCCACCCAATTTAGAGTCAGATCATTTTGCACATTAGTCTGTCTTTTAATTTTATGTTTTGGTTGAAAGATACTGTATGTGCTACTCCAATACCCAGTAAGAACAATGGTTCAAGTGTCTCTCTAGAGTTTTCTACATTATTTAGCAATAACAAAAATTCAACAATTGAAAAAATATTTCAGGAACTTATTTGTTAGAAAAAGAGTATCATTGATAATTATATTGCATAAGATAATTATAGAGTGGAAAATTATTTTAATATATTGAGCTATATCAAAATAAGAAATTGAATATAGTAAATTTCCAAATTAAATATATTTAATTCGTTCATTACAGGTGTAATCTAATTTTAGACATTACCACGACTAATGTATTTATTTTCAACTTCCAAATTAAATATATTTAATTCGTTCATTACAGGTGTAATCTAATTTTAGACATTACCACGACTAATGTATTTATTTTCAACTGGAATTTTTATATTGAAAAGCAGTTTCTGCCACAACAGTTTAAACCAGAGGCCTTCAAACTTTTTCTAATCATGAGCACTGCCAGTATTCATTTGATCATTTTTGTCGCACCACGGTCATTTTCTGCACACGAGGGCTAATTAGACCGGGACCTACAATTTATTGCCGATTCCGAACGGCAGGCTCGTTTTTCATACTCATCGAGAGGTTGGTGCGCTAACCCCTCGATGGGGGACTCCCTGCGGTAGCAATTTTTGCTGCGGTCAAGTCGCCGTTTTTTGTTGTACCCCTGTGTCAGGAAAGTTTTCTGACAAGGACGAACTGGGTATCGAACTCGCGACACCTCTAAACATCCTTTGGTACTTTAGGCGAGCATTTTATCGACCGGGCTACCACGCCCACTGCCAATATTCCTCATAAAAAGAAGAGCACCCTTACGGAAAGTTTGACATACAAATACACGAAATCGGGATGATTTTAATCCTTAAATGCAATTTGTAGAAGGTGTTAAATAGGGATGTTGATCAAGGTTGGGTTTTTGACATAGCATCAAAAACTGGTTTAAACCATCAAAACTGTCGAAAACCATCAAAAACATAAATGAATGCTTTTGAGCAATATTTTGAACACAATAGGTTGATAAGATGAGAAACTTACTTTTTTTTTATATTAAGAGAGTTATTTTTAAACACTAATTTATTACAATAATCAAAACAAAATATTTATTATAATTTGCAATTTTGAATTTCTCAACAGTCTAGAACAGATAATATATAATTTTATGGTCCATTTTATCTATTGATTACCTGTGTTCAGTTTACTAATGACCATATATTCACAGGCAGAGTTTAACTGCGTCTGTAAGCGAAGTACAGATGTTTATTCAAAGTATATGTGATAGGAGATTACAGGGTTAGGTTTTTCCCCCCAGTATTAAAACAGTCCAAAACCAATTGTCAATGTTATCATTCTTACTTTTGTACTTAGAATAAGTTATAGGAGCTTTTCTTGAGCATTATGTGCAATCAGCACTGATAAATTAAAGGACATTTTAGCCCTACAATTTAGTATTTCTATGGTTAACAATATTCTTATGTTATACACAATAATATTTTAAATACGAGTGATTACCTAGATAATAATAACAGAAATCAACATTACATGTATGGCATAAAAGAAGTTTTTAAACACCTATGTGTTATGAAAAGAGTACAGTTGATGGCTTATATCAATATACATATACAAGCTGTTGAAGAAATTTTGGAAGGTCAAGAATCTCATCTGGAATATCAAATAGTTCCACAGTTTTTCCTTCAGCTTTCATGTTATGCTCTATTCAAATCATGTTTTACAAGAAAAAAATACACATGTAAAACTGTCAAAAACCTGCCAACCCTGATGTTAAGCGCTCGCAAACACCAGATCTGACACGGCATAAAGCACTATGGGTACTTGCGAACAGCCGGTTGAAGACGCCTGGTTTAAACTAGAGGTGGGACGAATATTCTGCCGCTATTCAGGCCTTTTGCCAAATATTTGGTTTGACCAAATATCTGTGTAAACCCAAACACAATGAACTCATTTTAAAAAACTATATTAATTGTAATTTTTTGCATAAATTAAAAATTTGCTGATTATATTTTGTGTGGTATATATCCCTTTCTGTACGAGAGGTTATGTCAGGGTGAATTTCTAGGATAAAGAAAACATGAAACTGAAAATAGAATCCTACTGTAATAAGGTGGACGTGAGCATGAATTACATTACATGAAGTTCATTAACTGAAGGATGTACTCAGACAAGATACCAATTGAGCTACTGAAAGGGGCAAAGAACATTTAAAGAAGAAAAATAAATCGCAAATTTCACGATGCATTACTAGTTTAGAGTAAATAATGGTTGACATTTTCTTCATTAGACATAAAATTGTGACCAGCGTTGAAAAAATTTATCCTTTTTAAGTAACAAAATACAATACAGTAGAACTCTTAATTCAAACTTTTATGAACTTCCCTTGAGTTTTTTATCCAATTTAATGTTAAAGTTTCTGGTCAATTCAAATGTTTTGGATAATTCAAAGTTGGAGAGAAAAAATTATGATTTTTGTATCAGCACATTTAGTTTGGAAAAATTCTAAAAGTCACAGACTTTGTTTTATTTGACCAAGTTGTTAAACACCAAATTTTCAAACCAAAAGTTTTGAGTATTTTGTTTTTCCCTATTCTTTCTTTGATAATTTAATGCCCATTTTGATATTGTTCAGCTGGAATGCATTGAGAATGTGTACCACTTGATACCGATTATGTTAACCATTAAAATGGTAAACCATTAAAAATCTGAATCTTTTTTACAGTCAAAGTACAAATTGTACTTTCATAGTTAATGAAAGTACATTTCATTGATAGCATAAGAATGACACACAAAATTTGGAAAACAGTTTGTAACTGATGAGCATGAATTGTTTCCATAAATAAGGCTTTAAGCATGGTCAAGAAATTCTGCAGTGATGTTAATTCCAGAACAGTGGCTAAGATCAATTATAATTATAAATAATTAAAATTTGGGAAACAGTTTAATAACTGATAAAATTTTAATAACTGATCACTATTATTCCCCTCCCATGTGTGAATGTTGATGATTAAGTTACAATTTGTAGAATTTTTAGAGGTCTAGGATAAATTAATTGGATAATTTGAGTTTTGAATAAATCAAACTTTCCAAATTCTTTGAATTAACCAAGTTTGACTGTATATCATCATTAAATTTGATTGTCAGTGTCAGTGACAACAAAACTACCAGCCAAATGTTCAATATTTGGCCAAATCACTATTTGTCCCATCTTTAGTTTAAACCAACAAAAACTGTCAGATGTCAAAAACCTACCAACCTTGATTTAAATGCAGGTAAAAAAATATTTCAAGCAATAATTTTCTAATTTCTTAAAAAACCTTTCAAGCTTTTCATTTCCCTCACCCCCGCTCCTTTTCAATGAAAGATGTCCAGAAATGGCATCAACATTGTCTGATGGTATATGCATATAACTTTGATGGTTTTGCATAGATGATCGGCACAATAAATGCGATTCAAAAGTCAAAAATAAAAAATATTTCAATGGAGAGAACTAACAAATTATTTATTAAAATGATTATTTTGAAAATATACAAACATGCTCCAACAGTTTTTCAAGAGAAAAAAAGTTGTTTACGAAAAAAAAATTTCTTTTATAACCTAATCATTTTTTTATCATCAATATTTTGATGATTCGAGAAAGGTGATAGAAGTGAACAAGGAATAAAATTCAGTTTTTGTCGTTGATAAAAACTACATATTTATCCTGCTTTTGTCCCTCAGGTTGATAACTTTCGGCATAAATTTTCTATCAGACTGCCCACGATGATTCTCCTCCTTGTCATCTTCCACTTCATCGTCTACACTTTTCATTTTCACAGTTTGATGCTCCTCATCGGACGTGTCACTTTCTTCATCCACTCTGGGCTTGATGTAAATTGGATCTAACGTGGATCCTAAAGAGTTATTTGAATCGACTTCTTCACCAGCTCCAATATCCTGTTCAAGCTTTTTCATCTGTTTTTCCCTTTTCATCCTGTCCAATTCCTCTCGTTCTCTTTTCAATCTTTCATACTGTGGCCTGTAGTCTTTCTCATATTCCTCTGCAGCCTCGTCGATGGCTTTAAAAATTTCGTCAATACCTAGACCAATCATTGCAGATACACCAACTGCTCTCAGGTTTGAATAGAATTCATCAAGAACAAGGCTCATTGATCGCGTGAGATTTGATGAATAAGAATTATCAGCTTCAAGAGCTTCCTGGAAAACAGTGAAATCTTTCATCCACTCCAGGGCAAAACTGTGATTTACAGCATCTATTTTATTCATGGCAATGATGAAAGGTAGCTTAGTCTTATATAAAATACTGCAAGCATATAGCATGTTTGACATGAAAGTCACTGGGCTGACGCTTCTCACAACATCCATAACATAGATCACAACAGTAGGATAATTGGATGCGAGTGTCTCTGTTATTATCATACCAGATGCCGACCATGTGAACACTTCGATCTGTCCAGGTGTATCGAAAATTATGTATTTGCAACTCGAAGACCTCTTAGCAATGAAACTCATAACTTGATCAAAACGTGTAGCAAACAGATTGAGGGAGGTTATTATGCCACCATTGGGACCCAAAGAATACTGCTTCATAACCTCCTTATATTTCACAGTTTCACGAATATCAATATTTGCTGGAAAAGGCACCTCGTAGCAAGCAGGGTCAAGATTGATCACATAGGGTGGATTCTTCTGAGTGTGTAGATGGGCTGTGATCCTCTGAACAAATGTTGTTTTACCGGATCCAGCCATGCCAAGTACTAAGACGCAAACTGGCTTATTGTCGTTTCCGATTTGTACATCTTCCAGCTTCTCAGAAACTTCCTTCACTGAGCAATCCATTGGAGCAGCAGCTGCTGAACCTTCTTCTTGATCAACATCCATCTATCTGCAGAAATAGCATAATAACAACTTTAAATCCTTTAACATAATGTGGAGCATCTCATGCATAGAGAACAACTCTGTCTCACAAGAAACCAATTAGAAATTTTCTTGGCAGTCATGTACACTCAAAAGTTGTTGTCTCTCCCAACCAATCTACAAGAGCACAACCTGCATTTGATAGTTGTGTTATAATGGATAATGCTTCTGCTCAGCCTCCAGGTCTGGAAGACAATCTACTGTAAGATTTCAGTCCCGCTTAATTTGTTATTTGTCAACCCGTTAAAAATTCTTGTCCCAGACTCTAATACAAGTTGTAATGTTATGGCATGTTAGTTAAACAGAGTATTATATTTGGTTAAAAATCTATTAAGATGCACTTAACCTTCAGGAACATGCTCCAGAAATATAACATCACAATGTATGCGACCCCTGACATTTTATATTTCGAAAAAGTGACATCAAACTAAAGGAAACTTTATTTTTAGGGAAAATTCAATTTGCAATACTTGAATCACCAAATTAAAGTTAAAAAAAAACTGTTGAAACATCTCATTTCGGATTTGTATTTTCAGGTTGTATATTTCACACTTCCATTTTTTATTAATTTTTGTACACTAGCCGTTATAGTTTTAATCCTGCAATTATTTGTTTCTATTGAACCCAAGGACCTTTCTCTGCTACGACAGTTGTATTATTTAAAAGAAAGAGTCAGGGTTTTAAAATCAATTTCTCTCAGAGAATGTTCTTTTATAGATATCAGGAGGGACCGTTGTATCATTCTGGGCCGAGTCCTGGTTTTTCTTATTTTCAATCCCATATCAGGTATAGGTTGTTATATTTTTAATCTGAATCCCAGATTTGGTCCAAGAATGTTGTTTAGTTTAATATTGTTTTTGTCATTCGTATATTATTATTCTTTCTTTTTTTTTTTTGGGGGGACGTGTTACAATCTTTTTCCTTGGCAAGAAAGACGTTCCAAAGCATGACTTCTCGTCATGCTTTCAGACGTTTTTCTCGCCAAAGAAAGAAATTGACAACACATTGCTAAAACGGGATTACACTATAGCTGTTCAGAAACAGAGTCATGCTTTTGGACGTCTTTCTTGCCAAAGAAAAAGGTCATTCTTGTCATGTTCTTTCCAGCGTTTTTCTCCCCAAAGAAAGAATCGCCAAAAAGGTATTACATCATTACTGTTCTCATTGCTAAAAGGTTTTATGTTATGGCTGTTCAAAGAAATCTTTTCCATGTAATAGCTTGTCAAAAAAGCATTGTCAAATCTATTTTTTATAAGACCATCTTGATTTACACAAAGTTAAATACGTTTAGCAAGCAAACAAAGATTCTTCATCTCCAAGTGGTAAAAGCCTTGACAAAATTGACCAAATCACTAAAATTGGAAATGGCCAAATTTGGCGCTACCCTACAGCTCACTTTGTTTCAGATAGGCACAGTTCTGTATAGTTTAATCTAAATTAGTGGATTTATTTTAGAATAATACATATACAGATTCTGGTTAGCTGGAATAGCATTCGATGCAACAACATATCGATTCAATAACATGATAAATAAAAGATGATCACATGGTTCAATAAAACCATGATGAACCATTAATGAAACTAGCACACAAATATGAGGATTGTCATGAAAATGTTGGAGAACAAAACAATAGCAATTGATAGCAAATTACCTCTACTATTTATCACTTTCAACAAGGAGAAATTCACATTAATAAACTATTACTAATGGACAGTTATTGTAAATTAACTCATCGAAATCGCACATGACACACTAATACGGACGGCGTTGACTCCAAAAAATTAACACAGCAGGATGATGATGTTGATGCTTGTTTTTCTCAGCCAATCGGACGCTCGTCTGCGAAGAAGGAAACTACAAAAAACTATCAACCCAATTAGATTTTGTTTACAAATATATCAGCAGATCCCGTGATTTTTCTAACAATCATGGAGCCCAACTCGGGATTGACGAGTGTAATAATCTCGCTGTGTTTATATTCCGCGTCGGGTTTCACCCTCGCAAATGACAATCCCGTTCCGATCGTTCTTTGGCACGGGATGGGCGATAGCTGTTGCAATCCACTGAGTTTGGGATCGATCATGAAATTTTTAGGTGACAACATCCCAGGGGTGTACGTCAAGTCTCTGGAATTCGGAAGCAACGCCATAGAGGACATGGAGAATAGTTATTTCATGAACGTCAACGAACAGGTCGATCTCGCTTGTAATCAGATAAAGTCCGACAAGGCCTTACAGAACGGCTACAACTCCATCGGTTTCTCTCAGGGAGGCCAATTCCTTCGAGCCCTGGCCCAGAGATGTCCATCCCCAAAGATGAAGAACTTGATATCCGTCGGAGGGCAACACCAAGGTGTCTACGGCTTGCCACGGTGCATGGGACAGAGCCATAAAATATGCGACATGATCCGTAAGTTACTTAACACGGCCGCATACACGGGCTGGATGCAATCGCATCTAGTGCAGGCTCAGTACTGGCACGACCCACTGAACGAAGAGGAGTACAAAAAGAAGAGCACGTTCATAGCAGTCATCAACAATGAGCTTGTTGTCAACGAAACGTACAAGAACAATTTGATGCAGTTGGACAATCTAGTGATGATCATGTTTGAGGATGACACCATGGTCCAGCCTCGTGAATCCGAATGGTTTGGCTTCTATGTACCGGGACAGGCAGTGAAAACGTTCGCTGTACAAAACAGCTCGCTGTACATTGAAGACAGACTCGGACTCAAACAGATGGACTCGCAGGGGAAATTGCATTTCCTCTCGCTTCCCGGCCAGCACTTGCAAATTGACATGACTTGGTTCCTCCAGAATATTGTCAAGAAGTTCCTCATGTAAATAATGCGCTTGGAGCAGCTATAGTATAATCAAAACTGTAGTATAATCCCTTTTTGGGGACGTATTGGAAATTTTTTCTTATTAAACGTCAGAAAGCATGACGAGGATTTGCATAGAGTGAAACAGAGTTTTGCTTTCTGACGTCTTTTGTGCCTAAGAAAAAAAACTGCAACACATCGCCAAAAAGGGATATTACAGTGAAACCTCAATATAAGGATACTCTGTGGACCAAGAGAAAATATTGTTGTAGAGGGATTTATTGTTATATAGAGTATCCTTGTAGTGAGGTTTCACTGTACTAGCTGTTAAAATAAAAAAGTGATGATAGAGAAACGAACGACAAAAACTATAACAAACAAAACAACATTGTTGGAATAAATAAAGGATCAAGATTTTTTTAAAAACGTTCCAGACAAAAAGGAACTGGATTAAAAATATAACATCCTTAGACCAGATACAAAATTGAAAATAATAAAAACCGAGAATCTTTTTAAGTAATACAATGGTCAGGGCAAAAATAAGTCATTGGGTTCAATAAAACGGATTGCAGAATTAAAACTATATAACGGCTGGTATGCAAAAAATTAATGGAAATGTGAAGTATACAACCGAGAGAAAACAAGATATTCTGACAAGAAAAACAATATCATGCTGGGAAAAACTGTATAAATTGATGATACAATGTATAAACAAACAAGCAAAAAAATCCAAAATGCTAATGCCTCAATTGAGAGATTCAAACACTACGCCCTATACAAAAGCCTATCATTACTAGCAACATCTAAGGATTTTTTACCTTCATATGATAACCAGCAGTAAAAAAATGGGACGATGACCTAGAAGCTAAAGAAAATAATAGCTGACAGAAGAGAAAAAAAACCAATAGAAGAAAATGGCTGATCATCACTGACCATCCATTAAAAGAAAAAGTCACCAAAGAAAAAAAAAAGAGATTAGACTATATCGATTCCATGCGCTAAAGCTAGAACTGCACTCATGTTTGACCTGGCCTAATAAGTTCCAAAGTTGGTCATGGTTGAGTAGTGTGGTCACTTCACTATTGGTAATGATTGTCAAATGTATGACCAGCTTCCACCCCAAGTCAAAAGAGCTGCCTTCCTTCCTGATTTGTCTGTCCACATATCGGTCAATGAACACCAGCAGTCAACACATATTGCCATATTAAATATTTCTGGAAGCAAATATTCTTCAAGAAGCATTGGGACAGCATGTAGGCAGCCTATGTTGCTGATGCTTCATTGCAACAAGGAGTTGGAAAATATTTGTGAATGACTATTAGGCTATGCTGGACTTGAGTGTGGCCCTAGCTCAATTGATTTTATAGGGAATTGTAATATGTTCCAAATATTTCCCTTACTGTGAACACAATAACATATTGATTCACGTCCTGAAATGTGCCAAGAACTAATGCAAATAAAATTGTGAAATATTTGTTTTCACAACTTTTTTTTACTTACATAAGAACTACTTAATATTGTCATAAATAATGTACTACCTGATTTCACAAGGAATTGTGACTGAAATCAGATTTTTTTTTGTGGACTGTGTATAACATTAAAATGCTGATTTGCATGCTGAAATGTGCCAAAAACTAAATGCGAATAAAAATTGTGAAATATTTGTTTACAATTTTGTCATATGTAAAAAAAGATTATGAATATTGTCTCTCGTCACAATTCATCAAAATATTATTCAAAAAGCAAGTGATCTTCAAACTTTTTCTAGTATTGTAGCTACACTTCAATAGTTTATGAAAAAAAAGGATCTAATGCAGAGATAAACGTTCCGAAATGGAATCTAGGTTAAAGATGGTATAAAATTCTCTCAATTTTCTTTTATATATATATATATTAAAAAAAGAAAGATATAAGTAGAATATATTATATCCAATCTTATGAAATAGCAGGCTGAGTTGGCATAATGCATAGCTAATTGTTAATAAGTTACTTTTCTGTTATAACTACCTTTTGGCACCCTTTTTGTCTTGAATTTTCTTTGAAATTATACCTCCTGTCAGTGAAATATTTTCTTTAGTGCCATATCCATAAATTCTTTTTTTAAGATAAAAGCATGCAGAAAGGAACAATTTGGTGTCAAAAATATATGTGGTATGGTTATAACAGAAGAGTGCCATTAATAGTTATAAGTTTTTCATTTCTAGGCAAGGGAGAAAATCCTATTAATTTAGGACAAGAACAGAAGAGAAAAAACAATAGTGTGTATTATCAGCATTCCTGGTTTAAGATGAAATACTGATTTTTAACACATTGTACAATATTACCCCAAATTTTGTATCCACCCCACATTTACGTCTGTTCTCTCATGTAAATTTTTTTTTCTGATAAATTTTGACGTACTTTGAGCAAATTTTCAATCATTTTGAAGTCGCATTCTTAAAATGAAAATGTTTACCCATGAGGGAAAACGAATAAAATCTGCGTGTTTATCTCTCTTCCTCAACTTCCTCCTTAGGAGTTGACTCCTGGTGTATATAGAATCTACAGGATATTTATAATTCTTGTAACTTACTGTTTCACTATTTTCTAAAGATTACAGGGATAAATAAGATAAAATAGAACCAAAATGTACACACATACTGGAATAATATAAGATCACTTACAATATAGATTAGAGAACTGGACTCTTCAAAGTGTTGGGAAAGATCAGCGGTATAAGGTTTATTCACAAGCAATAGCTACAACTTCTCTATCTTTGTTTCAAGATATATCTCATCTCTCAAAAACATTAAGATCCAATTCTGAACTGCATCTGACGATTGTCTATGTGTATAGGTTAGTACAGGGGAAAATATTTTTTGAGTAGAGACGAGCCGTGACTGGTGTGTGTGTGAATAGACCTTTAGAGAGATTCTACAATATTCAACAGAATAGATCTGGCACCATCCTATGAATGAACAACAGGCATACCTTAAATGTAACTTTTATTTTATTCATAGCAAACTTCAGTAGAACTGATGGATTCAGATTCAAATATATATCATACCTTTTCCGCATGTAGGCATATAACTAATTAATTCAACTTCATTGCTATTGTAGATACGTAACATGTTTCATAAATCAATACTACTATTAAACAGCACATAGAAATCATATCAGCAACAGTTGCATAAAAAAAAGACAAACAGCAAAAGAAATCTCGTAAGTTCTTTATTACATTATTATATTTTTACCCGACTAGCATCACCTTGGCACATTAAATAAAAAATTAAAGTAGTAATCAAACTTCTACTTTGAACTAAAATGCAAACAAAAGTTTTAGAAAATTCTGACAATGATGGTACAGGCACTTAATAAGTGTTAATATCACATCAGCTTCAAAAAAAAAAATACAGCAATATAATATGAAACATAAAATAACAATCCTAGACGCAACCATTATTCTCACTCAAAAACAAACTCATATGGCCGCTTATAAACTATTTCTAACTCTCTCACAAATAGCAGTTCATTTTAGAGATAAAAGCACACTGTATGCAAACATATGGTGAATCAAAGACTGCAATAACAGTCCTCTACCCCCACAGACAGAACATATTTTAACCTGCTGAATGATTTAAATAACAGAAAATACACAGTTACAGGCGGTGGGATTGTTTCCTAATATTCAAAACTCTGACAAGATAAGGGTAAGTATGAAGAGAGCAAAAAAAGATGTTGCCTCTGTGAAGTGTATGCCGATAATGCATCAAAAGAATATAGGGTAAAATACACTTTCACAACCTGCGTAGAATTTATGAACCTAGAAAGTGCTAAGTTCATCTTAATCAGTACTAAAATATGCATTCTAATATTCTAAATCAATCACATCATTTGACATATTTTTCAATTAAAAAAAACTGAATGCTCTCATAAAAACCCCATTTTTACAAATAACAGTCAATAGCCTCAGAAAAATGGAAAAAAATTCAAGGATTTTCACCAAAACCTGTTCATATCGATCGGAGCTTCAACTCCACTTTTCAGATATTGTCAGCCGTCATGTAGATTGGCCGGTTCAATTTGTCATACAAAGGATTATAGGGGAAAAGAGGGACTATGCCTGTCGTTCCCCCCACCCATTTCTTTTTCTTCTTTCCCTACAGGGAAAATAGTTAAGTGGGTGCTAGAACTCCCAATGCTACCGCAATATTATACATGTAAACAGAGGTAAAGTTTCTGCATATCCCCCTCCCAATGCTCACATTTTTAACCCTTTAGTAGGTGTGGTATCTCGTAGTGCAATAAATGTTTAAAATGTTGTCACTTGTCTAACACAACTAGAACTACTACTACAGCATTAAAAAATTGTGAAGTATTATAAAACAGCCTGATGAAAAGGGAAAAAAATCCTTATAACTTTTATTTATTAACTTAATTCTGTTTCAAAACAAACCAAAAAGCACTTTTATGTAAATAGTAACAAAATGTGCATACTGAGAGGTCCCAAAGCAGAATATACCAAGATGTTTCTCGGTTATATTCTGAAACTGATGTATGTTGCAAACATGGGAAGAATTTTAAGAAAAAAAACTCTTCTGCATAGAAAACACTATAAAGGAATTTTTACCGCTGAGCATTATCGGTCAACTGAGGGCTCGTTGCAGTTCAATGCAAAACATTCTGCTTTAGGGGTGAAAAACATACTTTTTGAACCTTGCAGCATCTATGATAATTTTTGTTTAAAAAACACAATCTCTAAGAAACTGGCTATAAACATCAACATTCATATATCAACCAATTAAAACAAATTGCATTTCGACTATTTAGAAAATTTTATCCCAAAATTCACAGCAACTTTATTGAATAACATTTTTTTATCCGACTGTGGCTCTTACACCAAGAAATGGGGTATATGTATATTTTTTAATTGAATAAAATGAACAAAATGTGATGGCTGCTGTTCTTATTTACACACAAAAACTCATGAAAAACAAAAAAAACATTTGCATGACAGCATTTAGAATTCAAAAAGGGGAAAAATAAAATATTTTGATGAATTCACATGAGAAAAGTTCAAGGAAATATCTTTCTCATTTCTCTCAGTCACAATTGATTTTTCAGGATGAAAAGGTCAATCTATGTGTTTGAGTATTTTCTCCCATTCCTATGATTAAAACCATTATATGGTATTTGTTGATCCTGAAACAGTGAAAATTTTTGCTGGGATTGCAAACCCAAATCTATAGATCAGCTCAGCTGGAGTCAAGCTGGGATTATTTACTATGCTGATTGGTTACTGCTCTCATTTCGCTGCTGAATGAAAAGTTTAGAAATGTTGAGAATGTACTCAAATGCACAATGACCCTCCTACTTGAAAAAAAACCCCTTTCCTTCATTGAATAACACAATTTAGATGCACAAACTGCCTCCAGAACTTTTACCTTCCTAATGGTGCAAAGAGTAGCACGTGATTTGAAAAGTAAAATTATAACAGTTTTTCAAGAAAAGCAGCATAAACACAAAAAGGGGTGAAAAACCTATAAGCTATTTATCTCAAATTGGAGTAACAAAAACTCTATGGACAACAAATCTGTCCTTCATAACAAAACCAATTAATTATAATTTCTCTTGGGTTACAATTAGTGTAGCTAAGAACTTGCAGCGTGAAACAAAACCATAGAAAAATGCATTTTATCTTAAATAAAACATTATTTGGTATATGTTAGATATTGCACTACTTCCAGACAACATGCATAGTCAGATAGACTAACAAAAACATTATAATAATAATAAATGTGTTATATCACACGCTTTTTTTTAATAAAGATCTTAACAAGGAAAAAAAAATCGAAAAAACTGCTTGCAGAAGAAAAAATATCACAGTATTGCCATGCAAATAATCTTTTTGATATTAATCAATGTCGCTGATTTCTCTGTTGAAGCAAAAACTTCACATAATTATTTTATGGCAAATGTATACTCAATTATGAAGAGAAATAAAATTGATTATTCTTCCAAACTAGCCTTTGAATTTAAAAAAAAATTACCACAGTATGTAAAATGAATAGTTTTGAAACTTTTCTATGTCCATATCTATTCACATCATAGACAAATTACAGTTATGGTCAACTTAAAAAATGTTATTAAGGATGGCAAAAAAAATTAACATTGCATGATAATTTTTTTTCTATTTTTCCAAGACTTCAAATACTTTTATTTATATTTGCATGAAGAAAGTTTACTCATAACAGACCACATTAGATGTATTTTGATTCAGTAAAACTTTTGATAGTCTGGGCCGAAATAATGGCTTTACAGGGGCATATTTAAAAGATAAGTGTGGGCATAGAAGGTGTACAGATAAGGTCAGTGACCTCTCTTTTACTTTTAAAGGTTGGAACTTGGGACTTTAAGTAAAATTGTTACTGCAAGCTTATGCAAAATAAACAAGTGAATTTCTATAGTGGTCTTTCTATTTGGCCTTTAATAAGCTACTAAGCCTTTTAAAAGCTCCTTGTTTTAGCCCTTTTTTCAACTGCAGAAATATATATTCATATCCAAAATTTGCCTTGTCAAAAATGAGTTCAGTTTGAATAAGGGAGATTCTACTTGATATAAATAAAAATATGAAGTTTTTAATAGCTAGCTCCTTTTTTTCTTTCCCCAAAGGTTAAGTAAAAAATGACAAAAGAAACACACATTGTCATAGATGCAACTAAAATCATAAATAGACTGAACTTATCAATTTCACTATCTTATTACTGAACAATAATTTGATAACAATAATAATTCAATTAAATAAATATCTATTACATACTTTCGTAGAATGGGAATATATTTTTTAAAAGAAAATAAAAATTGTATTGCAGTGACCACTTGATACCACTGCCCTTCAATAACAAAAAAAAACAAAATTATCTTGAGTAATTGCACTAGAACTAGATTAACTGCTGTATAAATCTAAATAAACAATTTACGAACACAACAAAACACACTCAAACATAAAAGTAATGCATCTTTTTTCAAAAATGACAAAAAAAAAATCACAGCATTAAAAACAAATATTTGTAGACAGAGAGAGTTAAAGAAAATTAATGCTCTATCTGCTACTCGAAATGAAAATAAAAAGCACCTTCTCATTCTTCAAGCAAAATTATTTCAAGTCATGTTCAGCTCAAAAAAATAATGAAAAACAAATATCGTTATAGATGCTGTGTAACAATATCGCTTGCACTGAATTCCCACAGCTTAAATAAGAAACAAAAATTTTGCTAATGCTTATCTTTAAAAATATAAATTTAAACAATAGATTGATTGGATTTTTATAGTAGAAATTTCATGAGAATTAATACAGTGGAACTTGGTTAGTTCAAACTTCATCAATCAATTCAAACTTTTACAAACTCCCCTTGAATTTTCCATCCAATTTAATGCTAACATTTCTTACTTAATCCAATTTTTTCTTTTTCTTTTTTTGAATGTTTCGGATAATTTGAAGTTTGGGGGGGGGGGGATCAAGATTTTTGAGAGAGCGAATTCAGTTTTAAAAATTCTACAAGTCAGACTGCTTCTTTCGATTAAATTATATTAAAAATTATTAAAGACAACTAAAAATTTTAAAATTGGCATAATTTCGGCACACTACGGATGCTGTTTTTTTTTATCTTGACTTCTATTTCAAACTGCCATGCTAACATTGTCCGCTGAGCAACGTGTAAAAAACATATGGATCCAGTCCTAAAGATAAACCTAAGTTTTATGATTTTTTCAGTTTTTCATCGGAAACTGACAAAATTCCATGATCTAATGTTGTAAAAAGGATTTTTGTGCTGAATCCAAGAAAAGTGTTTGAATCACGAGTGAGCTATTTCAAATTTGAATTGTCAGTTTAGGAAAATACCATATTGGAACATTTTTTTTTAGCATGGTCAAAAAATTCTGCAGTGTGATGCCGATTCCAGAACAGTAGAATAATGTTAGAGTTTTATAGAATAATAGTAGTTTCCAAAGTATGCATGTGGTCCTAATGTATTTTCTGTGATGCTGCCATTTGCCTTCCGTATTTAAATAGACTTTAACCTACTTATAAAACCAATTTTTCTCTAAAACCACAAGCTATCTAAAGGTGATAAAGAAATAAAGAGGACTAGGAAATATACATAATAATGAAGACACAAATTTTCAATAAGAACTCACTAAAAATAAGCTTCTTTGGAAGACTATATTTGTCATCATCTAAACTGTGGGAATTTTTCCTCGCATCTTGGTTAGATACCAAAAAGTAAAAAAATTATTTTCCAAGATCTCATTCAACATTTTATACTCATAAAAAAGCACTGAAAGACTTGAAAAAAACAATCAGTTTTCTTTCGTAAGATGAAAGTTACATCTCGCACTATAATGCTTGTCAAAATCTTTGCATGGGCTGAATGTGTGTGCTTCCCTATTGCATTTACTTATGGATGACAGATTAAAATTATAACTAAAATAAAATACTTTTGCAATAAAGGAACTTCAAAATTATTACCCTTTGGAAAAAAAAACCATTTTAATTACATTGACTGAGATTTTAACATATGGCACGGAAAGAACCACTTGGTTTTTTGGCATATAAAAATAAATTTGATTTTACATTGGCACCGTCTTCTCTATTGTTATGGCTACAAAACTATTGAATAAAAGTTTGACCTCGAATATAGTGTGTGTGAACATGTTAAAAAAAATATTAATAAAATGAGATCGCTACGAAAAATAAAACTTCAAGATGATATTTTTTTCAATACATTCAGCCCATGTTATTACAAAATACCAATCATTTTCGATCCACGCAAGTGTACGGGAAGTAGTACATGGATTGTGGCAGATCCAGCTGCCACATGCTGGCATGAAGCTCGATAAGTTCTAGGATTGTCTTACGTATTTGTGCAGTCACGGACGGATTCACAAATGCCTCCCGCAAAGAAGATACAACTTGCTGCATCCTATGGGGAGCCTCGTTTTCCAGCGACTTCCCGACTGTGATCAACATTGAACGCAGACATTCAACCTTGAAGAAAAAAATTCCACTTATCAACCAAAACAAAGTATGAACACTAGCAAATATTTTTCCAGTTCAGCAATTGAAAATTTAAAGAATTTTGACAGAAAAAGGGAACAGCTTGAAGGAATTGGCTACCAGACAGCTACGAGTTCCAGTCTAATTAGCCCACATTTTCATTGAAAATTACATATTGAAAATCGAATGAATGAAACTTAAAAGTTTTTAAAAAGGTATGAATGCCAAATAATTATAAATGTGACAATACAGTAGTATCTCAATAATCTGAGTCTCGAAAGTTCGAGATTCTGTAATTTTTTTAAAAATTGCTCCTCAAACCTGTTTTTTGTAAAGAACACGCTTTATTTCACTTTGTTTGATTCTTCTAATGTTTTAAGGATCTTGATCGCACGCCATTTGAAATATGTTTTTGAAATTTGATGTTTTTACATATGTTGAAATGTGGCAGTTAAGGCCTGGCAGACAATAACTGTCTTGGTTGAATTTTATTAATTTTTAAAATGTGTCCAGGGCTTTTTTCTGATCCCACCCTGTATACTATTTGTAAGCCATCTATAAGTCATTAAGAATTTCATCTCAAGAAAAGAAATTCAAATGTGCAGAGGATGATTGAGCAGGCTACTACGCTATCATCTATAGACAATAGGAGCAGTTTAAGGGTTCAATAAAAATGAAATCTATTTAATATTAATAATTGTTTCCTTCTTAATATATTAGATTTTAAATAAAACAACTTTGATAAAACTCAGGATGTCTAAAAAATCTTGTCAATTTTTGTAACAGGTGACATCATTTAATATTTTGATCACACTCCAATTTTCACTTATAGTCCGTTTCAGGTTAACTTTGCAGTGCAGAGAAAAGTAGAGAGTGTATTCCTTCGGCACAAAATATAGTTCCCATATATCGGATGCTTACGATGATCATTTATGCAGAATATTTAAATTTTTTGAATGATTGAAGAAAATACTGAAAAAATATTGTTCTGAATCGATCTTTATTCGTTTAAGAACTTTAAATTAGAAAAAAAAAATGGTCACCATTATACGTGAAAAGATTTTTCTCAGTGAGAATAAGCTATACCTTACCGCGACCGCGCATCGATACATTGGTTGAAAGGCTTTCGTTGTCATAGCAACGTGTGATGCAGTTCCCTCATAGCTTCCCTTTCACTGCAAAGTTAACCTGAAACGAACTATAGTTTTCATAAACATAGAGCAACACATACCTCAGCAGAATTGTTCAGTGCTGGTGGCTTCAGTATGATGAGAGCACATTCATACAGTAATGTGAGCAGTGTCAGAGCATGGTGATTGGTTGCTGGAGTAGGGCTGACATCTCCAGAATTCGATGGAACCTTGACATGGCTCAACAGAACAGATTGATGATGTTGGCTCTTCAATCTCATGTACAGCTCAGTCAGGAATGATACATAGGCGGTCCAGCGCTTGGATCCCCCAACAGAGTGAACAATGGAGGTCACTGGAAAAGGTGATCGAAGAAGTTTGTCTCGTTCGTTGAACCATTCTCTACATGCTGTGAGAAGGCTCTCGAGAAACGTTCCGTCTTTTTCTCGCTATGGGTTAACAAGAACAGATCTAGTTTTAATACATTCACAAATTGTTCTTATATGAAGTTTTTCATTATTAAAAAAAATGCTTCAAATGAAGAACACATTTCAAAAATAATTATTTGAATTTTGTTTAAAATAACACAAACATGAATAACTTATTGAAAATTCAAAAGCAAAGCAAATTAACTATCACTCACCTTGCATCTGAAAGCTTCAAAAGAAAAATTAATTCTGATTTAATAAAAGAACTGGGGAACATTTTGAAAGAATGCTTTGACCACTTTGAAAAAACATTTACACACAGATACTGATTTTTCGCAGATAGTAATATACGACTGCTATAAATTAATTCAGTAAACAATTTTTTTTTTTTTTTGCTTTTTGAAGATGTTACTATAATTTTAAAATAGAATGGGGGATACGAAATACAACCTCAACCTCATGTGAAGTCAATTTAGAGAAAACATTTCTCAGTCCTACCATAATAAAGAGACTGAAATATGAGAAACAAAATTATTTGTATGCCAGAGAGTTAAACTACAAAAGTTCAATAAGAGTTCTTTTATAAAACATGAAAAATGCAACCCATAAGCGTATCAGTTACATTCAAGTGAATGTAACCATAATAGGCTTTATTAGTTGGTTTTCAAGTTTTACAAAGATCTTTTATCAAACTTTTATAGTGTAATTCTGACACTAAATCAGAGTCAGAGATATCTGACACCTACCTCCATTCTCAAAAACTTAATGAGCAAATGAATACGAAAGAAGTTTTCTAAATAATAAACAATTTTTTTTAATTAATTTAACTAGAAAACATGTAAATATCTTTTCCCAGTTGCTGAACATGAAACTATTAATACAGAATTTTTTTCCCCTGGAGGCTATTTATTACCAATTCCTCACAAGAAATATAAAAACAAGAGCCTACAGCAGACATCTTTAACATGTTGTTTTTTGAAGTACCCAGATTGCTTGATACTTGTGTCTGATTTCATGCTCGCAAGTACTTGATCAACGTTCCAATTCAACACCTTGTATAAGTTGCATTCAAGGACTGAAAATCCTGATTTCATGCATTCATATGTAAAACTTGCTGCAATGGTGCTTCTTTTTTATGATGGGTACAGGCAATGCTTGTGACTAGAGAAAGGCTAAAGTCATCTGGTTTATGGTAATACCACTTCACAACATCTCATAATGAACACAACTGGTTTTTCCCCCATTCATAAAGGTTTAAAAAGTGTATTTGTGGAATTCAATTCACAGATTTTTTTTTTTAAATATTTAGTTATCCACAGATCCTCCTAAACGTTTAATATCAGAGGCATTGGAAGTTTTCCCAACCTGTAAGTGCTTGTTTTTAGTTTTATATAGGAAATTTCAATTTCTGAATCAATTCCGGAGGTGCTCAAACCAGTAGCACAAATTACTACGAATGCTCAAACACCCATAGCACCCCAAGATCCAATGCCTGTGTTTAATATTGTCAATTTGCTTAAAAAATTTAACAAATTGCATATCAATAATGCAACCATATAATGCAATGTCAATATATATGCACTTACTTGTATTATAGCAAAACATGTCTGAGCTGCAGGTTCAGCATACTGGACACTTTCGACAGCTTTGCTGCATATAATGCGTACTAGCTCCATGAGTTGACGCGATGACAACATATTCGGATCTTTAGGGAATAATTCATATTTTTTAATAAAAAATAAATAGTCCATTTTTCTATGCAGTGACTCTTTATTCAATGATTGAAAAAAAAAATCATTGATCATACAAAATCAAACAAATCACTAGAGTTTGACAAATGAAAAATAATTTGGGGTAAGAAAAAAATTATGTGTGTGTGTGTGTTGAGACTAAGCATATTTTTTCAACAAAAAAGTCCAAAATAATGGGTTTTGTTTTTAATTTCTGAGACATGAACTTTTTCTTCATTGACAGACATGCTAGAAAAATTTCCAAAAATTTTACATTTTCAGAAAGCAATTTAGTAATCATGAATGAAAGTTTAGGCACCAATGCCGATTTTTAAGGCTTCCTGGTTACCTCGCACCTAGGATTTTTCAAGCCCTGCAAATCACAACCACCACTTGAGAAAAATCATCTAGTTCTCAATTTAAGAGTATTCAACTTTTGAATTCAATAGACCTGGTTCAAATGGTTGGAATTTTTTATTTTCTAAAAGCTAAAATAATGGGATGAGATAAGGCTAAGATAATAAAAAACCCTGCGGCAACTGTCTAAAATAATAAAAATACTAAATAAATCAATAACTTCACATATGTATGAAAATTTTGACAATCTGTTGTAATCAAAGCAAAGGGCAAATAGAAGTGTGGTCATTATACCCAGAGCCACTTCATTGGATGGATATCCAGGCAATTTCAGCAAAATGTCCATGTATGATTTCATCATCAACTTGACCAGGGCTTGAAAAATATCAGCATCAGGTCGTAGCGATGACTTGAAAATTTGTTCAGGTGCCTAACCATTTTCATGTCTGATTACTGGAGTCTGAGGACAATACAAAAATTTGCAAACTTATACCAGTTGTGGCATTAAATCCCATAAATTTCATAAAAAAGATTTTTTGACTATTTTGGCTTCAAAGAAACTTAACTGGCACCTAAATTTCTTAGGAGCCACAGGTTAAATTTCTTTTATTAAGCTCTGTGCATAATCTCCCATCAGAAGCGTATGCAGAATCAACCTTTGGAGGGGGACACAAAAGGCTTGTGCCTTCAAGGGGGCACAAAAATGTTCCTAAGGAGAAACTTTTTTCATCATATTTTGCCGTCCTCAATTGAGGATACTTGTCGTCCGTTGTCAAATATTCCCATTGGTGTATTTCAAAAAATCTCTTGGAATATCCTTAATTGGTGCGATTTCAACAAAATATCCTAATATCAAATGGAATTCCAAGCCTCATCAAGGTGCGGGTGTTAAAGGGTTTAAAAAAAATTGGGGGGAAAACAATGTTTATTCACAATTTGAAACACAAGAACTTGAAATAAATTATAGTAAATTTTTGAAAATTCATGTAATTTTAAAAATGATATGTGCAACCACAATTTCTCAATGTGAAAGATATGCATTCTGGAAAAAGTGTATATTATCCAGTTAATTTCTCTATTGAATAAACAGTACTTTCAACATCATTTGAGAAATAGGCTAAGTTATCTACTAAACACATCAGAAGGATTTGATTCGTATATCTTTTGAATTATCTTAACAGATGTAGCAAATGTAATTGAATGTTCAAAACACCTGATATACAGTCAAACCTCGTTAGCGCGTCACCCGGTTAACACGTCACTCTGCTTACCGAATCACTGTTTGGAAGTCCCAATTATCCTTAGGCAGGAATTGGCACAGCTATGGCTTACTCCGTTTAACGAGTCACTCCGCTTATCAAGTCATATTTTTGCTCTCCCAAGAGTGACTCATTAACAAGGTTTGACTGTATAAGAAAATGTTCCGAAGGAGAAGATAAACTCACCTAACATAGCATTTCTCAACAGCCCTTGATATTCCAGTGGGAAAGCATCTCTGTCAAAGCCCACAGGAGTAGACTCAGCAAGATCGCTACCAGCAAAACTCTTTGATCTTTTCAGGGCACTTTTCAGTGGCTCAGCTCCACCTGGTGGAGTGGGAGACCCCTTGGTCACTGGCTGTTGGTAACCAGCAAAGTGCACCCTTGCGCCATTTTTTTGGTATTCTGTGGAATATTTAAAAATACTACACACAAAATCCAAAATAATATATTCAAATTTTCTTTTCTTCGTAGAAGAATTAACTGGCTTTGTATCCAGGCAAGTTGAAGTAATAATAATGGAAGATTGCCAAAGCTGACATGAAAAACCTAACAGATTCGCACATGCTAATGACTCTGGACATTACCCTTCAAACTATAGACATGCTTTAGATTTTTAATTCATTAGTCATGGTGAAAGCATGATGCATAGTGATAATGGAGATAAAACTACAAATAAAAATAAAAATATGAAATTGACATACTTGGCGGTTGATATATTTGCAAAGTTGGCTTTGTTAACTTATTTGCATGCTGTCCGCTTTTCTTTGGTGAATGCTTTTGAGAAAAAACTTCTTTCATCTGTTGACAGAGATTCTTTATGAAACATCTTTTTAAATAAATTCAGTGAAATACAATTATACAAAGACAGACCTGTTCATAAACAAACTTTCCTTCAAATGTAAAATCAATGGGAAAAAAAGCTATACGCAAAAAATTAAATCTATATCCAGTTAACACCATTATAAACGAATATTAAGAGATTGAAAAACCTAATTCATGATAAGCTGAGCTCATTATCGCCGAATTTATTCCAGATGCAAGTTATATGCAATGAGAGATTTCCTTCTAACTACCTATAATAATATAACCTTAAACTGGAGCTTCACAAATAAAAAACAAATTCAGGAATCAGTCAAACTTCATAAGAGTCAAGCAATTTTTTTTCCAGGTCTAAAAACAATATTCGGGGACTTTTGCAAGACTTGATGACTTAGGATGGGGCAAATAGTGATATGGCAAAACTAATGAAATATTCTGTTTTGGCTGAAACCAAACATTCAGTAGCTGAATACTAATTTACTTCACATTGATAACAATGATGGACAAAATTGGTTTTTAATAAAAAAAATTGATGATTTTAAATGATTGAGATTGAATTTTAATTATGCAATTTATTATTTGAATAAATATTAAAAAATTTGTAATTAAAAGACTTTTTACTGCCATGATACTGACAATCAAATTTAACAATGATATACTATATTGTATTTTATACTTGTTTGAGCGGGTCCATTCTGCTCATAATTATTCGTTAATTATTTGAATATAAAGGTACTTAGTTAAAATTGTTAATTTATTTAAATGGTTAATTGTTTAAGGATGATTTGTATGTAAAAGAGTATTTGAAAGGTGATTGGGTAACAGGTGTGGTATTAATTGAAGCTTGACTTTGGGTAGTTGTAAAGAACACGTGCAGGATGGCCAAGTGATAAAAGATTATGTAAGAAAGGAACATGCTTTAGGCCAACTCCCGATGAAGCACAATTCATCTGGCAAGGTATGAAGCTATGAAATAAGAATGTAAGATGGAAAATACATGAATAGTGGATGTCAATAGATTCGGGACCTTCACTGAAAAAAAGATGCATTTTGAACACAACTTGAAAAGAAAGAAAGGGTATTGAAGAGCGAGAATATATTAGGAAAGAGATTGAATCGTCATGCATAGGTTACCCTTAAGCAAACTGTCGGTGCGACTTTCACACGGGTGTGTAACCGTCACCTGGCATGCTCAAGGCTTGGTGACAGGAGAAAAGTGTTTTTCTAAAATACATGAATAGGAGCTGTCACGGAATGAGATTCGATTCTTGAGGCATAGGTGTGGAGAAGTTATGGAGAGCAAAAATAATGAAATGTTAAAATTAATGAATAGTAAGGATATTGCTAGCTTAGAAATGGATGTAAGAGAGGAAATATAAATACAAATTGGCATTGCCCATTAGAGCACCTGTGCTCTGCATGTAACATAGAGGTCGCCTTAGGTATTGATATGAAGGTGACTGGTGCATGTAGGCATTCTGATTATTTAGGAAGGGGTGAAATTCATTAAGGATGAATAGCACAGATCTTCTCCGGAATGGTCACATAAAAGTCCAATGGAATTGCCTTTGCTTGAGGCCTCAAATTAAAATGTGGCACGAAAAGAAAAATTACAAGACAGAGCGAATCCTGGGTTCTAGGGAGGAGCCGAAGAGGATGTAAAATCAGGAAGCTGAGGATGGAGGAGGAGAGAAAGTGAGATGTAAGTGGAAATTTGTTTTGAGAACCAGGGAATAGATATGAGAGTTGAAAATTTGTTTCGAGGAGAGCGAGTGAGACTCTCATGGAGAGTCGCGGGATATGAAAAGGCAGTAGTGCCATGAGGGAAGCAGCAGCACCGATGATGTTAAGGAAATCACCAACGATGACCGGGATGAGTACACTTATCTATTTTTCCTGTGACCTGAATGTCCAGTAAGAGGTCAGGATGTTACATATGTTCTCATATGCATACTAATAACTTAATGCATAATTATAACTTGAATCACCTGAGGCGGGTGTTGTTATATATATTCTCTTAAATGGATATAGGAGACATCTTTCTTAATGTTAATGACTGTGTAATTGCATTTATAAATTAAATTTTTTGTTTTACTTTAAACCTGCCTCTGTGCGTGTAATCACTAGGTTACTGTAATTATGTTTTTTGTCATTGTCAGACATAACGCAATTTATGAAAACATGTTTATCGAATTCTTGATAATTAATAATTTATTAAATACTTAGTTAATTAAGTAAAAGTCAGCCCGATGAGGAAAGAATGGTGGACTGACACTTGTTACAAATTTTACATCCAACTAAGAAAATGTCAACCATTAGTTATTCTCAATTAGTTAATGCATCATAAAATTTACATCTCATTTCTCATTTTTCCTCTCTAGATATTCTCTGCCTCTTTTTTTTTCTACCTCATTCAAGTAGCTCAATATACGTATCTTGTCTAAATACTAGTTCCAGTAATGAACTTATAATTCATGCTCACTTCCATCTTATTGCAGTAGGGTTCTAGTTTGTTCCATGTTTTTTTTTATCCCAGAAAATTCACCTGGATAAAAACCTCTTTCCTTTATAACCTCTTAAAACGTAGTAATCATGTAGAACATTTCAAGTGCTCTGAGATTGATCAAGCCTTGCCTTATACAATTATTAAATAAAATATCCATTATACACTGTGGATATGTGCACAGAGCCAAACATTTATACTGTGTATGGCGGAACAAATAACGTCATTTCTGAGTGTCCAATCTGAGAATACAAGTGCATGCATATTACCGACAAGTGGATGTTGAAGGATTGATAAACTAGTATTATTGTTAACACCCCCTATTTGCTCAGTTGGTAAAATGTACAACTGACAATATGAAAATTGATGATTTGAATCCTGCATGCAAATCTTTTTTTTTTTTTAAATCTTACATGCATTGGCAACTTCCCCCCCCCCCCTTATTACTTTACTTTCTCATCTTGCCCCAACAAGGGCAGGCTGATAGAGCTTGGAACAATTCTTGGCATTTTTGTTTATTCACACTATAAATTCACTATCGAGGGGGAGGGGCCCTGCAAAAAAGTTTCTGCTTGGGGATCCTGCTTCAAGTTGTGGGGGGGCCATGGCACAAACCTTCATGACAACCAATTCATTTTTAATGACTTATATTCAGGGATGAAGGTCTGTGATGCAGCTTGCTTCATAGTATGGTAAATCAGTCGGCAAAGCATGCACCCATCCACACGAGCCATCATTACAAAGCAAAAGCAAATTCGCATCACCCTAATTATAATATAGATGCAATAATTACTTAATTTTAAAAAGGTACAGCAAGCCTGTGTACATAAACTAAGCCTAGGACTTAAATCAAATCTGCCATATATCAAATAAATGTCCAGTGTCTCTGAAAGATGCAGGATGTCACTGCAAGTCTTCTGCCGCACGTTGAATAAATGTCTGGCTCCATCTATGTATCCTCTGCCTTAATTACAATAAGTCTTGAAATAGGCATCCAAAAATTACACTCACAAATTTGATACGATTCCATAACATGTACACAATACTGAACTCTTGACACAAATACAGTAGATTATAAAAGTATTCAATTAATGAAAACACTAAATATCATAATTGTAATTACCTGGTGATTTAAAGAAGTTTGCGAAGCATTCCCACTTCGCGTGAGGTTGTGGAGACCACTGCTTAAGCTTGATACTTTCCCCGTCTCTTCTCGGTTTGTCATCTTCAAGATCAGGAGTCGGTTTCGAATGCGAAGGATGCTCGTGATTCGAGGTGATGATGATAGTGAAGTTAGTTCGTTTCTCCTAAAAGTTCGATTTAAAAGGAAAAGTCATTAAAAATTTATCATACTGCAAAGCAAATCAAGAGACCATTTCTATCACATTGTAGGACGATTTATTTCTCTGTTCTTGGATGACGTGTCAAATTATTGTCCCTTCTTCGATCTTCTAGATTTATACCCATTTTCCAGGAATGCACAGATGCAGTACTGTATATTGGGAATTCACAAACCCTGGTGTGTCCCTTATACCGAAGCTGTTCCCCTACTACTACTTCACCAAACACCAACTCTGGCCATATCGCTGTATTGCAATTTACTGCCATTAATGAGATGGGTTGAAAATGAAAGCGCTGTCTATTGGTGGACGCCTCAAGTTCATTAGGGGCCGTTCAAGTATTACGTAAGAAAATTTTTAGCTATTTCTTACCCCGCCCCCCCCCCCTGGCAGCAAAATTTCATCATCAGCTCTACCCCTCTGAAACCTAACGCATATTGGTGGGATCAGAGACGTACACGGGGGGGGGGGGGGTTTCTCTCGTGCCCCCTCTTTCCGCGATCAAAAATTTATTTTTTTAATGCAAAAAAAATATTTTTTTTTTAATTTAAATTTCGGAAAAAAATACCTTTATATGTTATAATCAATTCCTGTTAATTTCAATGTTATTTGAAGGCTATGAACTCAAAATTTGTCTTCAATAAATTCATCGTGACCCAGCCTCTAAGCCATGTAATGATAAATCACAGAGTTCCTTGGCCCGTGGACCAAATATGGCCCTGGGGATTACTTGATGCGGCCTGCCCTCTTCAAAGCTAACTTTGTAAAAATGAACTAAACGACACATTTATATATCGCTTAAGTGTCCGTGGTACAATTCCGGAACATTTAAGCAGCCCGTGGCATATTTTCAGATGTCAAATGACCCGAGACACAGTTCGAGAACACTTAAGCGATCCGTGAGACATTTAGATACCCCTTGAGTGACATGTGACGTAGTTTTAGAGCACTTAAGTGGCCCCCAGTGCGGTTCTTAATCACTCAAATTACCCGCAGCACATTCTCAGATTATTTAAGTGATGCGTGGCACATTTCCAAAGCACTTAAGCGGCCAGGACACATTTCCAGATCACTTGGATCCGCGAAACATTTAGAGATCACTAAAGCGGCTCTGTAGGGCACTTATCAATAGGAGGGATGTTACTTGAATTTCCCACAAACTATCAAAAGGTTTTTGTCCGTTTTGGCACACCGAGTAAGATGCCATTAAAAATATTTCATATTTTCATAGAAGGTGGTTGATGAAGTAAGCATTATCCAAACACCCCCCCCCCCCCTTGTCATCAAAAGTCAGCAAATCGGAAACCCCCTCCCCACCCCCATTGATGACGACATAATACTTGAACGGCCCCTTAGGGAAAAATATCTTATCTATATCCTCCCTCGGATTCGAACCCGGGACCGTGACAACAACCTTCACAGTGGTAGACGCACATCTTCTTACCACCACACCACTCGGGCGCAAAGCTGTTCCCATGGCCCCCACATCCCGAAGCAGGGCCCCTAGGCTGGGATCTTTTACGGGCCCCCGACCAGACTTTCACGGGGCCCCTTTTATGATGAATTTAAAGCGTGAAAAAACAAAAAAATGATTAAAATCCTCTCGGGCCCCAGGGCTGGAGCCTTGTCAGCCCACCCCTTGTGGGGGCCATGGCTGTTCCCCTATCTCAAGCCCCCATGAATCAAGTTTGGATCATGACCCCATAGCTATAAGTAAACTTACACAACTTCTCAGAAGCCTCTGTGAATCAAGTTTGTGGAGGAGGCGGGGGGGGGGGGGGTCGTGACTGGTATTCTCCAATACGCATCACAATTCAATTTTAATCCTCAAAATTTCAACGAGTCAAAAATTATCCTTCATAAATTTTCCGGTTTTTTAAATAGTTATTTTCCACTAACAAAAAAAAAAATAATAAACCTCTATTTTTTTTACAAAAATGTCCTTTTAAATTTTAAAAACCAGTGAAATTACTCAATTATATTTTCAGGAAACACTGGTCATGACCTATGATTCGCACGACCCTTCCCGGAAGCCCTGCGATCCAGGTTCAGGTCAAGAACCTGGTTATTATAGAGTTGGTGGCAAACATTTGTGGCTCCAGGCTATGGGTTCGACGCAAGTTGATGCCTACAGCAGTGCGAACTCGTGGTTGTGACATTCGGGAGCAAAACAGCGGTGATATAACAATTATGGCCCCAAGTTAACATGTAATCATTTGAAAGTTTTGCAGTAATGAGAAATAGAATCTTTAATTAAGGAATAAATAATTATAACCCACTACGGATAATAGGGTATAGTTTTTATTTATAAATAGTACTAATATTCCCTTCTCGTAAACAATTGAAATCATTACAGAGACTTTAGCCGAGTTAGCCACACGCGTTACATTTAAGACTGAATGAATTCGAATAAACTTTTCTTGTTACCGTATTTTTCCTCGCAAAAACACATGAAAAATTTAACGGAGAAAATATCGTTTACGCAGTCACACGCATTTCGACGTCCACCATCATCTTCAGTCGGAATCAATGGAGTTCAGATGAGGATGTATAGAGCATCAGGAATATTACCAAATTCCCAAAAACACGTCGGATGACTCCACATCACTGAGCTATTAACACTGAGCTATAAAGTAAAACTGGAGTCACTGAGCTATAAGTAAACTACTTTCCTTATAGCTCAGTGGCTATTAAGTGCTCCACACTAAAGATCTTGAGCCGCTTTGCTCCACACTCTCCACTTTCTATGACTCTTGTGCTCCGGTCATCTTTCGTGAAACCGAAACTACGGTTCCGCTAAGCTGGGAGAGAGAGTTTTCTTTTCTTTATCTTGGGCACTGAGCTATAAGGTTTACTTATCGTTCAGTTAACTTACTGATCTTGGAACGTCAAAACCAGTTTTTTTTTTTGTTCAAAGTGAAGGCTGGTTTTCCTAGCGGCAGGGTTTCTGCGGCACGTGCAACGTGAATCACCTACAGCGAAACGCTGCTCACGCCAGCGTTTTACATGAGCGATTGGCCGGCCGACTGTGTGTGAAGGAGTAAAATGCGTCACGCGTTTTGCGGATCTTCTCTTCATTTTTGTGTTGCTTTTCTTTCCCTTCCCTTCAAACCAGGACATGTAGAGAACAGAACAGCTGATGCGCCACACTCATGGGTGGATCCAATGTATATGAGTATATATAAACTGACATCATATCCCCTTCCAGCAATCTCATCATCGAGGGTCCCCTCGATGATGAGACTTTTAAGTCTGTCCGCCTATGACCACGCTGGGGAAAATATAGACGAGAACGAGTAGCATGATAAAGTTACACGTTTCTGCCGACGCAAAATAATCATATTCGGTTCATGCTGTGCAAAAAAACCTGCTGTAGTTCGTTAGGGCCCCTTGAAATGATAGGCTGACTTATTTGCCAAAATAGGAGCTTGTCCCGACTGACCAAGTATCTAGTTGCGGCCCTGCGTACATACAGTCGGTGCCGACGAGTTAACGCATGAGCCCACCTGGGTGCTTCACTTGCAAGGCTGGGGGGGGGGGGGACACATGGTAATGAGGTCTGGTTATAATTTTCGACAGAAAGTATGCAAATTGATAGGCAGGTGTTTCTTGCCAACTCCCAGAATCGGAAACCAGCGTGCGCGCCATGTAGTAGAGCCGAAAACCAGGGTGCGCGCCGACTTGCAGAATTGGAAACTAGCGTGTGCACCAACACATATGGGTAGGAACATAGTAGACGCTGGTTTCGAATTGGTTAAAATACCGGACGGATTATTTTTGGTACGGATTTTTTCAAATTCCCTTAAATTCGGGTTTTCAACCTATCAGCAAAGTTGCAGAATCGGAAACCAGGGTGCATGCTGACTTGCAGTATTACAAACCACCACGTACTACGTTCGCACCTTATGGCTATGAATATAGTACACGCTGGTTTCGGATTGGTTAAAATACTTGAAATTAGGTTTCCAACCAATCAGCAAAGGCGCCGACTTTCAGAATCGAAAACCAGCGAGCACGTTCCGATTCTGAAAGTCGGAAGAAAAGGGGAAAAAATATGAAATTGAGGTTTTTCAACCAATTCGTAACGACAAACTTTTAGAATCGGAAATCCTGCCGAACATGTCCTTACAGCATTTTTGTTGTAAGATTGTGGTTTTTTCCTGATAAAAGACAAAACTGTTTGAAATGCCACTTTTTCCAGATTTAGTATCGATTTTTCTGTAGTAGGAGCACAAATACAATTGCTTTAAATTTTTTTGCTCTCGATACCAATTTAGTAATCACAAATGAAAAGTTTTAACCCTTTAAGTGGTTTTCAAAATTTTTCTGATCTGCATTATACTTGTCACATTAGAAATCACTATACCTTCTGGAAATTGTTACCTATTTTCAAGAATTTTTTTGCCCAATTCGAGCTGATAAACAAATGCTTCCCCTCCCCCCAACAAGAAACCAAGAAAATTGACTCACCCCATTGCTTTCATTACCCTCACTATGATACAAAGACACCTGTCATGAAGTATGTGGCTTTCTAGAAAGAAAAATACTTTTTTGGAACAGAAATCTTTCCGTATTGTTTACACTGAGGGCATATTTCTTTACTGTGCTGAAAGAAGGGGGAAAATACACAGTCCCTTTTCTAGCTCCTTCTGTAATGTAACTTTCAGCAAAAACTGACTCCACCGACAGGCAGTTGATTGATTGGAGGAAGATGGAAAACATGTTTGACTGTGTGTAAAAACAACTTCAACTCATTTTTAGAACGCGAGGTACGGTCTAATCCCGTTATAGCGATCTCCAAGAGACCGGAGAAATTACTTCATTATAACGAAATTACGTTATAAAGAAATTCCAGTTTTTACATTTTTCCTACGTAAACTTATCTAGGTATTAGAAAAGTGTTAGTTAAAACGAGATTTTTTCGTTATAACGACATTCGTTTAAATAAAATGGGATTCGACTGTATTTCGAGGTGACTGAAATAAAGTAGATCAAGTTTGACGAGATATCTCGAGATTGTCGCTGAAAGGGTCGCGCACCTATATCAATTTTCTATTCTTTAGCTGGCGTCTAGGATTTGTATTAATCACCATGTTACATTCAAACTTTTGTGATATCATGTAGTTTTTATTTTTTCATACCAGCCGAACGTTTCTCCGCTACTAGTTAATAATTTCGTTATTTCGCAACCACAATTCTTTCTGAATTCATCAATTAAACACGCAAAATCATTCCGAATGATGGCATCATTGTATTAGATTAATCATCTGTTCAGTTACAGTGTTGAAATTCTGACTCGGACTAGAGTCGATGATGATAAACTAACAGGATTCTCCTTCTCGTGCAGACTTTTCACTACAAATTTGTTCACATTCTGTATTTGAAGTATCGGCGATAAATCATTAAAAAAAATGGTTTCTTTGCTGCTATGTTTGAAATAGAAGGAGAAAGAGTACTTTATTTCTCTTTCGCCCTCACCCTCTCCCATGTGTTATGTGTGTATTATATTTCTTTCTTATATGTAAGAGAAAGATACATAAAATGGGATGTGGTTCACTAAACAGGGGTATAAAAAGAACGGGGAGGGGGAAAAACAATTTCCGTTCATGGGATTACAATGAAGTTTTGCTATGGTGAGAAAAGAGGTAAAAAAACCAGGGAGAGCTGGAATGAATTTCTTCCATTCGCGTTTGGACAAGATATCTCGTCCCTGATTGATTGGGGGCTAATGAACTGTAATTACAGATATGCTACGACGAATTACTGAATTCATACAGAAAGGACAGCATAACATACTCATAATAATTTTGTAGTGAGCAAAGAATTGGCAGCAGAGCAACATGAATCTGGTCTCTTTGTTTATTGAATTTTTTGACAGAAGTGTTTCACACATGTTCCGATATAGAAAAATAATGCAATTACATTATTTTTCTATATCGGATATTTCTATATCATTATTAAGGTATAAAAAACCTTGTTTGTTTTATACCTTAAGGCAGCGGTTCTCAACGTTTTTGACTCGCGTGAGCCCTGTCTAGTAAAAAAATTCTACGGCGGAGCCCCGTAGGCCAATTTCTTAATTATTCATCAAAATTATTGATTTATTTTTACTACTTAAAAAGATTTATAATTATTTTTTTTCAATTTTATTGTTTTTTTTTTATTTTTCTCGAGCAGCCGCGGAGCCCCTGGAGAGTGCACAAGGAACCCCGAGGGCTCCGCGGAGCACCAGTTGAGAACCGCTGCCTTAAGGTATAAAACAAACAAGGTTTTTTTGTGCTCATTCACAGAGTAACACCTGCTCAAGGTTAACCTTGCGGCCGCCGTGAAAAATTCAAAGTTTTCATATATTGTCAGCTAACTTCTATTTCACGTTTTTTTTTGTCTAATTCTAGGAGCCCTCCGTTTTCCGAAACGACTTTTTAGCAGGGCCGCCGGATTAACTCATGCGAATACCCTATGCACACAAATGATTTCGGTGCCCCCCCCCCGTCGCTTTAACCTTAACGCATGACAATTACTTCTGCCTAAAATTTTTAAGAATATAAGTATGTAAATTGGTAAGCAGGTGGAGGTTTTAAGCGGAGGGGATTCAGAGAGAGAGATAAATCCTTTCACTCAAGACCTACGATCCCACGGCTTAGGAGCCTCGATTGTCGGGGAGGCCTCATGACAATTTGATACGGTTAAAGTTTTGGGGACAGCAAGTATGCAAATTAGTAGGCAGGTATTTATATCTTGGTAGACGGGGGGGGGGGGGGTTGCTCGGAAAAATTTGTTTTACCCGGGAGCCTATGATACTGTTGAGACGACTCTGGGCTTACTTTACGGAAATAGAGCAAAATTTCAGTCCACAAACTGAGCAATGACGTAAGTTCTTGTTCGCAATTAACTCTGCTTTTGTGTCACCCTAAGGGTCGCAACTACAAACTAAAATTTACCCTGTTACGTGGAGGATCTGCATCCGTTTCGACACCTCCCTCCTCATAATTTTTAACGAAAATGTATGAACTCAGTGAGAGGCACCAGAGACCCCTTCTTCCCCTGCCTTCCCTTACTTGCAGGGTTGCAGGCCTGGTGCCTCTCATTGGCAACCTTTCGATAAAGATCTGCAACTGTACAATCAAGAACTCTTAAAATTTTAGGATTTTCTACCTGATGGCTGATTTTGGGAAAAAAAAATTTTAATTAAAAGAAAAGTACTCTTTGATAATTTTTTATGGTGCCCCTTTTCTCTCTCTTGATGCCCTAAGCACGTGCTTATTTTGCTAAATGGTTAATCCAGCCCTGCATTTTAGAGAATTTATACATTTTTATTTGTTTTAATCTATCCACATCCCACACAATAACTGTTTTTTATTACAAATAAACAGTTTTTTTGGCACACAAAAACACGACTTTATTTCATAGCATTTTTTAATGTTTTTAGCCTCCTCACATGACTCCACTGCTGGTCCGTCAGGAATAAAAAACCATGGGCCAAGTGATTTTTCTGCGGCTCTACCAGGCAAATTCTGCACAATTTCATTTAATTCTCATTTTTGTGAGGCCCGGGTGGGCCCATGCGTTAACACGGCACAGTCGCCACCCTGTGCTATAATCCGCTTGGCAATTCCCACTCCTGCAAGTACACCCGTTTCTCGAAGTCACTCTATTAGTCATTCACATGTTTGTATACTATTTTGGTCATTCACATATGCTTGCACATGCTCTAGGTCACTCGCTGACCTGGTCCCTCGCTATGTAGGTAACTTTTTTAGTCATTCACATGCTCGCTCGCACTCAGTCTCTTGCTCATTAATGTATTTGCAATTTCTCTAGGCCATGCTTTTGATCACTCACTGACCTAGTACTAGGTACGACACAGTAATGGACCCCATTACTGTCTCGGCAGAGGCGGATTTATTTAGGGTTATACAAAATTTGCCGCCCTTCAATTCTTTTTTTTTTTGGCCACTCATTTTTCAAATTTACCATTCCTCTGAACTTGCTTTCCCGGGGTCAAAAAGTCCCCCCCCCCCCCGAAAATATGCCATTGGTCTTAGGCTTTGTTAATTTTTCAATTTTTCCATTTGTTTCCCCCTCAGTTCATTGCTCCTTTGCTTTCATCACTGGTAAAAAAACGGTTTGCAAGATAACGCTATTTTTATCCTAAACTCATGCAAAGAGAGATTGTGAGGTTTCGGCCTCTCCACGATTCATAGGGCGAGACTTTCTCACGTGTTGCACATTATCTCTAGTAGGTAATAGTTTGCATAATTAGCCTAATCCCACCAGCGGAAGACGTCATCTTGGGGTTATGCGATTTTTTGATCGAAATATATAATGTTGTGTTAATTTAACTAATTTAACTGTTAATTTTGCGTTTTATACGCTATAATGAGCCTTTTTCCGGGGGGGGGGGGGGAAGCACATATACTCAATGTGTATATATATATTTTCAAAAGTAAGAACCCCCCCCCCCCCTTCCCAAATGACGGGCCTGGCCTATTTATAAAAAAAATCTCCACTAGAAAAATAAATTAGGCCCCGCAATTAGTGTTAAGTAATGAACAATTCATAATTTCGGGTTAAGTTGAGGACTCGACGTGATGGAAAGATGTTATATTCCCACGGATAGCAGAGGAAAGCAGCTTGTATATATTTACCACTTCGCCTTGTCCCCCCCCCCCCCCCCCACAAAAAAAAATATCCTTGGTTTTTTAATTATGAAACGAGTACTACTTTCAGGACAATCCTCGCATTTTGCTCTCTCCCGAATGTCGGTTTTCCCTTGTAATAATAATTCAGTCACAAATGCGTGTTATATAAAACAAATTTCTCATTTGGAAATGCTGAATATGCTCCAAAATCTATTTAAAGCCTTGAGTTACAACACAATTGGTGCTCTGCTGAATATTTTTTCAAAGATTGGATATTAAAAATAAGGAGGAACAAGAGGATTTCAGCGAAACGTTTAATTCGGATCAACGAAGGAATAAAGCACAACATCGAGATTGACAAAAGAAATTCAAAAACTTCACATTGGATCACAAATTACAATACACTTTCTGTATTTGAACATTAAAATTTAATCATGAAAGGAAAACTTGTTTAAAAGGGGTAAAAAGTAGTGCTGGGGCACGATTCAAATTTTTAACTGGTTAATCAAAAATTTTTAATCAAATATTTTCAAATGCTATTCATTCACAGCAGAGTATTGGTAACTATATAATATTAATTGGTGCTATAAAAATATATTCTATTCATTTTCCACAAATCTATTCACTGAATGGATAGCAACAAATATAGAAATAGATTAAGAAATAAAGTTCACCCTCTTGAAGATATTTGATGATGTCCCTTCTTATGCTAGAAACACGAATGTGCAAATTTCAAGGGCTTGGAAAACGATGTTAGAATGTATACTCTAGCCATATTATCCTATCGATGTTCTCCTCCTAAAATGCTTTGTAAAATATGTTTCAATTTACTTTAAAATGTGTTTCAATTTACTTTAAAATGTGTTTCAATTTACTTTAAAATGTGTTTCAATTTACTTTAAAATGTGTTTCAATTTACTTTAAAATGTGTTTCAATTTACTTTAAAATGTGTTTCAATTTACTTTAAAATGTGTTTCAATTTACTTTAAACTTCAATGTTACCTTAAATGCCCACATACTATCAAAAGGTTTTTCCCGTTTTTGGCGCACAGAGTAAGATGCCATCTAGAATATTTCATATTTTCATAAAGAGTGGTTGATGACGTAAGCATTATCCAAACACCCCCCCCCCCCTTGTCATCAAAAGTCAGCAAATTGGGAACCCCCCCCCCCCCCCATTGATGATGATGTAATACTTGAATGGCCCCCTAATAAAGTGAAATTTTGCACATTCATGTGTCTGGCATAAGGGGAACGATATACTTCGCATATCCTGGAATTTCTTATTTCCTCATGTCGAAAAATTTGATCAAAATTTTCATTTAAATATTTTTAATTACGGTTACTTATCAGAAATATTATGTATAGAAACATAATTTAAGACATTTAATCGGTTCAGTCAAATAAATCTAGTTAAATTATAAACTTTTAATAAGAATTTTAATCCAATTTTGATCAGATTGATAGAGTCAATTAATCAACCAAAATGTTTAACTGCGATTAAAAATTGATTGATTAATCAGACCAGCCTTGGTAAAAAGTAAAAAAAATAAACATATGGTGCTCTTTTGTTATAACCATACCACTTGGTACCTTTTTTGTATTGGTGAATTTTCTTTGAATTTATGCCTCCCGTTTAATGTTAAATATTTTCTTTAGTGTAGGAGTCTTCAACCCATGGCCTGCCGATGACATTTTAGTGGCCTGCCATTCATGAAAAATGAAATCAAATCAACATTCCACTATCTGAGAAACAATGATAGTAATTTTTATTCATATTTTGGACATTCCTTCTATTATGTGAACAATTGGTATATCTACATAAATATCAAAAATCTTGACCAGAATTCTCACTCACTAGTTTCCACTTTGAACCAATAAAAGGAAATTTTCCGATCAGAAAATTATCAATAGTGGGCTAAAAAAAGAGTTTATGGACAATTACACTGAAGTAATTGTCCATAAACTTGCTCTCTCTCTCTCTCTTTTTAATTAACAAAGCATGCATACACAAACAAGCCAAAGTGCACCAAATTGGTATTGAAGTGTGGTATGGTTATAATAGAAGGCGTATGGGCAAAAGACCTTAAAAATAGGTAAATGACAAATCCATACATAGTTATAGGTTTCATAAAATTAATATTGCATACTGGATATTAAAAATAAAAAAAACCCATGCAATTATACTTGAATCAATATACAGGCTGATCAGCGAATAAGCCCTTATTTCAAAATTAAATATCTCTACAACAAAGATCAATAGAATTATGCGGTAAACGGTACGTTTATTAGCAAAACTGTAAGAATGTTGTACAGAAATTTTGAAAATTTGTTTTTTTTTAATTTTTTAAAATTAAAAAAAAAAAAACTGGAGATTTTGGGGTTCCGAAAATCCTCATTTGTGTGAAGAGAAACCACTGCATTCGCCTAAAGTTACTGCATGGGCTGCGGTATGCGCCAGAGGCATTATCAGCCCCTTCTTCGTGCAAGAAAGGATTACTACTGAACGTTACGTTACAATTTTGGAACAATTTGTCAGCACACATGGCGCATATAACAGCCCATGCAGTAACTTTAGGCGAATGCAGTGGTTTCTCTTCACACAAATGAGGATTTTCGGAACCCCAAAATCTCCAGTTTTGTTTTTTTTTTTAAATTTTAAAAAATTAAAAAAAAAACTAAATTTTCGAAATTTTTGTACAACATTCTTACAGTTTTGCTAATAAACGTACCGTTTACTGCATAATTCTATTGATCTTTGTTGTAGAGATATTTAATTTTGAAATAAGGGCTTATTCACTGATCACCCTGTAGAAATAAATGTTTCTGTATCAACAAGTGGGAATTGGTTTTACCACAAAACATTCATATAATTGATAGCAAACAACAACAATTCAAGCTTATATAGAATCATAATATAGTTAAACCTCCTCGTACCATAAGCGGTGATATGATCCTCATACCATTTTGGTGATCCCTGTTGATGAACATGTCAATGAATAACAGCACTATACCCTGGGAATGCCTCTTATAAGTTGCAGTATTTTCATTGAGGCGTTATTCAGTCATGTGGTCATTGTGCTGGATTTTCATGGCAAGGATCTAGATTCAAACCCCATTAGCGGTTGACTGAAGTAGTTTCCCAACTTCAAGGCGCACATGTGAGACGGTCTCCTATCTGAAGAAGTCTCTGCGCAGAGATCAGGAAAACCTCTAAAACAATACTTATACAGGGCTTGACAAGTCCCAGGTGCCATGTCACCATGGCGACTGAAACATGAATATATGAATATTGGTGCCTAAAATTTTCTATAAGTGATAGCTGAATTAGAGACAATAACTAATAACACAAAATTTTTCTGATTTCATTACAGTATGTCTCTTATCATGATAAGAAATTATTTAAGTCCCGAAGAAATAAAAATATTATACTCTCAGGACCATTTTTCTTAAACAAAAACATACTTGGCTTCTGAAAATTTTTTCTGGTACTTAAATACGTTTTTGATTTGTCAAGCACTGTTCTTAAATAACATGAAAATTCAGACATTTATCATTTTCACTTCACAATATAGAAAACAGTTAGCAGCAGCAGTACAACACGAAACATGTACAACTATAATAACATAAATGAACTTTGGGGCCATGTTTAACACACACACACAACACATTACAGCATGTAACTAATGTGTAAGAAATTCCCCAGGGGAATGTTTACAAGGTACATCTGTTTGTTTATATGTAATATATAATGTTAAATACACACGCCATTTAGTCTTTGAACATGTTTTTCACAAAACAACTACAATAGAGTTATCTAGTTATAGAATTGACACATATGATGTAACTGTCAATCCATAACAATGAAACATCTGTCATCCTGATCCTATAATTGGATGGTTTGGATTTCGCTGTCCACTTGGAGACAACTTAGTTGTTGTATACATTTCCTGGTACATCAAGACAGCTATAGTAACAGAATTATTGGCATCGATTTCATATCGTTCACTAATGTACTCTTAAAGATATTAATGTGCACAGCTTTCATAGAAATAGGAAAATATTTGGATTTTGCTTTCTGCAGTGGCTAACCATGGCTCTGTAATATGGTCATGGACGACTATTTTCTAGGAAATGTTTGCACCAGCTAGGTGTTCCCCAAGTGGACAGCCAAATCCAAGTTATCCAATTAGAGGATTGGGATGTTCAAGCACAATGGAAAGTAACAAATGTTTCGTTGTTGTAGATTGACAACTATGTCATATAGTGATAACTTTGAAAATAGCACCCAGGAGTGCCGAAACATATCAGGTTATTAAAATTCTTTCATTATTTGTTTTTAAAATGTTTGCATTGTAAAGATGTAGTGTTTTAGGCAAAGTACAACATATATTTTCTTCAATATGCTTTACATGTTGCATACAGCTGAACCAACACAATGAAATTTTTTAGTTCATTATGTATACATAATAATTTATTTTTCAACATGTTTACAGCAGAAAGAGCATTTTTATAGACACTCTCAAAAATCAAAATATTTATTTTTTCACACTTCACTTCTGTCAACACTTTTTTTTAGAAGTGAAGGAGGAATCCTCCAAAAAAGAACAAAGAGATTCTACTGAAGCATTGTGTCAAAATATCATAATGCTTTAAAACTTTACAGTAATAAAATGTACACACTGTCGAACCTTGTTGATGAAACCCCACTTATAAAATTCTGGTTAACATAAGAAAAAAAATCTTGGCCCCCATAAATCTCAATGCAATGTAATGTTAAAAAACATGCCTAATACAAAACCTTTTAAAATGAAAGATCATTTAATGCAAAAGAATTTTTCAACCCAAATGAAAAAAAATGGTTTTTCAAAAAATGAATTTTTTCACATAAATATTCTTTTAGAATGAAATGTTTCTTAAAAAAATTCTAGGAAATGGGAAGGACGAGTTTATATATAAGAAAACTGGACGAGATTTTAAATAAAATCTCTTGGGCTTCCACATCACTTAATGAGAGGAGACAATAACATACACATTCTTATTATTGTCTCGTTCTTGAAAGAAGCAGTATGTTGTTTAGAAAGCCCTCTCAATTTGATTTAAAAATTTCCTGGAATAATGACAAATTGGCCAGAGCCCATACAGCAAATTGTTACATTGTCTTTTTTTTCATTGGACATTAAATTTCAAACCACAATCTCTGAACATTAAGCAGCAAAAAAAAAAATGAGGACTGGAAATGGGAAATACAGTAGGAACCAAAAAAAAAACCAGAAAACAATTCCCCCCCCCCCCCCACATCAAGAAACATAGTAAATAGTCAATTTGCAATAAGTCAAACTCTGACAACTTGAATAATATCTGCTTCATGTCTTCTCTCTCCTCCAAAACCTTCAACATTATTTTAATGTTGAAATTAAAGTTTTCTTAAGTTGAAATTTTCAGGTGCACTATGAATTTCTTAAAAAATTTGTGAAAATCTGCAGGATTTTTTAAGAAACTCAGGAATAAAAAGCAAGGCGTATATATATACATAATTCAAAGAATTTTTTTCCTTCCCTCCCTTTCCTTCTCTATGTTTTGTAGATAGGTCAGACTTGATCCACTGTGCCAGCAAATTTTTAGTTGCATGCCTGGTCATGTCAATATCACCTTTCAGCTTGGTTGTGATTGAATGCAGTGTCCAAACGTCAGCACAAATCATTATTGTGTGATTAGACTTTTTTCAATAATGTTGACATAAAAGTCGATATTTTTAGACCTGAAGAAAAAAAAAATTATCAAATGAAATTTGGAGCAACTAACCTTAAGAAAAGTTTGTTGTTGAAAAAGTGAGGCATCTCTCTGAATACTGCATCAATGATTTAAAAAAAAAACCAAGATAATTTGTGCAAGGTTCTCTTCAAACGAGAATGAAACAAAAGACAATCAAAAATTTCTGCATTCTTTTTTTTATAGAATACAATCTTGCTTTCTCTTTACACATTTAATTTATTCAAATATTGTGCATATGCCTATAATTATAATATATAGGTTTTTTCATTATTCTCATTCAATAATTAGGCAATAAACCAACTTGTCATTACCAATTAATTTCTTCATGTTCAGTAGTTTCATATTTTTTGCTAATACAATGTTTGTAAAAATAGCACTGTTACTTTTAAAAAAATCCTTAACTTCAAAATCCGATTTCCGATAGGTCGATCAAACGACAACTTGAAGTTTGTCGTCAGTCTCTGCACATTAGAGTTATTGAGATTTGGCTGTATCAAGTTTTTCAACCAGCTAAACAATAGTCAATTGTCCAATTCACTGTAAGTAGTTAAATACATTGGTAGATGTCACCTTTGTTGGTACAGGCCATAGCCAGAAATTAATTTTAGAGGGTATAACGACTAGTATTTTGGACGGGGGGAACCAAAGTATATAGGATAATAGATTTAAACATGTTATTCCATGAAAATCAGTCATTTTCTAACAATTTGGGGAGGTGGACATACTTGCTGTTGCCTTAGTCACCAGTGACATAAGCACCACGAAGAGTGAACATATTCATGTAAAATTATCCTGTAAAATTAGCAGTTTCGCGCACTTATTGCATTTCTCATTTCCAGTCTTCAATTTTAAGTATAAAAAAGAATTTATATAAAAAATTTCAATTTCATTCATTAGAAAAACAATTTTGTTCTTGCTCATCAGTTATGATCCTTTACTGTGTAGCCAACAGTTCTAACAATTCACTTTAGCCACTGCGTAGCTGTATAGAGAATTTTAATCTGAAAAATTTCGACGATCTCAATGGTTCATGATAACAAGGATAGACTTAACTTTTTCTTACACACACATTTTTTTTTTTACACAAAAAGCTCTTAATATTCAATCATGTCCAAATGACTTCCACCCAACATGGCATGTGGCAAAATTTATCACTTGAGTTTATAAAATATTTTATTTTTTTGGCAAAAACAAGATTTCACAATAAATTTTCATTATCGCATGCATTCAGAATTTGAACTGCAGCTTTTATCATATTTTCCAAATCAGAATTTGATAATGATTTCAAGATCTTCAAGATAATCTCTGAAGGTAATTTTTCTGTATCCGAATGTCTCATAATCACACAGCATTTACAAAGCAAGCACCATCGTTTCATTCCCCTCTCAAATTTATCTTTGATGATGCGTGCAAATGCAGGAAACTGCTCCATGTACTTGACCTTAAAGTCTCTCCATACTCCCATGTCTTCACAGGCTAGCAAAACCGCCAATTGATTCTCATCATTTGCCCTCAATAGTTTGTACAGAGATGTGGAATTGCATTCGCTAAAAATGCAAAGCTTCATCTGTGCAATCTGTTGTTCATAATCATCCCACGCTTCAGATCGATCTTTGGAGCGAGTTATTAATTCTGTCTTCTCCACATTTTCTCCAAACAACATGTGACATTTTATTACACACCTTACAACATGTCTGAATGTGGGTACTGGAAACATTTCTACATACGACATTAGGTGACATATGTCTGCCCCTCCAAGTACAAGTTCTTCGAAGAACTCTGCATTACCACTTCTAATGGTTACATAAAATGGTGACTCGTTCCCATCATTTCTTTGATCAAGATCTACACCAGCTTGTATAAGCGCTGTTACAACTTTTTTTTTCTTGTGTTTCAGAGCTAATGTTAGGAAAGTTTCGCCCTGATCATTGGACGTGCACTTGACACCTACTTTCAATAATATCTTTATGATCCTCAACTGTACAGAAGGGAGCCAACTGTTCCAACCATTCACTTTAGCAAATGCACCATTTTCATGGAGGAGTTTAACAATATCAACATTACCATTGGCTGCCGCAAGAACAACGGGTGTGCAAATTTTATAGCAAACTGCATTGACATCCGCATTTCTTTCAATTAGATACTTAACAATATTTATGTGGCCGTTCACGACAGCTTCTGATAAAGCATTTCCATCCCGATCGTTGATTACATGCATATCCGCACCGGCATCTATGAGCACCTTGACTGATTCTTCAGAACCATGAGCGCAAGCCAGAATCAATGGTGAGTCGCAGTTCGAGGTCAGTGAATTCACAGATGCGCCATGCTCGATCAATTTCTTGATTACATCTGCATGCCCATAATGGGATGCCATACTCAGAGCTGTGTACTTGTTGAAAATGCTTATACTCTTTCCTATTTCCGCTCCCGCTTTAAGCAATGCTTCCACCACTCCAATGTGACCATTACTCGCAGCAAAAATCAAAGGTGCACCACCTCCCGAGAGAGATATGTCATTGACTTCCGCACCAGCAGCTATTAGCATATCTACCACATCTTTATGACCATGCTCCGCAGCCAAATGAAGAGGCGCCATACCATGTGGATCTGTGACATTTACATCCATACCAGAACTAATAAATTCCTTTACAGCGTCAACATTGCCCTCAGCACAAGCCATCATGAAATTGTATATGTTTCTTATTTGTAGACTATCAGTGACAGTACATGAACAAGATTCACATCCAACCTGATTTGTTGTGGGAGCTGGTTCGGCGCTACGTTTTTTATTACCTTTCCTTCTCTTGCGAGGAGGGGCCATTGGGAACAGTAAATTATATTCCCAAGTAAATGTACAGAAACAAACTTTTCAATGTTCACTTTGATTTTATTTCACAAAACTATGTTAGTAGTTTTCACACAGAGGTGATACTTAGTCAAAATACACCAGTAACTCAACATCCGAAACCATTCTCAATGACCTTTTAAAAACGACTAGCGGTCAGTCATATGGATATATATATATATATGTATCGGATTATAATAAATATTCATTCAAGACAACAGAATTGGATCTTTCCCCCGCGTTTATAGCCCCACGCAGCGTTAATGTCAGCTTTGAGTGTCGGCTCTAGCTCATTAATATCAACCGGAGAGCATGGACATACGCTTTATCAGTAAAAGCGAACTAAAAAAAAAAATTGTTAGCCATCTAAGCAGTTCCGTACGGCTTGAACCGCTCCATGCGCAATTGAGATTTCCATTTCAAAATTCATTTTCTAGCCCACAGTAAGACACTATTAAAAACTTTCTCAACACATAAACTCATAATATCATCTGTATTTTTTAAAAGTAGTTTTCTAATTCCAACTAAATTATTTTAATTTGCTGATATTTTTTTCTACATTTTGGTAGAATTTAATTATAGAAGAATGGCATCAACAACTGAACCGCATTTTATAATCTGCAAATTAAATTTTGAGGGAAATTGTAATGTTTACTATCAAAGCTGCTATCACTAATTAAAATCAACTGCAGAGTGAAGACATGCGCTTTATCAGTGAAAGCAACTATCAAACAAAAAAAGAAAAAAAAGATAGAGTTATTTGAGCATGTCCGTACGGCTAGAACTGCTGGATGCGATTTTTTGAGATTTTCAAATATATATAATTTCCTAGTCTATATGGGACATTGTATAAAATTTTCTCAATAAAAAATAACTATATATATAATACCTGGTTTTTTTTTCAAATAATCTTTAACTTTCATTCACTCACATTTGTTTTTTTTACATTTTGGAAACATTTAGTTACACAAGAATGGCATCAACGGTGAACCGCATCTCGTTTTGTCAAACGTGGAGTTATAGGCATAGAGTGGTCAATTTTTTTTAGTGAATTGGTTCAAATATGTCTAAACACGTGTTTCACTTCGTTCCTCCGAATATTCAAGACAATCCCGATGGGTGGGGACCGTGCACATTACCCGAACAATTCAAAGACATGCCGTACCAGCAGTTCTCCAAGAACGACCGCCTCGGCAAAGTATGTCCATATTGAATTAAATCAGTCTCCAGTGAAAACATTACTACATAACTTTGAGTCTTTCAATTTTTCCTAGTTAAGTTGAAAAAGTATTTAATACGTGCCAAAAAAAATTGCGGTACTTACTAAACATACGCAGCCCTGGTCTATGTCAATTTACTGCCTTTTCACCTGGAAAGAGATGGCTTATTCAAGAATCGGTACTTACTGGCGGAACCTATCTGTGCATTTATGTAAATTTCGTGCATAGGGGAACAGGTGCTGCATAATCCAGAGTTTGGTCATTTTTTTTTTCCGGCTCCAAACATGTCCGATGGCCCGAACGAAAGTAGCCAAGGCCAAATAGATGCTATGGCCACCGAAAAAAAAAAAATCGACAGCATTGAAAACATAACGAAAGCGGAAACCAACATCAATATATGGTATAAATAATCTCGGTTTAAAAATATAAAACCCGGACTCTCCTTTAAAAAGTCGATTAGGGCATAAGTTTCTGTGGGTAGCCAGACTTTAATCTAAAATAATGACCAAAACGAAATGTAATTGCAAAAAGTTACAAACGAAATGTAATTACAAGCATGAAATGTCAGAAGAATGCAACCTGGTAATCTGGAATAATCCTATTGACAACACAACTACGCTTCGGAAACGAAATGACACTACTGGACAAAGGAGGAAAAAAACGCTGTTATCCATTTGAATTGCGCTTTGAGCGCGATACATGCTCTGATGTAGAACGAAATGTCAGAAAATGAGAATACATGCTATGATGTATGTTTCTAGGACAAATGGAAGCTTCTAGATGCAAGAGAAGAAACGGCAACTCACAGCCATTATGACGGCATTGGCGACTTATAGCACCCTTGGCGATCTGGATTGTATTAATTTGGCTGTCTTTCCCAACTTTTTCCCCTTTTTTTCTTTACACAGCCCGTCATGATTGTGTGATTTTGAAACAGTGATTTTAATATGGCATTCCTTTACTCTCTTTTGCATACTGTATTGTATTGATATACATGTGGGTTAAAGATATTTAGTTGCTTCCTTTAATGAGGGGCCGTGGACAAAATGTCCAAGTTTTAGAGTTTTTATTCCCTTGCAGATTTTCTCCCCTCCAGTTAAAAAGGCAAAATTATGGTACTTTTTGCAGATATTTGCTGGCATTCAAAGACTGCGTCTGTATGGCATAAATTTGCCTTGTTCCTACAAGATTGCAAATATGCATTTTTTTAAAAAGCTTAAAGGATTTGGAACACCTGTTTAAAGTGTAAAACATTTTCTTAGAGATCATTCAGAAAAATATAACGAATCTGTAAAAACTACCTTGAATATCCAGTTTTGTCATATAGCTGCTACATGGTAGCCATCGCTTCGCATTGTGAAAATCATTGGTGCGTGGAATCGACTTTCGCAGGGGCATAGGACTTTTTTCACAGAAATTTCACTAACGTTCAAAAGAATTTTAAATTAACATAGTATAAGACTGTATTTTCCCTAATATTATAATTTTCTACAAAAATATTTTTAAGTTTCTTGGGGGGGGGGGGGGGTGATTTTGCATTTGGTGAAAATCCGGGTCTGAAACCAGTGATTGTGCAATGGCAATCGGCTAAAAATATGATTTTCTGAGGTTTTCTAATTTTTGGCTATTTCTTTGAAAAAAGCTCTGGTCACCACGGAAATCACAGACCTAAATTTCAAATCCATAAAAACATTATCAATTTGGAGGATAGATGCAGGGCCGCAAATAGGGTGTGGGAAAACAGGCGGGTCTAGTGTCCCGGGCTCTGGACTAGAGGGGGGGGGCCCCCCCACCAAATTCACTCTTCATAACTGCTTCTACATTACATGGGTTTGCCAAAATGTGTGCTTGCCCCATTTGAGAAAGTATCTAGTTGCAGCACTAGATAGATGGCACTACCTACTGAACGTAAAACACGCCGAATGCTGTGCATAAACACTTGTTTCATAAACACAAATCTGACATAGCTCCCATATTCAGGTGTGAAAATATGTGGCAGTTAAATGGTGACAGATCAAAGTGGTGGACCATCAGGGAGGGAAAATAAAGTCATTTTTTCAGGAAATCACTTCACAAGTATTTATATGAATGGGGAATCGGAATATAAGTGTCAGAGAGTGAGTGTACTGAGAGATGGAATCTCATTTGCTTTAAATTTAATCAGAAGATATTGAAAGAGCTAAGATTTTTTTTTAAAGAAATGGAAAATCTACCAGAAGGGAATATTAATAAATCGATCTATTAGTAAATATATAAATGTGTTCCTATTTTAATTACAGTGGATCCTGCTTATAACGTTTTTCAAAAAACTGCCATAAAAAACATAAGCAAGAAAACACTTCAAACATGAAATCTTAATGAGAATTATTTAGAGTTGGGACGATAAAAATAACTCTTACGAAGTAGAAAAACGTTCTAAATGGGAACATATTATAAGTGGGATCGACTGTATATTTGTTTCAGATTTATTACATGTGCTAAATTCCACATGTTCAATTCTCAAACTTTTCCTACTAGTAGACAATGAAAGTAAATGAACCTTTGGATAGAACATGTTTTAGAAATGAATTATTTATTTGATTCACAGAGATACCTCTTTCACCTGCTCAGAACATGGCCCGCTGCTCTGTCTCAACGAAGAGATATAAGCAGGTGATCAAAGACCTGGGGCATGCTGAAAAAAAATTCATAGAAATACCAGTGAATTATGGGGGCATGCTTTTTTCAAGATAATTTTTTTCTAGAGGGACCCACTTTCACTCAAAAGGGACCCAGGTAAATTAGAGTACAGTGGCATCCCTGAACCTCCTTTTTAACCAGGGTACCCCTGACTTTTGGGATCAGCAATCAATTGTAGCAATTTGTCAAATTGATGGATTTCTAAACAACTTACACAAAGTTCAGGATGGAAAAATAAGTCAAGATGCAAATCATGTATGAATAAAAATTGTTTAATATGAAATGCAAAGTACAGCACAAAAAATATTTCAAAAATTTGGCCAAGATTTTTTTTTGCTGCCCACAATTCGAAAGCATTTCTCAAAATTGAATTGTTGCCTGCTGGGACCATTAACAAAAATAGTTATTTGTGTTTTTTACATTCATTCTGTTCCGCCGTGGTGTTTTAATGAGGTTTATGATGCTGAGGAAATTACTATCACAGAGTAAAAGGTTCGAACAGTATGATTTTTTTTTGCATGTAGGCTTTTGGGGGGCTCAACTAGTCATGGTTCCAGACAAGGTTAATCACCCCCCCCCCCCTTCTCCTCTGAAACATTGCTTTTTGCAGAACCTGTCATTTAGGTGTTATTTGTCAGCAGAGATTCCAACAATATTTGAATACAGAGAAGGCCGATATGCACCTTATTTACGGGGCTGCATAAGGCAATGCTGTATAAACTGTAAGACTTTACCAGTAGCGATTTCCAAATAGGACGGTTCCAGATCAGAACACTTGCACAGGCAACTCCGGGAGATGGGTTCGTTCATTTTCCAAAGACATGACACAGGTCGAGCCCGAAAATGCAAGCAATAGCTCGTGACCTAGGTGTCAACGGTATGGCATTTGTTTTATGAAGGAAGGTTACACCACCTACACCATCTCCAATATGTCTATGCCTTAAATGAAACAGATTTCCCATTGCATGTAACATTTGAATGCTGGTTTCTGCAAGGGCATATTACAGCCACAGTTTGCAGCATCTATTTTGTTTACGGACAAGGCTATGTTCTCATGCAGCTGGTGGTCACTTATTTGAGCATTTGTTGTAAAGTTGGGTGGGATGCAGTTTAGACCCTGGTTCTGTGACAGGCCTCAGCTGACTAGAAATTTTCTGTGGTAAATATATTCCTATTTATACTTTTCTTAACTCGAGTGCATAGGTTGAGTCTGTGAGGCCCATGCTTGTGTATTTTTCTCATTTACTGATAGGTGTTAAGAACTATTTTCTTAGGGTTCTCAATACAAATGGTTAACTATCATATTTTAACATGCATAAGGAACACCCCCCCCCCCCCCGATTTGTTAGACTTAGAATTTTGAAGAAAGTTGAAGATATATCTGTATCTATAATATTATTTACAAGAAATCCCTCCTATGTATTTTCGGGACCCAATTTTTGGTAAAAGGGATCCTTATACACATTAAAATATGGTATGTTCATTTTATACTTATAATATAGCTAAAAGAATATGATCATTAATCAATCAGGAGTCACAATACTATAAATGAAAGCTGTATAAATATTTTATAAAAAATATATTCAAATATGAGTCAGTGAGACCCTGCTTGTGCACTCACAGAACATTTTCTTATCTGTACAGTTGAGGGCTACTACTACTTAACACCGTACATGCATCTCATACACATTCCTACACTCGAGGGCTGAAATTCTTCCAGAGATTGTTCTGTGATGTGCATCAGTTCCAACATGTTATGTTTTGGATACGTGTGGAAAGAGTGAACAAAGGGGGGCACTAATAGTTATAATGACTGCACTCATTACTAATGGTTTCTATGAAGAATTTAGAAATGATCCCCCATGTCTCAGTTGATAAAGATCAAAAAGGTGGTGGAAAAAATTCTTTTCGGATTAAAAAAACCTTTCACTGCTAAATGTTATTAATTCTTAAATTTATGAACTCCCCAAAGAGCGTAAATAGTGTTTTGCCCTTAGCCCAGTTGTTTTGAACATTGATACTGTCTTCGAGAAACTTGCTAAATTTCTTGCTCCAAATTTTTCAACACTGCCGTAGGATCCTACAAAAATTCATTTGCTAAACGTATTCGTTATATTCATAGTAAGATATAAAACTGTTAATCTAATTTGTTATTATGTCATTTAATTGTATTTAACAATCTTTAATGACTGCATAAGTGATAGTATCATTATTTCATTCTGTATTTATCATGTTTTTTTTATATGTATTAGGTTGCAGATTGGACGGGAAATACTTATCAAGACAGGCGATATGCAAGTATGAAATTTAGAAAATCAATTATATAGTAACTCTCTTATAAACCAAAGTACAATAAAATCTTTTGGTGTTGGTGCATGATGTGAGCAATTAGTATATTTTATACTTCTTAGTGAAAAAATTCTTTGAAAATTTCTGACTTGTATATATACTTGTATACCAGTCGACTCATACAGGTCTTGACAAATCGGGGGGGGGGGGGAAATAGGGTGTCAGACAAATATCATAGGAGCAGAGCATTATTTAGGGCTGTTTTTCTTTCATTTCTCGTAGACTTAATGTGGGAGCCCCCTTTTCATTTTGGAAGGTGCATCATTATGAAATCAGAAAATTTTGTGTCATTCGTAGACTCTGATTTAGCAATCAGAAAGTACCAATACCGATTTTGTAAATTACCCGATGCCTGAAATTTGTCAAGCACTGGACTCGTGTATAAGCTGAAGGACCACCAAAACTACAATGCGGGTCAAGTTTTTTCTCTGTAAAAAATGACATGTATAAACTAACTCCCCTCCCAAAGTTTGGAATGAATTTTCAACCAAAAAAAAACTCTGCTTATACATGAATCTCTTTAAAAATCTTTTCTTTGCAAAATTCATAAATGTATTGAATGTTAAAAGTATTCAGTTGGCAGCTCTCAATTCGATGCCAATCCATTGCCAAACTAATATCAGATTATGATACAATACTTTCAGTACATGTTTGTCCAACAATCATGTACATGTACAGTTGACACCACTGTATTGGGATTATATTTCAAAACACTCATGTATTAAATGTCATATGTATAGTACATACGTAACATGTATTAAATGTCTTTTTAGGGAGTTATCTAAACATAAATACTGCAACATCTGTGTGAATATGTGATGATTTGTCTAATGGATTTTTGCTATAGGTAAATATCAGTCACAGTTTGGTGTCGGCAGTCAGTATGCATATTATCACGAAGAGGATGAGTCAACATTCCAGCTTGTGGATACTGCAAGGGTGCATAAACCTATGCACCAACGTGGTAGATTCCGCATGAATCAGGTATGTCATTAACAACTTATAATTTAATTAGTATATTGAACACTTTTTTCATTCGTGAACATCTTGTAATTAGGATGGAACACAGAGGCTCTGGTTGTGAAGGGAAGTCTTTGTACACTCAGATTATAGATGCAGTTGATTGTTCATATATATAATATAGCATTCTATTTAGAAGGTTTTCTCGCTTAGTATGACTTATTTTCATGTTCGCAGCTGTAACCATCATATTTTAACACATATAAGGAATACCCTGATTTTTGGGTTTAACATTTGGAAAAAAAGTTTTTATCAAAGATGTTTTTAATTCATTAAGAAGTCATTGAATTCCTCATTATCCTCATGATCAGCTATATCTACTAGTTCATTATCATCAGGGTCACTCTCATTGTAAATTCTAACGAATTAAGCTATTTTTGAATATCTATAACGCTATTCACATGTGTAAGAAATCCCCACTGTTTTTAAGATCAAATTTTTGGCAAAAAAGGATTTTTTTATACACGTTAAAAATGGTAATTCTCATCAAGATTTCCTGTTTAAATTGTTTTCTCACTTGCAACTCTTTATCATGAGTTTTTTGAAAAATGTTATATGTAGAATCCACTATTGAATTTTATGGTTGAGCAAAAATCAACCAGTGTAGTTCATGCATGTTCAAAATGTGTGGAATGTTTTTCAAGTTCTCCAATAAACATATTTCCAATGTCTTGCTGTGATGAAGTTCACCTATTAAGTTCACATTGTATGTGATTGATCAGAAAAGAACAATTTTTTTTTATTAAAACAAGGTTACATCTGCTTCTTATACTGTTTTCTACTTATCCCAGAGTTGCGCCACTGCCATGTCTCATTGTAAATGAGTGATCATATAATGATTAGAAATGTAATGGATATGTAAAAAGTTTATCAATTTTTTGTGGATTGTGTTGATGTACATATAAGGTCTTTGTAATTTTTCATTCCTAGCAACGCACTTTGCGCAATCGTGAGCGTATGAAGCAAGCTCAACAAGCTCAAATGCAGATACTTTCCAAGATGGCCAAAGGGCGAGAAAGGTGAGTATTCTGATGGACATTGTTACTAGGGTTGTATTTTTGACATCAAAAACAGGTTTAAACCATCAAAGTCTAGTATAAACCATCAAAAACGTGCAATCAAAATATATTCAAATAATTTTTTTTGTCATATTAGATATGTTGAAAAACTATATATATTTTTTTATGCAAATACACTGTTTTATAGTTCAAAATATTGATTTTTTATAATTAAGTGCAAAATATTAGTTTTCGTGCTGTAAATTTTACAGTCTGCACGAGATTATATTCCGTAACAAACTAAGTTACAGCATAGTTTCTGATATAAGCAATGCATAACTAAGTTTACTCATTTATTCACATTCATAAGATTTCTTAGTACAAATACAAAGTTTGAAAATACGCTTTTGATTGAAGATTAGCTAACAGGAGTCATTAGCCAAAACATCGCTAGTTTTAGAAGTTGAGATACAGTGTTAAGGTGCGCATAAAAATATATATAGTGATTTTTTTTTAATTTCCATCTTTTTTCAATACTTAAATTTTCAGAACATTACCCTAACTGCTATAAACTGAGCATTAAATAGATATAAGTGTTATTTTGAATTTTTTCTTATTTGTTGTTTCAAATTACTATACATTTGAAATTTTATATTTAATGCACTAATAAGTAAACGTAAATGTAAAACTTTCTTCTGAATAACAATAGAATGAACACTTTTGTCAAAAGTTAAATTTTTCAATAATTCAAATAAAGAAATTGAGAAATTACATATAGTTTTTTAAAAATAGCGAGAACGAGATCAACAACCAGGTGGCCATCTCTACACTGAATGAAAGCCTTTGCAGTAGCCAAAACACGGTATCACTAAATTGTGAATTAATTCAGTCTCCCCTCGCCTATTACTCTCCTGAACTAGTTCAAATGGAAGGTATCAAAAATTTTTTCAAGAAACAAGTGTTTTCTAAAAAAAAAAGCCTCCCCACATTTCCATCATAAATGAAATGGTGAAAAGACACTTACTAAATTTTAAATAGTAAATCAGCTTCTCTCCAGTCAAGCCCAACCAGTTCAGATAGGTAATAGGCATTCATTGTTTTTCCAAGAAGAAAAAAGTTCCTTAACGAAAGGGGGGAATCAGAATGACTTCCTCCCATTTAAAGGACAAGAACTTGGCTTTTTCTTTCCATTTTTGCAGGCTTTTTTCAATCCACGAATAGACTAAATATGCCTTCTGTTTTTGTGTTATAAAATTTTTCCAAACAGTTCCATCTCAAAGAGGTTTCCCATGATTGAAAAAGTATTAGTTATCCACACAAGGCTATTTTTCTGTTCTGTTCAAAACAGGTTTCCCGTCTCATACAGCGAAACCTGTCTTAGGCTGGGATTACACTATAAAAGTTTGATAAAATCCTATATATAAAACTTGAAAAATCGAGCCAATGAAGTTCATAGGTTACATTCGAGCAAATGCAACCGATAATCTTGCTGGTTGAATTTTAAAAATTTTATAAAAGAACTTTTAGAAAACTTTTATAGTGTAATCCTGGCCTTAGACAAGTTTCACCGTATTTCCTTAATTTATTGTTAACTGTGCATGATAATAATGCAGGGGTGCAAGAGCTGCGCCAAACTGCGCCGAAACGGTTCTCTTGCTACACGGTGCGCCAAGGCGCCGAATCCCTGCGCATTTGCACCAATTCTTGTTTGTGGTTCGCAGAGGTACCGCTAATGCACTGTAACCGTCAAATACCCTTAATTTAGGAAGAAGGCGCATGAATTTGTTGTTCACAGGACGCGTTCTTTACGAGACACAGAAAAAGATACGGGGGGGGGGGGGGGAGAAACTTCAATTTTCTTTCACTTCCCACCATCTACCACAATCGCGTTATCTCGTGACCTTGGAAAGTAGTTATACTATCTTGAAGTATAAAGTCCTGTGTACTGTTATTGGTATAACCGGCATTCTATCAAAGTCCCTGAATAAATATGCCAAATTTTCCGATTTTGGAGACTGTTTTTTCTCCTGCTGGTTATAGGTTATATACTGAAAATAACGGTAATTTCGCGGCTGCCAACCTGCGTTCAAAGACGGCATACATCGAAAAGGTGATTGGTTTACTCGTTTAAATTACCGAAATTTTTCGGAGATCGTTGGGAAAAAATAGAATCTGTAAAAACTCCAGCTAAAATATTCATAGTTTTGTCATCTTCTAGCCACTATGCGGTCGTGTGGTTATCGTCGGCGGTTGCCGATTGTAAGAATTTCACATCGCGAAAATCCGGATTTGGCGAACGGGGCCGGCTCGAGGGAAAAAAATCTATACCCATGTAGAACCCCCAAAAAAAGGTTTGGTTGGTCAGTATACTGACCACATGTTTTTGGTCGACAAACCTTTTTTCACCCTTTCAACTCCATTTGGCACCCCTCCTTGAGCGGCGCCCAATATGGCTGCACGGTCCGCCACTGCATTGGTGGGGGAGGAGCATGCTCTTAACAATAGTCAGAGGAAGGAGTTTGTACTAGGAGCATGCTCATTTTACATAACTTCTGTGAGATACCTAATATATATTAATGCCCTCCCTTTCCAAAACATGTTGCTGGAGAGAATGAAATATTTGCACCCTTTCTTGTTTTTCGTACTCCATCTCGTGCATTGCTGGGATGGTAGATTACTCCCTCACGTATTGCTGAGAGGTTGTTTAACATTGTATCACCAACAGAACTATTGATTATGTGTGATGAATGGGTTGCACTACAATCCAAACAATTACAAGAAGTGAAATCAGTTCAGAGAATAGATAGATAGATATTGGGCAGACATATTCAAACTTTGTAACTTTGAAAGCTGCCCAAAGTTCAAAATTTTGCCAGTTTTGGTGAAGACTTTTTTATCTTCAGCATATGGTAACACAGATAGTGAAAAAGAGTTCATTGTTAACAAATAAATAAAAGTCTGTTCAAACATTGAAAAATCTGTCCATGCAATGCTTTAATGTTTAATGGAATAAGACATACAAAATCTTGTGTTCAAGGGCATAAAAAATTTGAAAAAAATTGTCATTGAGATTCTGAACTTTCTGAAAGCAAACTCGTGATTTGCAATATATTAACATGCTATTAGGTTGAGAAATTTTTTAAGTAAATAAGGTATTTATATTTTTCTCGTTTTTTGCATTTTGCTTTTAAATTTAATAATTCCTTTAAATTCTGTGAGAAGCCAATTTTTTTTTTCACGGAAACTCTTATTATATTCTGCACACACTTTTTTTGCTATATCAGGAGGAATAAGATTTTGGTGTTCAAGCAGCAGAAATTCTTGCTGCCTAGGTTTTCAGTATGCATGTTGCTTAATTTGAAAAGAGTAATAATTTTTATTCACCATTCGTCGTTTTATTAATGACAGAAAATATAATTCAGAAAAAATTTAAATGAATTTTAATTTGTGAAGGAAATTTATTTAGAATTATTTGTTCCAACCATTTTTGGCAAAACTTTTGGCATTTCACAGAAAAATTACTCCTTATATTGCAGATATAGTTCGTGTTTAGTTCTGCTCCATTTTCAAAATTTCTGCTCCAAAAATGAAATTTTCTGCTCCGAAATGGATGAGGGGCACTTGCACCCCTGATAATGGATCACATCAATTATTATATCAATTTAATCATTATTTCCATGTTTTTCTGAATTATTAGACACCCACTTAATTAGTTGATGTGAAACATATGATTGTTTATGCATAACCCAAAGCTTTAATTTGTTAAATCACAGGAAGATCTATGTGCCAGAAAAATTTTTCTTTTGGAACTAAACATCAAAAATGTTTCTTTGACTTTTCCCAAGGCATAGTAACCCCCTCCCAACTTTGATAGATACAGTGATATAAATTTCGAAACTTTTCTATTGTCCTCAGGCTCCAATTCAATATTCACAAATAGAAAATTTCAGTCACTGAGTACCAATTTTTTTAGTTGTCATGGGGATCTAATCTGGGATTTGTCAAGCCCTTACATGAGCATCTGTGTGGTATAGCCAAAATCATTTGCATTTTTAATTTTTTTAATAACTGATTACAATGTTAAGGAAGTGACTGATGTGAAAGATATGGATTATATATAAAAATGAAATCAGTACTATAATTTTCATTTGTTTTTTCTACAGGGATAGAATTCAGCAGGTCCGTAAGTGGCAAAAACAAATGCGTCACAAGTTTGATAACAAAGGCCAAGCACCTATCAAAAACCGTGATGCTTCTGTGAATGTGAGACCAGAATGGCAAGTTATTGAAGAAATGGATTTTCCTCGCTTAGGAAAACTCTCTCTCCCCAATGTTGGTGATGGGAAAGATGTGTAAGTTTCATGGGAAATGTTGTGTTTATTCTCTAAATTAAAACCCATTTTTCACTGACATTGCATTTGCACAGCGCTTTGTTTAAAATTTTATTCAATTAATTTTCATTCAAATTTTTGTATAAAATTAACATTTTTGAAAATCAAGAGGCCTAATGAGTGCTATAGTGTTTTTTAAAATTTGTTTACAAAGGGATTTAATTTCTTGTGATGTTTCAAAAATGAAGTTTTTGGAAATTTTATTCTGATTTTCAATCTGGAAATTGTTTTTCTATGACCATGAACAGAAATAATTTTTTTAAAAACAGAAAAAAGTAGTTTCTTAAATTTATTTATCACATACATGAGGTTTAATAAAATCATAATTGCTAATTTTAATTAAATTGTGTTAATTTATATTAATTAAACATTGATTCAAAATTTACATTAATTACAAAGAAAAACATACTAAATTAATACCTTATTTTGTAAAACTTCTCATGTTATTGAAGTTCCTAGTTATATGTAAAAAAATTGTGCAATATTTCATTGTGAATTGGAGTATATATGAGTGAAAATAAACCTTTGAATTATGCTCATTATTTATTATTATGAAAAATTAAAAATAAAAAAAAATTGATAAAACTTCCATAACTAAAAGCAATCGCTTATGCAATATCAAGTCCTCCAACTACGAGATGAGAATCGGCTATGCCATGTCACGTCAGATGATTTTATTCAATTCTTTTCAGGTGAAACGATTGTACATTGAAACTAGCCTGTTAGTGACTGAGCTTTCATGATTGGCTTGTCCTTCTAAAAAGAATGGTATCATCGTCCGATGTGACATGATATGCCATAGCCAAGTCGCATCTCATGGTTGGATGCTTGGAGGAATATATTGAGATCTTTGTTTTGTTATGAAAAAAAAATGTTTTACAATATGTCTACATGTGAAATTTTCAGATATCAATGTGGAGCGTTAGAGTTCTATGACAAAACATATGATCGTGTAACGTGTAAGCTAGAAAAGCAACTGCAGAGGATCAATAGGATTTTCCATAAGGTCACCACAACAGATGATCCCATCATTCGTCAAGTATGTGGACCATCTTTAATTAGTCTACAGGGTGCATAGGTAACAGGGTGTATGGCATCTTACTGGCGAACCGTTGATCCTAGAGACATACTTTGATTTAGAAAAAAGTACCCAAATGCCGCAACAGATATTCACTAAGATATTTGAATTCAGAAAATGGAGGAAAGTTGGGAAAAAAACAGCTTTAAATGAGGATAAACCATTTTGCCTGCATTTAATGCTGTTTTTTCCCCCAACGTACCTGTTTGCAAATTTGAATATCACAGTGAAAATTGCACTTGAAAATGTGGAATTTTTGTTGTTGGCATCAGAGAAACAACTTCCTTATTGGGTTTTTGAGTACAGGATGTCTGTGTATAAAGTTAATATTTTTATTTTAATAACCATACAACCTCTGGCAACATGAATGACATATCTGAGTACTACACGTTACTCAGATATTTTTTCTGGTTGGAAGTATGCCTCTAGGATCAACGGTTTGCCAGTAAAAGGCCATGCACCCTGTTACCTATGCATCCTATATACATATATTAAACAATAATGCATAAATTATTTTGGTCAAAGTACTCTTTTGGTTTAAAGTATGTTATCTTGAAACATGTCTCACGTCCAAACATTTCCTATTCTCAGAAGTTTTCATAATTGAAGTTTGAAATCAGTATAATATGATTAGTTGATCATAATTTTTCTTTCAGTTGACTAAATCTGAAGGGAAGGTGTTTGCCACTGATGCTATAGTGGCAACACTTATGTGCGCTACTCGCTCAGTCTATTCTTGGGATGTTGTTGTGCAAGTGAGTTTTTTCTTTTAAAGTAAATAGAAATCATAATAAAGTAAATAAGAATTGTCAAAATAGATTACTTGTGCATAATATTTATTTGATCATTTTGTTTTACGTGTTTATTTGTATTTGTCCTATATCAAGATACCGTATAAATTTATGTGTCCGAATATTTTCAGCGTGTTGGAAATAAGCTGTTTTTTGACAAAAGAGATGACAGTGAATTCGGTATGTACCAGTCACTCTAATATGCAAAAGAATTTTATATGCACACAAGAAACAGAAAAATTTATGTTTAATCCATAGTAACTAATGGTACATTAATTTATGAAATGAAAAAATGTTTTTTTAACCCATCTTTAATTGTGATTCCTAGTTTAATATTCCTCGAAAATAAAAATTAAATTACCATGAAGTAAAAAAAAAGTGGTCTTAACCTCTTCATACCTGAGCCAAAACTAGCTATTAATTTTTTTTTTTATTTGTGTTCATTGTATATCAAAATGTCCTTTAAGAAAAAAGAAAAAAATTGATTGATCAATTAATTTGGGTCAATATATTTACTAACACCATTTGAGTTAGGTGCACATGTGTATCTCGGGTCTTGACAAAATAATCATTAAAACCATTTAAATAACTTAAAAGTCAGTTAAAAAATTAAATATTCATATGTGTACCTCTGGAGTGAAGAGGTTATTGCATGTCAAACACTCATTAGAATTTGATAGACTTGATTACATAGTACAATCTTACTTATCTGGCGTACATCAGACTACGGTTGTCTCATTCAGGTTACTAGAAGATGACTGAAAGAAACCAATTTAAATGATTGTATACTCATATAACTCAATAAGTTTCCAGTCTAAGAAAAACAATTTTTTTTAAAAAATTCAACTTTATTCATCAACAATACTCTTCTTCAAGAGTGATACATTCATTCCAACACTCCTGTAACTTTTTGATGCCTTTTTTGTGGAATGATTTGTTTTAGCTCTCAAAATAGGCCTCAGTTTTGGCAATCACTTTTTCATTTGATTCAAATTTCTTACCCTGGAGCATCTTTTTCAAGTCTGCAAAAAGCTAGTAGTCGCTGGGATCAGATCTGGAGAGTACAGTGGGTGAGGAAGCAATTCAAAGCATAATTCATTCAATTTAACCATCGTTTTCAACTTGTGACACAGGGCATTGTCCTGGTGGAACAGCACTTTTTTTCCTTTTGCATGTGAGGCCGTTTTTTTCTTGATTTCTACACTCAATCGATCCAATAATGCCATGTAATATTCGCTATAGAACCTTTCTCAAGATAGTCGATGAACAAAATACCATTGTGCATCCCAAAATACTGATGCCATGACCTTGCCAGCTGACTTTGAGTTTTTGGTTGCTTTGGATGACTTTCACCGGCTGTTGTCCACTCAGCTGACAATCTTTTTGCTTCAGGTGTGTAGTAATGGATCCATGTTCCATCCATTGTCATATACCAATGCAAGAAATCCTGTTCATCTCGCTTGAACAGCTCTGAATCGTCTACGCGTTGTTTTTGATTTGGTGTGAGCAAACACAGCACCAGCATCCACTTTGAAAGCAACTTGCGCATGCTCAAATTTTCGTGTAAAATTGTAAACACACTACCTTCTGATATCTTTAAGGTGTCAGCTATCTCACGCAACTTCACTTAGCAGTCTTTCAAAACTGGAACTTTGTACTCGCTTCGGCAGTACATATACTAAAATTGGAACGATACAGAGAAGATTAGCATGGCCCCTGCGCAAGGATGACACGCAAAATCGTGAAGCGTTCCACATTTTTCGGCGAATACGCAAGCATTTATACGACCATCTGTCTATCAGTATCAAATGGGTCAAAGGCCATGCAGGAATAGCTGGGAATGAAATTGCGGACAGATTGGCCAAAGATGCTCTTAATCTCCCAACGGAAGAACAACTCTTGCTACCACGCAGTCACATCAAACACGTGCTAAAAAGTGACCTGTTACAAAAGTGGCAACAGCTATGGGACAAGAATGCACATAAAGATGCCTATAAGATACAGAAACACGTCCGTTGGAATAGTTCCATTTGGTCTAGAGAGAAAGTGATCATGATAACTGAGCACGGCCCATTACCGACGTATCTTGAACGTTTCAAGAAGTCTGACAACGCCATGTGTGCTTGTGGTGAGATTGGATCTTTATGGCATTACCTGACATCTTGCCCATATACAAAAAAATTTCATTTTGGTGCTATTCCCGAAAACGGTCGACTGTGTTTCAAAAAAAGAGTTTTGAAGAGCCCTATGGGCCTTGCTCGGGTGCGGTGGATTATATTGTTCCTCGATAGCAACTTACATCGCATACATACTAAGAAGACTGGAAGTGCGCGTCTGAGCGGTGGGAGCGATGACGAGTTCAAACCGGCAAGAGCCCCAGCGATTGATCTTAAGAGGAAATATGATCTTCGACCACGTCGGCGTCAACAAAAGTAACCGAGAAATGAAAAACAGAAGCAAGTTCACCTGCAAGGAGACGAATCAAGTCATCGATGGCAAGGACGAATTAAGTGTTATTTACTCGGCTATATAGTGAATTGTGCTGATCTCAGTTCACCCGGTGACGATTCGGGAAGCGACTGGCGGCTTAGACGATGATGATCTGCGGCTAATTCACAGTGATTCGAAATTTTATATACCAAGATTATCGGCAATCATTCGATCAATTGACGATTACTGGATTCTTATGGGATGGACGGCTATACACCAGCATCTTATAATCCCGTTTATAATTTTGATTGCCCATTGGCGTTGATTGTTTAGATTTTATTTATTTGTTATATGACTTCAGAAGTTGGCGATCAATTTTTATGTAAATTATTTTATTTTGCTGCCTTCGTCTGAGGTGGTCATGTTACGTTGTTTTTAATAAAACTTTCCGGATACACCCATCCTTCGGGAACGCTTCGATATCTCTCTGAGATGGGAAGCGGGGTGTATCCGGTCTTCAAAGGTCAAAGTCTTTCAAAACTATTTTGTGGACTTTTTATTTTTTCAGAACTGCCGATTTTGGGCGACCAGAGCATTCAGCATCATTGTGTTTGTACGACTGCGTTTAAATTCAGCATACCAGTCAATAATAGTTGATTTCCCTGATGCAGAGTCTCCATAACGCTTATCAAGCCACTGTTTGGCTTCAACAGCATTTTTCCCCATCAAAAAACAATGTTTAATCAACACTCAAAATTCTTTTTTATGCATTGTTTTGAAAATTACAAAACTGGGGTCACTAAAACCACTAACTTGTACACTAATTGTCAGAATGTCATGAAATTTTGACATGTATCGTTTAAAGGTTGTACTATCCAGAAATCATTTGATCATTTTTGTCGCACCACGGTCATTTTCTGCACATGAGGGCTAATTAGACCGGGACCTACAATTTATTGCCGATTCCGAACGACAGGCATGTTTTTTTAATACTCATCGAGAGGTTGGTGCGCTAACCCCTCGATGGGGGACTTCCTGCGGTAGCAATTTTTTGCTGCGGTGGAGTCGCCGTTTTTTGTTGTACCCCTGTGTCAGGAAAGTTTTCTGACAAGGACATCGAACTCATGGCACCTCTAAACATCCTTTGGTACTTTAGGCGAGCATTTTATCGACCAGGCTATCGCCCCCCCCCCCCCCCAGAAATCATATGGGTCTGTCAACAGTGTTGCCATATATGTGTCAGACCAGTGACTTATTGAGTTATAAGCCAACCCCCCCCCCCCCCACCCACCCGCCCACTTCAGGGCCACCAAAACCGTAATAAATTGAAAACTCCCAAAAATCTTTGAATATTAGACAAGGGGAAAAAATGCTTGTATTTTCATGCAGTAAAAGTTATAGTGAAAAATGATTCAAACTGTCTAATAGAGTAAAAAACCCCTCTTGACGGTGACCCTCACAGATGCGGTCACCCCCTCTTTTATGGCTAAATAATTTCCTTGTGTATAATAAAAGTATGCATTTCAAAACTCCCGATGAACAGTCACCTCTCTTTTGTGGACAAGTTTTTTTGTCCCGCCGGTATCCACAAAAGAGAGGTTTTACTTATATTTTTTCTTCTTATTCTCTGAGCTTTACATCGAAATCCAATACGGTGTAGCATCTGTTTTCATTTCCAACTGTGCTGTCATTGCCGTTGTCACTTTCAAAGAGGATGTCGTCTTTTAGTTGTGTTAGTTATATAACACTTTTTAAAGGATTTGATGATGATTTTGGTGGAAACAGAATTCCACATCTCGTGAATGCACTGTCACACTAGGTCAATGTCGGGTTTCTTTATATAGCATCTTTAATAATCTTTAAAAGGCTCGTGAAAATGCTCGCATCTAAAGGCTGTAAAACTAACACAAGTTCACTGGGTATCAAAGCCAACTATGGTTTTTTTTTTTTTTTTGCTTTGGCTTTAACATAATCTGTTCTGTGAGTTTGAACATAGCTACAAAAATCACTCTACTGATTAGTAACACCATCTAAAGTAGTCCAGTGACATAATGATCTTCAAGCTAGATGGGTCAGAGAATTAAGGTATTTTCTCCAAAAAAAAAAAACTGACTCGGGCATAAGCTGACCCCCCCCCCCTAAATTAAGGAGCAAAATTTTCAACTAAAAAGCTCGGCTTATACACAAGTATATATGGTATATACTTTTTTTCTTCACACAAACATAAAATGGTATGTTCTCTTCATAATATTAACACTTAACAAGAAGTTTGGCTGAAAACACCACATTACTGGGTGGGCTACTGCTACTAAACTATACATGCACCTTGTAAACATTCCTGTGGAGAATTTCTAACGATAATCATGCAGGTTGGTAAGTGTGTGTGTATTTATGTTGTCAGAGTTATGCTTGTGTTGTGTTTGAGAAGTGATGACATTGGACTTCCATATTAGAAAAAAAAAATTCTGCTGTATCCTAGGGTAGTACCCTGTTTATGCCATAGTGATATTCGGCTGAAGCTGGTTTTCTACAGTTTTCCAACTTCAAGGCATAAATTCAAGCTGTTCTCCCGTTTATAAAAGAGAAGTCTCTTTGCAGAGAACAGTGTTGTAGACCTACAACAGGATATTTACATAACATGGAAAATTCAAACATTTACCATCTTTACTTTAAAATGTGGGAGAAAGATGGCAGAACACAAAACCATCACAATTCTGCCAACATTGTTATTACATTACACCCAATTCTGTCAATATGTGAGGGTTGCACATATACTTGTAACATGCATTCTGGCATATATCAATTTGTTAGAAATTCCGCAGAAGAATATGTGCAAAGGTGCTGCATGGTTAAATAGCAGTAATATTCCAGGGCAGACCTTTTCAACACGATACTTACATAACATAAAATTCAGGCATCTGTTGTCTTATCGTCATAATATAGATCAGTGATTCCCAATGTGGGCGTTTATGCCCCCTGGGGAGGCGATGGAATGTTCCAGGGGACGGTAGAAGCTACGTGTATAACATAGGATTTTATGGGTTAGATTGCGTGGGGGGGGGGCGATGGGAGAAAAAATTCTAAAGAAGGGGGGTGATGGGACATAAAAGGTTGGGAAACTATGATATAGATGAATGGCAGCACAAGTAGAACATGAAATATGCATAATTCGGAGAGCATAAATGTTAGGGTCACACACATACACATGCAATGCATTCCGGCATGTATCATTAGAAATTTGTCAGGAATATGTGCGAGGTGTAAGTACGGTTAAGTAGTATCCCAGGGCAGGAATTTTGTGTAGATTTATTTGTTGTGCTTAATTGCTCTAATTTGTAAAATATAAATTATCAAAATTGAAACAAGATTTGATTTTTTTTGAAAAAATTGTTCCAACAGATTTGCTGACAGTGAATGAAACTGCGGCTGAACCTCCTCATGAAGAAGGAAACAGCATCAATTCTCCTAGAAATCTCGCACTTGAAGCCACTTTCATCAACCACAACTTTTCTCAACAAGTATTAAAAATGGTATGGAAATGCAGGATCATTTCAAATTCAATATTTTATTATTGAGTTTTTCAAGAGCTTCGTTGAGGCGATTCTAGATAATGAAACATGTTACTTTGATGAATGAATCATTCTTTCAGTGCATAAAATCAGATATAACAGCAACATATAGATGCCTGCATTGTATTTTTTTTTTTTTTTCAGCATACACGTGCATAATGTTTTCTTGAATTTTTAAGATCCTATTTATTTTTTTTGTGCAAATCATCCCATATGCCAAACCCAATCACCATTTTTCTTGGTATAAGAACTTCATTTATCTATAGAAAATCCGTAAAATATATTTGAAATCTTGAAACATTAAACTGCTCAATAATAATATAAGTGCTGCAGTTTTTGCATTTTCTGTATGATGTTATAATTTTAAAAATATTCATACATAGATTATAGCTAGTGTTTAGCTTAATATATTCAATCAAAAAATATCTTCAACATTAATTGTAGGGAGAAGAAAAGACTGCATTTGATAACCCCAATCCTTTTGTTCAAGGAGATGAAGAAGGAGAAGTTGCTTCTGTTGCATATCGGTAAGATAACTTTTTTTTAAATTACATTTTTTATAATTTATCAGAAGCCCATTGTGGAATTTTGTAATTTGAGAGACTAGAAATACTATTATATACATGTTTCAGAGGCTTATTTAATTCGTAAAAAATATCATGTGAATTTCAGCAATGTCAGAAAAACAATTTTTGGGCTTTTCCGTTATTAGGAAGCCTGCCAATTAGCGATGAAAAATTCAGCCTAGCTTTATATGAGAGTGTTTAGATGATTGAAAAAAGGTTTCTGCTTAAATCATGTGAGGGATCAGAAGCAAAGGGATGCAAGTGATCAAAATCTATTTTCGAGAAAATCAACTTGCTTCTGACCCCCTCATATACAGTAATACCCTGAAGTTATGTGATAGGTGGAGCAGACGTAAAGTATGCGAGTCCTAAGTCTCGTAAGTCAGGCATGTAATTTTGCACACAAATACATTAGAAAATCATTAACTAGAACCAATTCTAAAAAAACTAGTCTTTTAGAAAAAATTTCTGTTGAGATTTTTTTAACCACTCTAAAATATGTACAAATGTCACGTGAATGCAGTGTATGGTAATATTTGGGTTCAATTAAAAAAAACAGCTTATTGTGTAAAAGCAAGATTTTTGTTATTAGTTTGTTTCTGTGCACAAAGGTCAAATAAACTTCCAAGAATGTCAAAATTAATTAGGTTGGCCATTAGTGACCAGGTGCATTGTCAATAATTATTAAATAGCCTAATTTTGAGGGAAATGTTCTCACAAGACCAACAATAAAATTTAGTCGCCATTTAATATAGACCAAAATCTTCATTGGAAATGTCAGCTGTCATCTAAGACTTAATTCCAAATGGTTTCCAGGCCCAAATTGATTTCCAAAATCTCTGCCAAAGTTTACATTTTCAGCTGCATCCTTGGTTTTTACTTTTAGCACCTTAAAAATCATTTCGGCTTGGCTACATGTGGTGTTCTGATTCAATGGACAATATATTCTTACCTGATTATCACAGAATTAAAATATTGGTTCCATCTCAGCTATAATCCCATAACACTTGCTAATTGTGCTAAATTCAAGAATCAGGCATTTTTCACAGAAAATTCTGTTACTTTGGAATCCCATAAATCAGGGTAGCATAAGTCAAGATGTGACTATACAAATATGAATGCCAAACTACCATTAAAAGTAATCTAAATTGTGTAATTTGAAAAAGTACTCCAATGATTTCCCCCCAAAAACAACCAGCAATAAAATTTCTAGCTTTTTGTTAAATTTTCCTGTTTCTTTTTTTTTTTCTTCAAAGTTTTCGTTAGCATTCAAATTCTCATGATGAACTAAAATTCAACATTTTTGTTTTCATCAGCTATCGCACATGGGATCTTGGAGATGGTGTTGAGCTCATAGTTCGCTGCGAGCATGATGCTGTTATGCATGGACCGAATTCAGAGTTGCAGTACATAAACATCAAAGCCTTGAATGAATGGGATCCTCGGGTGAGCTTAAACTGATGTTTGTTGGAAATTTGATCAATGAAATAAAAATGCTTATTAAAATATTTTTTCTTGAAGTCTAAAATTTGATGATTTTTTAAGCAGTTGTTGTTCTCTTTCCAATGTCAGACTTCGGGTGGCATTGACTGGCGTCAAAAGTTGGACACACAAAGGGGAGCGGTATTGGCTAATGAACTGAAGAACAATTCATGCAAACTATCGAAATGGACAGTTCAAGCTATGCTGGCAGGTTCTGATCAAATCAAGTTTGGGTACGTCTTCAATTAATCATTTATACATTTAAGTTCTCTTTACTAAATGTTGTTACGCTGGAAATTTTTATTAAGCTGGAATTTTCATTGAATGAAACATAACTTGACTCGTCTGACTTATTGTGCACTATCTGGTTGTAATCTAGAGGCTTGGCAAATCCCAGAGGCTATGTTGACTAAAAAATCAGTATTGGTGCCTTAAATTTTCTGTAAGTGATTGATAAATTGGAGTCTGTGACTGACACAAAACTTTCTGATTTCATGACAGTATCTTTAGGGAGGGATTAAGTCTCAGAAAATAAAAAAAGACATTACTGTTTTCCTCTGGGGGGCCGTTCAAGTAATACGTCAGCAAGTTTTTAGTCATTTTTGACCCCCCCCCCCCCTTGTCAGCAAAATTTTGTCAGCACTGCCCCTTCCTCCTAACGCATATTGTTGGGATCACAAATGTAAAAAAAAAAAATTTAATAAATTTCGGAAGAAAAATACCTTTATATGTTATAATCTATTTCTGTTTGTTTCAATGCTATTTGAAGGTTAAGAACTTGGAATTTATCTAAGAAATTCATTGCGACTCGCCCTTTAAGCCATATATGGTAGCCTTGATCCGCGGGCCAAATGTGGCCCTTGAAGTTATCTGATGTGGCTTGCCCTCCCAAACCCAATTTTGTAAAAATGAAATAAGCGGCACATTTACAGATCGCTTAAATGACCCATGACACAATTCCAGAGCATTTAAGTGGCCCATGGCGTATTTTCAGATCACTGAAGTAGGCCTGTGGCACATTAAAAGATCACTTAAATAACATGTGACACAGTTCCATAACACTTAAATGATTTGTGGCGCATTTAGAGATCCCTTGAGTGACACGTGGCACAATTTTAGAGTACTTAAGCAGCCCCCAGTGTGGTTCTACATCACTCAAGTTACCCACAGAACATTCCCAGATTAAGTGATCCATGGCATAATTACGGATCACTTTAGTGATGCATTCCACAGTTCCAGAACACTTAAGCAGTCTGGAAACATTTACATAACACTTAAGCAGGCCAGACACATTTCCTGAGTCCTTGAAGGATCCGTGAAACATTTAGAGATCGTTGAAGAGGCTCTAAGGCATTTATCATTAGGGAGAATCTTAGTTTAGGTGCCCACAAACTAGCGGAAAATTCCTTGTTTTTGGCACATCGAGTAAGATATTAGGAATTAAGAATATTTCATATTTTCATAAAGGGTGGTTGATGACGTAAGCATCATCCAAACCCCCTCCCCCTTTTCATCAAAAAAGTTGGCAAATCGGAAACCCCCTCCCCCATCGATGCTGACATAATACTTGAATGACCCCTGGGCAAAAAATCATGCTTGGCTCCTAAATTTTTGTTTTATTTGTTTACCTTTTGTTGTAATCAGAGGAATCAAATAGGGTGCAAAACTTTTTTTTTTTTTTAAGTACCATAAATTCTAAACTGTTCTGATGCTCTTTGTTTTCCTCTTCAAATTGTTATTCATTCTAGTTTTTTTTAATAGATATGTTTCCCGTGTTCATGTGAGAGACTCGGCAAAACATGCCATCCTTGGTACTCAGCAGTTCAAGCCAAAAGAATTTGCCGACCAGATCAATTTAAATATGGACAATGCTTGGGGTATTCTGAGATGCATCATAGACACTTGTATGAAACTAAAAGAAGGGAAGTACTTGATCATGAAGGATCCGAACAAAGCAAGTTGAAATTTATTAGCAAAACAATCTTTTGTCTTGAGTTTTGGATTTAATTTACATATTCCTAGAAATTCACAACTTAAGCATTATACATCTAGAAATGATCAATAAAATCAACTGTGTACATACTGTAAAGCCTGTCTTTTTCGAACACCGGTGGGACAAAAAAAATTGTCCGCAAAAGAGGGGTGACCACATCTGAGAGATGTCTGTTAAGAGGGGTTTTAATGTATAATGAAATTTCCCATTAGTATTACAAGTGGAACTATTTTATAGAGTTTATGGCAGAGTTAAGTGTGAGTTAAAGATGTTAATGTTTAAGAAGCTACATTAACCTAGGAGAATTCGTGGAGTGTGATTTTCTCTCATGGCATGAAATATTTTGCTTCCCGCTCATAACTAAGGAAGGTCAGAGTTTCTGTCTTGTCTTGATAATCAATATGTTTCAAGTGACTGTAGGAGTCAGTTTGTCACATACTACTACTACTTCACCAAACACCAACTCTGGCCATATCGCTATATTGCAATTTACTGCCATTAGTGAGATGGGTTGGAAGTGAAGGCACTGTCGATCAGTGGTCGCCTTGAGTTCGTTAGGGAAAGTTTGTCACAGACTGTCGACGAGTGAGAGTTTTTCTCTGCGTGCGAGCTCTCGCGCATCAGCAATCCTAGCAAGTTCTCCCGTGCTAAAAAAAAAGTTGCATAAACGTGAAAATTGTACAACTAAAACTTCTTTAAAAATAGCCTCTTCCCCCTCCCCCTAATAAAGAAAATATTATAATACAATGACCTCTCATTTACGCATCATGCAAGGTAACAAGAAAAAAAAGACTATTGAGTGAGGTAGGCAGGTAAATGAAAAAATACACTTGAAAATATATAACATAGAAATTGATATATGTGCAAGCTCCAAAGTAAAACTTAAGTATTGGCTTTATTCTTGAAACGTTAGGAAATATCTTCATTGAAATTTATATGCCCTGTGATTAAAATAGTGTCTTGTTGCATTTTAATTTTTTACAGTAACTTTTTTTGAAAGTCAGTTTTTGTTGCTATTTATGCTGGAAAACTGCTCATGATTGGAAGCAAATCGTATGTTTCTGAAGTTGCATGTAATCACAAAGAATTTCCAGCGCTTCTATAAAAAAACTTTTGTAAATGTCTAGGAATTTTTTTTAAATTATTTTCTAAATTGATTTCTTAATTTGTATCATCTTGTATGTTCTTCAGTGTTATTCTCGTACCTCAGCTATCATGAAACTTCCATGCTCTCATTTACTCATTCTGAAATGTTGCAAAACTAAACAAGCTGGTATGGCTAGGCAAACTCAACACGCAGTTTCTAGCAAAAATTAGAATATATCACTTTTATAAAACACTTGCTAGGCTACAACTTATCCTTATCACCTATTTCTCATCACATCGATTCAACTCATGCCTTCAGTTGAAATTTGCAGTGGGTAGTAAGTTCTGTATTATTTCTCATGCGGTGGTATTGTTTATTGATACTTATAAGCCTCGCAGTACAGTGATGATGGATACCAAAATCTCGCCTTGAGTTAAATGGAGTGCAGAAGAATTATCAAATAAAAAGAATTCCAAAGAAAACTTATATACTCTGATTGATCTCAGTCATAAACGGTGATGTAGTTGATGTGTAGAAGGAAGAGAATAAGCTACCCTCTTTAGTACAAATATAAGAAATATACCTAGCCATTGCCTTTTCACTCGAAATTCTTTTTAGACTCTTTGTAAAAGCTTTTTTTTGGAAAAAGTAAAATTCGGCAGTAGTGTAAGACATCCTCCTATAACTAAGAGAAACACAAATAGGTTTATAAGTGAGATATCACTAATTCAGTAGTTTTAGTTGCAAAACTTTTACTGTACATGGTTTCTGTTGAACCTGCACCCCTCCCAAATGCTTTCAATGCATTTTCGTACCTTCCAGAAATAATGCAGTGGAGATGAATGGTTTTTCTAAAAATAAAAGACATGGCTGCATAGGTGCCAATGCTTCTGATTTTTTGACCGCCTCTTAAATTTTATGACTAAAATTTTTTAGTCAGAAACCACATTCTTCCACTTTTTAGTATCTTCATAGAAAAATCTTTAAATTGTGCTTCACAAAAATTGAAAAATGCTATAGAAAATCTGACCTGTCATATTTCCTCTAGAAAAATGTAGTAAATTGGGATTTAAAATATGGGAAACTGTGCCATTGCCAAATATAATTGATGTGTGACAAATCATTGCAAAAGTGAGTAGAGCTGCAAATCATTGCTAAAATACGCTGATGACGAGAATCGACGTTGGAAAAATAGATTTAATGCTTGATTTCATTGAAGAGCAAAAATTCAAGTAGGCTTCATGAAAAATACAGGCATTTTTATTCTAAAGTCGCGACTGCCAAAATTATTGAGAAATACCAGGATGTCCCGGAAAATATGGGGCGTAAACTCACCCTTTATAATCTCCAAAAAATTCCCAATTTTATTTTTTGTTTTGTATGACATGATTTCTTTAGCATCGAAACATTTTGTCACATGACAAGCCACAAATTTTTCGTCTGGGAATCGTTACCTTTGTGGTTGCATATAAAACAATGATAATCTCTTTCTTTGACTCTACTGAATTTTCAGAAACACAATAAATTGTCATAGAGGTGTCCAATCTAAAATGGCGTAATCAGCTCAATGCTTATTTTTTCTTTATTAACAATCACCCTAAAATTTATTGCTTCTGTGGTGACAATTCACATGACAACAATTTTAGAGAGAAATTTTTACTATCTTCAAAAATTACATAGATTTCATGGATGGAAATAATGTCATTTTCCAAAGTAAAGGAATACTGTACATTTGTAAAGTTAAACCAGTATGTTCATTGAAAGGAACTTGAAACTTTGAATTTATTTATTTAAATTTTAAGGAAAAACTTTTTTTTATTCTTTAAAACTGATACATTTTTATTTGCATATTGTAGCCGGTAATTCGCCTGTACGATATACCTGACAATACTTTCGAAACAGAAGAGGATGATGATGACGATGATGATGACAATGGTTTGTATACACTTCCAAAAAAAAATTTCTAATAAAGTATCTAGGAAAATTAAAATTTCAGTTTTGAGAAACTAACATTTGACTGATCTACAGGGTAGGCAAAATATTCATAGAAACTTTAAAAATTCATAAAAACAGGAAAAATAGCCGTAATAAAAAAACGGTTTACAGGGTTAGCATCGCTAGGTCACAGAAATTTTTTAAGACGGGGGGAAAAAAACAACTAAAAAACAGTCAATGGGTGGCACTGACATACACAAGTCAAAGAAAAGATATGTAAATAATGAACAAAATGCCTCCAAATCGTTTATTACAGCAGTATGTGTTCCACATGACCACCACCACCACAGGGGATAACACATTGCAGGTGAGTCACAAATCCAGCAACAGCAGAGTGCAGCAGGTCCACATACACGGTTTACAGTGGTGAAGTGGTTGTGGATTAGGAGCGCAAGTTCTTATAGCCATCTCATTTGTATATTTCCACCAAAGTCGCTGTCACCAGTGCCATCTATCGACTGTTTTTTTAGGGTTGTTTTCCTGTCTTAAAAAAATTCCAGTGATCTAGCAATGCTAACCCTGCAAACTATCTTTTATTTCTGTTATTTTTCCAGTTTTTATTCATTTTTAAGGTTTCTACAGGCTTTTTGCCCACCCTGCATTTGTAAATTATATATTTTAATTTTGAATTCGTCATGATAAGTAGACAAAGCTATCTGATAAAAAAGGGAATTAGTCTTGGTAAACACACATTACTATGTCATAGACAAAACTAGTATGCAATATTGTAATCTGTCTCTCTATAAACATGCATTCTTCAAATGGCTGGACCAATTTTTTTGATATATCCATCTTAAGATATGCAGAAATTTCTTTTCCGCATCCGTGTTCAAGTGTGGCTGCTTTGTATGTGTTCCATTCCATTAAAATGTTGCCATTGTCTAGTAATCTTACTACATTAAATGTTACCTATCATAATTTCCTCTGTATAACCCTTAACCCCACTTTGGGAAAGATTTCAGATTTGGGTGAAATGGTACAGTACTAACTGAAGATTCATGGGATAGGTGGGACCGACAATACCTGCGTAAGTCTGTGTACAATTTTGTATACAAATACATATAAATGTTAGGTGATTGGTACCAAAATTTAGGAAAAACAAGTAATCTTTCCCTTCTTACTATGGATGTACCGCTATAGTACTTTCCTATGACTTCATAAAATTGCTATGTGACTACAATTCACAATCCAGTTCTTTAAAAAAAAAAAAGCTGTAAACTGTATTTCCCAAAATCTGTGCTAGTGTTAAACACTTAGATGTTTTGACACCACCTTGGTCCATCGAAATAAATAAGCTGCTTGTGTTTAGAGGCAAGAAAACAAACTCCAACCGTGGCTCGAAATTGAGAGTTACACGACAGACCGGATGCATTGTCATCAGTGAGCATCACATTAAAGGAATTTTGTTTTAAGACTGGCAATAACATTCGACTTCCGGATGAAGTGAAAAATGTGTTCAGAGGCACATGTTAAAAGGGACAAAGAGACATGTCTAAAAGGGCATATTTAAGAACCCCAGTGAATCATTGAACTCGATTATATGGAAATTTTGCTTTAACACATCTGGTGCCAGTCTTGTGTCAGAAACTGCAACTTGTGAAGCTGTGGTGGCATTTAATGAAGGTGATCATGGGGCTGGTTAAAAACGTATTTTTAAACCCTGTTTCTTATGAAGGAGTTGCTGCTTGCAGCGATTTTCAGTGGGTGCAACATGCTGCATACAGACATTCTGCTGCATTTCTGCAAGCAAAAAAAAAAAAAATTGAAAGAAGAATTTTATATCAATTTTAAAACAGAAGCATAGGGAGAAAAGTGGCATTACATATAAATCGGGAGCTTTTTAAAAGAGGTAAAAGTGCAAATTCATCTCCCAAAATGAAATTCAACTTTAATTGTATTTTTCTTAAAATGTGGTTTTTTTTACCATTTTGTGCATGATATGAACTGATTTTGAAATGGCTATGAACTTTTGTAGGAATTTACTCCTTTGCTAGGTGCATAGAATGAACCTTGATGGTGTTGATATGTTCAAGTTTAAAAATTTTTTAAAATTTGAAAAAAATTATAAAAATTGAATTTTTAAAAATATTTTCAATTAACTATCTTTAAATGGCTGCTTCATTCTATTAAACAGTTAATTCTAAACAGAAAACATTTTTTAAATTAAAACATGCATAAATGAAGATGAAATCATGTGCGCAGTGAGAGTATGTGTTGAAAATTTTGACAATATTTTTCTCAATTTCATTTCAAATTATGAAAAGAAACCACAATACTTTTTTTTAATTGGAAGCAAGTACAGTAAAGAATAGAAACCCTTAAAGATATGTATAAAAATGTGAAAAAAATAATGCTATTTATGATTTTTAATGGAATTTTGAACAAATTTTACTTTCTGCCCAAATTTCTATGTTCAACAGTCTTGTGCCCTCTTAATAATGTCTACTATCTCATCAATAATCCAGTTATTGTGCTTGAATTTCTGAAATATACATTTCTTTCAGAAAATCGTGTAACTCTAAAATTATGGACATTTTGGGGTATTACTGAATATGAATTTGCGATATTTCATCTTATTTTCACACATATGCTCACTGCTAGCTGAAAGAGTTGCAGGAACTGATATTGTAAATGCAAATGCAAACTATATACTAAATGTGTTTTTTTTATTTGCAAGCGTTTTTCTATTGCGCAAGGTACACCATACGCAAGAAATTATTCAGTGCTCCCACTCGTCCTACTTTTTGGTAAAATAACCTGCTTTGGTTCTACTTTCTCGTTTGTCCTATTTTTCCTACCAAATCCTATCTACCAAAATCTGTGTAATTGGTTTTAATTGAGCAGGGAATCATTGATATATTGCCAAATGGTATAAATGTTGTAGATTGCAATTAATGATTCTGCCAAAGCAGAAATTTTATCATTTTCGAGGTTATTTGGGGACATGTGGGCTATTTGGTTTATTAATTTTTTATTTGCTTAGTGTGAGGGTTCAACAAGTAGAGTAGTCATTAAAAACTGTCTGGATGGAAAAAATAATTTTGTATTTACTTGTCATGGTCTTTGGACAGCAACTAGCAGTCATCATTCAAAATTATGGCATACATTTTGTGTATAAGTGAAACAACAGTTTGCATTACAAATCAGTTGGATACACAGGCCTATTCTAGGTTTGGTGATTTTGATGCTACCCGATAGCATTCCATTGTATTTTTAGGGCATGCAGAGGCATAAACAATGTATACAGTACTCACTCAGCAAAGAGCTAGAAATGAAACTGCTTTATTTTTCAAAAACGATTGCACTGATAAATGTAATTTTTTTTTTTTTTCCCCGAGCACAACTCAGGTCTATCGCCATAGGCAATTTACTACCTAGTGAGTTGTGCCGGAATTGTAAGTGTGTGTACCTAACAGTCTGAGTGCATATCTAGTGTTGTGTGTGATTTTTCAGTGCTGCCATCTATATCTCAGAAGTGAAGTGAGTGATGTGTTGTGACTGAATATTTGTACTGTTTGTAGGCCTGTTGCTCTCTGTGGCGAGACTTTTTAATGGGGTGATCGGCTCGCATTTGCTCCTCGAAGTTGGGAACCACAGGAAAGGTAAATGTAATTGTAAAATGAAATGTAAAATGTAAACAAATCCCATTAAAAAATAAAGAAGAGATGTCAATGCAGTAAAAAGATCTGGTTCACCTTGGCTTATTTAGATCGGAGCTTGTAATTTACACATTTTGCACTGTTTTTTTTAAAGTAGTCTCGATGGAGCATCATTCTTAAAAATCTTAGATGCCTTCATAATTTGCTGTGTGCATTGTCTGAGTTGGCAGATTAGACTGTTAAAGATTCCAAAAAAAAAAAAAGGTATTTATTTATATTGTGAGTAGAACACATAGAAAATAATTATCTGTGGTTGCTAGTTGTCATCACTGTTTTGGCCAAAAAAATTTTTTGTAACCAAATCATTTCTGTCATTTTGCTTTGCCTTGAGTTAGTCTTATAGGATACACTAAAATAGTGCTATGAAAAAAAAAATGGATTTTTAGGATTTTTTTTCGTTATGCTATGATTATGTTGTCTAAGGAGGATACTCTCCCCCATCTTACTTTTTCTAATTTTTTGAGTGGGAGACCTGAATTATTGTAAATTATTTTTTCTTGCTTAGATACTCATGCTTCAAAGATTGTTTAGAAGAGGAATCGATTAAAAATATGAATGTTTGTTTTTCAGAAGGGAGAGATGAGTGAGATTTGATTGGAAACTGAATTTTTGAAAGATTCGTCTTGAGCCTGATTTATTATCATCCAATGAACTTTCGATTGTTATTAAAATTTATAGTTCTATTGGCTGTAATAAAATGATTGTCTGAGGGTGAGTGTGTATTTCTTACAGTGAAGTGGTTCAACTTGGTATTAAAAAAAAAAACATGTTCAGTGAAGTAGTAAATTCAAATACTGTATTTTTGAAAAGGATCTTGTGTAAAATCATTACATTTAAGTACATTTTTGCATGCTTTTGATTTTATAAACAAATCAAAAATAAATATCAACAGGGAATATTATGTGGAAAAATAAAATATACTTTCTTTAAATGACTTTCTTCCAAACTGGGCACGACTCTGGTCTATCGCCATGAGTAATTTCCTTTAAATGGCTATTTATGAAATGATATTTGTCCATAGACATTTAAATTATTATATTTATCTAAATTTTATTTGAAATATTATCTGCTGTGTTAACCTTGAGAGATTTTATGATAATCTATCGAAATATATGGCATAGCACCTACAAACCATAGCGTTCATCTGACATTTACATTTTTTTTTTTTTTTTTGAAAAATTTGCATACTTTGTTCACTTATTTGTGTGTGGGGTATAAATTCTATAGAAACAGAAATATTTTAATGAATTTTTCTTTTTAATTTCAAGATGCAAATGTGACTATTTTTTAAAGTTTCCACATTTAAAAAAGTCTTGTCACTGCCAGTAGTTAATCCATCACAATTTATTTCTGACGAATTCATCCATATAATGCATATTTTCCCTCAAAGTGGAAAATATTTCCTTTTGCTCAAGTCACAGGATTTGATGTCAGATTCAAATTATTTCCACTGACAACACATGATTGTATTCAAACTGGTCAAATGGACTTTTATGTTGCATCATTGTTAGCTTCATAGCTACCATTCCCTGCTGAAAATCACACATCCGAAAAATTGCATCACTAAACCACTTCATGCATAAGCGTTTGACAAGAAATTTGGATTATCTCTATAATGAATCAGCGATGAATTTGATATACTTGTCCTCACCTACCACACGTTAGAAAAACAGAAGGGTGGAAAGAAAGAAAAAAAATATAAAAGAAAAAAGTATAATAGTATTTTTTTTAATCCTCTTTTCACTCTCACCCTACATGTTCTCTTTCACTCTTATATGTACATAGTAGAAAAATCTTCCATAGATAATAGGGTTGCTATAAAGCTTTTGATTGTGAAGAGAGGAAAGAAAACAGAACTTGTTTGAAGTTATTCCACTGGTGTTTGCCCATGATCGCAAAGAGGTTAACGTGACTGACACTTTGCTCCATGCCGATGTCATCTTTTGCTGCTTCAGCCTACTTGACCGGAACCTACAGTTTAAAGTAGCGTTTCTCAAAGTGTGCACCGCTGTGAGCTAGAGATATTGATTAGTATGCATATTCATGCTGTGAATTGGTTCTTGCATAATTGAAAGTAAAGTTATTATATTACTTATATAAAATTACTTTACTAGTATTTTAATTGCTTTACAAGTACTTTATATAAAATTATTGAAAGTACTAAATTATTCTGGGGAACTGCAGATGAACCTATGAATTGGGAAAGGAAGTAGTGGGTGACAAAAATTTGAGAACCACTGGTTTAGAGATAATTCCAAATGATTGAAATAGGCATAGGTTTCCAACTTATGCTCTGTAGACACCATAAGCAGGTATTGGCACTTACGGTTTAGTTCCGCGGTACAGCCGATCACGGGTTGAGTTTGAACTAAGACGTTAAGAACCTCTCAGAACTTTTCAGGCATTAGGCAAGAGTGCTCGCAAGCACTTGATCACTTCAATTAAATACAGTCGGACCCGTCAGTAACGAAGTCGGAAAAAACAGCGAAACCATTCGTTACGTACGAACTTTGTTATATTCGCACTGGCTTGGAAAATTATTGCATTTAATAAATCGCAGTTTTTTTTCAGTAACCTGAGCACTCTTAAAATGGATAGATTAAAATATGTTTTAAAAAGATGAAATATTTAAAATCTCGCGTAACAGAATGCATCAACAAAAATGTGAACGATTTTCGAATTCTTCCTAATTTCCTTTTTAATGCGATACCTCATTTTATTTTTGGTTTTTAACTACCTCACGTACAAGGTTTTGGCAAGAAATTTGAATTTTCCTCTATTTGACGAATCGGCGATAACCAAACCGCACGTTAAAAGAAAAAGCGACTATCAGTAGAAGGTTAACTATATAAAGCTTTGCGATGATCAAGAGAGGAAAGAAAACAGAACTTGTTTGAATTTTTTCCATTAACGTTTTGTCATAATATTGCGTCTGTGATTGTAAAGAGGTTAAACAACTTTATGGTTCCAATTTTTGAAGCAGTGCACTTTCTGCACTTGGGCATTATCAAAATTAATTTGCACGCGATGAAACTGACAAGTAACGTCCGAATCTAGTTTGAGAATGCCAGATTTGCGAGATGTTTTGCGGGTTAGATTCTCGGGAATAAATAACCCCAATCTCCTTCACGAAGCAAAATGAGATTTAACGGAGAAAGTCGTGGGAAAAAGGAGCAATATATATATATAGGATTTTACAGTACCCGAATCTGCCCGTCTAGTATTAATTGAAAGAAAGAATTCATACAGATCAGATTACAAAGAAATTCCACATTTGAAAATCGGTCGAAAATTCGTTGTACATGTACTTTCGCAGAAATCGGTGTTCGTTATAAAAGCAATCAAAATACCAGTTATGCAATTCGAAAGTCACGGGAAAAAAAATCGTAATATTCGTGTTCATTACAAGCGATTCCGCTGTAACTTGTAAAAATTTTGAATTCAAGGATTTTATGCATATCCCAGCCACAAGTATGTCAAGCTTGCCCTTAAGGGTGTGGTTTTTTTCCTCAAGCTTCGCTTGATGATGGGAACAGGCAATGCTCGCGACTAAGAGTAAGGTTGAAGACCCTGTGTAAGGATGCCTACTACTAAAATCACACACTTCGACTTTTTTCCTCATTGGAACTTCTAACGAATTGTTTAATAAGTTTGTTTCTGTGTAATTTTCGTTATGAGTAGTCGGGGGAAGCAGACGGGTCACGTACCCGATGGGGGGGGGGGGTGCAGGGTGCAAATTTCATTCTGAAGCACCTTTTTACCATTACGAGGGGGCGTAAAAATGTGCGCTTGCCCCGGGTGACCAAGCATCTAATTGCGGCCCTGTGCTGCTACCTGCCTGAAATTTTTCTAACTATGAGTGAAGGTGAAGTGTAATGATTGAATAATTGTATCGTTGTAGGCTTGTTGCTTTCTGTGGCGAGACTTTATAACGGGGACATCGGCTCGCATTCGCGCCTGAAAGTTGGGAGCCACAGAAAATCAACTTCATCCGACCCCACCTATGACTTTTTCATAGCGATTACTATCAATTGCGTCTTGTAGGACTTCGTTGCTCGGCCTGAGGGCCCATATTCTGAGAGCACTTAGATCTGTTTCTCAACCACCGGAGAGTTTAGTGATCCGGAATTCCCTTTTTTGCCCACAATTGTATGGCCGGGTCATTCATTCAAGAAAGGAAATTCACCGGGCCGCGTTCTTCCAAAGGTTGAGAACAACTGGTTTAGATGGCCCTGTTCAAACTTGGGCTTTCGTGACTCGATCAAAATGGACTGAATAAAGGTTTTCGAGCTACATGTAAATTTGTAAGCAGGCATTTCTGGACAGGTATGGGGCTCATAAAAATGTCTTTGCCCCGAGGCCCATGGAGAAGTTATAGCATGGCTCTAGTTTCAGGCACACAAGAAAAATATATACACACACACATTTTTTTGATACACAATTGTTCATACATCCTTAGGATGTAGAGAACAATTGACAACAAATAAAGGACACAATTGTGTATCAAATGTGGAAGAGTGCCATGAACAAAGAGTTTCTGCGTTTAAAACTGAAAGAGATCCACTTTCTTTTTTCTTCCAAATTGAGCACAACTCGGGTCTACCTCCATGGGAAATTTACTTCCTAGTGAGTTGTGTCGTAAGTGTTTGTGTACCTAACAGTCTGAGTGCGTATCTAGTGTTTTGTCTGATTTTTCAGTGTTGTCTTCTCATAGGCGGAGATAGACTCGGAAGTCTGGGGGGCACGATGATGTCAATTAATATATACAATTACATCAGTCAACTTCACCTTTGGGGACGGGGGACGCTGTGGCATGCCCCCCCCCCCCACACACCCGTATCTCCACCCATGTGTCTTCTATATTTCAGAGAAGTGAAGTGTAATGATTGAACGTTTGTAGGTCTGTGGCGAGACATTTTAACAGGGGGATCGGCTCACATTCACCCCTCGAAGTTGGGAACCAAATTCAGCTGACCACCACTGTGGCACAAGTGGAGTTCGAACCCAAGACCTCTCGATCAACATAGCGATGAAGGCGATCCACTGAAACTTTTGAGGTCATATCGAGAAAGGTTACCAGACGTTTTCATTTGCGGGAACGTTTCGTCATTCTCTGTGCAGTTTTAAGTGGTCCAATTTTCACTAATACTTTTATGACGTATCCTCAAACTCAAGGTTGATTCGTAATTTATAGAATTAAGAGATTAAAATTTTAGTGCAATGAAGTTTTTAGATCTCGAGGCCAAAGAGAAACAGAAATACATAGCATTTTTGTTAGAAAACTATTACTGTTTTTAAGTATAGTGGCGCTATCTGTTATCGACAGAGGTGAACGAGTCGTTGCCAAAAGGCAGGAGAGTGCGTCCTCATTGTGAAGTTTTCAAATCTCTCGACATCTATTCTCAGATTAAAACTTGTGCTGCCATCTAAGGAATATAGAATCAACTATACATAACCATTTGAAGTTGATTTTATATTTCCTAGATAGCAGCAAAAGCTTCAGTGAACTGATATCATTGTCAGCACTGATATCATTGAACTTTTGTAGAAAAACTGGTGGCAGATGGCAGCACTACACAAAAGAAAAAACAAGCATTACAGAGAAACAAAAAACTTCACGTCAGGTTTCACTACACGTACACGCACATTCCTGCATGTACCGATTCGTTGGGGGGGGAGGGGGGTCCATGATGTTCTTAAGTCAGCCACCTCGTTGGGCAATTTGCCTGTTGTGGCGTTGTATTTGTATAAATAATGCACATCGGAAAGCGTGACTCATCTACTAACTTTTATGACTAGATCATATTAGTCATTTTTTGCTCCTACGCTTTATCAGCACCGATATCAGTGACTAACGGATGATTTTGAACAGCTAGATTGAAAAAGCATTTGCTAACTGGGAATTGAACTCAGACTCACACAACGTGCCCGGCGATATTGGAAAGGGGAAGATAATCACTGCTTTTATGGAAAAAAAAATCTCTTGAAAGCGAAACTAAAAAGTATTGGATATTTTTGAAATAAAAAAATCAATGTCTCCTTGAAAATAACGGAATTCAACAGTAAAATAAAGCAAAGCCATTTATGAAAAATCAGTTTCGATCTTGAACGATTTTGTTGTCCTTTTTTTTTCTGCCCCCCAGACGTGTGATTTGTTCCAGATGTTTTGCGGAGTAATTCAATTAGGAAGAGGTCGTTCTGGAATCTGGCAACGTTTATGTCAACAACATTTTATTTGCGGGAGCACGTTGTGATTTTTTTGGAGTGCATGCTGAAGCAGCGTGGTTGGTGTTACGCCCCTCTCGCTCTGCGTTTGTGCCTTACCCTTTATTTAATTTTTTACTAGTGTTTCCCTCTTTAAGTACAGTTTTCTTTATTTATTATATTCGTAGGAGTAATTTTATTTAATTTCCTGAAGTGAAGGATCAAGGCTCTTGGTTAGGGCTCTGCCCGTTTCCGGGGTCTAGTTTGACTCCTTCAAATGTGCAGCTATGGCTGTTCAAATAGATACACAGCCAGCGGGCAGTGCAGACAAAGTCTCGTCTACAAGTCATAATTGGAATACTCTATTATCTGATGAAGACATCTTGGACGGTTTTGGTGAGTCCCCTCGCATTTTGCTAACTTTCAAGTTTTCGGGTGCAGAAATTATTCCCAGATCCAGGCCTTTGTGCCTGAAAAAGGATATCTGCTCAAAAATCTCTGTTCCTAAACACATCTCGGAGATTCGATTCACACGCTCAAGTGAGCTGTTAATCTCTACGGAAAATATTCACACTGCGAAAGAGATAAAAAAAATAGATATGATTTTGAACATTCCCGTTAAATCGGTCCTTTTGAAGGATTCGATTACCTCCAAATTTTTGCTAAATATTCCGTGTGATATTGCAGTAGTGGAAATTGCGGAAGAACTGCAATCGGAGGGGTTACAGGTCATCGGTATTCGAAGATTTATAAAAGAAAGAATTCCTTTACAAACTGTTCTGGTAACGATTCTTGGTAGGAACATTCCGCTGGAAATAAAGTTATGGTTCTTGATATTTCGACCACGTAAATTTATTGAGCGTCCTAATCAATGCCTTCGCTGCTGGAGCTACTTTCACCGCTCAAAGTTTTGTAGAGTATCATCTCAGATCTGCAAACGATGCGGCCAAAATCATAACCATGAAACCTGCCAAAACCCTATCTCCTGCATTAACTGTAAGGCTTCCACTCATCTTGCCTCTGATCGTCAGTGCCCTGCTTATGTCTTGGAGTCAAAAGCATATCACTATAAAGCCGAACATCATGTTCCAATAAACATCGCTCGAGAAAGATGTAAAATGAATTCCTCTTCATATGCTGCTCGGACCAGCATTTCCATGTCATCTGACTTCAGTGCTCTCAAGGCTGAGATCAGTTCCCTGGTCCAAGCGGAAGTATCTGCCATCAAAGAAATTGTACTTAAAGATCTGAAAATAAGTCTTCAGGAATCGCTGAATGACTCTATTAGAGCGCTTATTCCCGAAATAGTCAATTCGGTTAACCTAGCGGTACATAAGGTGAATATAATACCGCCACTTAATTCGAATGTAAATATGGACACTTCTGGTCCTTCGACTGCTATCTTCAATCAACCTTTGCCCCCTGAGCATAATGATGATAGTGACTTTTCTCAAGATCCTGAATCGAATAAATTCTATACTTCTCCTGCGGAAAGGGTTAAACAAAGACGATTAGCTAAGAGACTGAAAAATGACTCGGCCTCAAATGTTGGAACCTAGTTTTTCACTTAATTTCGTTTTTGTCTCCCCCCCCTTTTTTTTCCCCTCTCGTTTAAAGTTTGTTCCTCGTTTGATCTTTTTTCCTTTCTCTCTGTTATCGAGTTTGATAATGGTTTTTCTTTACCTCATTTAGAGCTGACAAGAGTTCAGTATTCTTATTTTTGTGATCAAATCGAGCTTCGTTTGATTTTTTTTCCCCTCCCTTTCCTATTGTGTTTTTCTCGCTTGATATTTCCTTTTTCTCTCCCAAAAATAAGTGTTGTTTTTTTTGTTTTTTTTTTTCTGTGAATTTGATGCTTTTTCCCTCTCTTCAGTTCAATATATTTTTCTAGTTAATCCTTTCCAAAAAAAAAAAAATACTATGAATAATATGAATTTTAGAATTCTTCAATGGAATGTCCGAGGCATCAAGTCCAAGTCAACCTTTATCAGAAATTTTTGTTTAAACTATGATATGTTATGTTTACAGGAGACTTTTCTGGAACCGAAGGACCATTTTTTTCTTGCTGGTTTTCAGATTTTTAGAAATGATCGACTTCTCCCAGGTGGTGGTTTAGTGACCGCGGTAAATTCATCTCTTTCCTCATCTTTGATATGGAAAATTTCGGACCCCTTTTTTGAAATTATGATTGTTCAAGTTTTTCTAAATAATTTTTCTATGTATGTTGTAAATTTTTATCGTCCTCCAGGTGTTTTCAATATCGCTGCTATTGACAATATTTTCTCATACATCTCTGGGAATTTCATCATAATCGGAGATTCCAACAGTCATCATCCAAACTGGGGAGGACATATTGTATCTCCTGCAGGTACTATGTTATTTAATTGGTATCTTAATCATAACCTTTGTCTAGTTCCTCCATTTTGCCCCACCTTTTATAGCAAGGACTCACAATCTTATATCGACTTATGTTTCTGTAGTCCAGGTCTTTATAGATATATTATCTGGACTCCCTGTGAATCCTTATTCAATAGTGATCATTTGCCAATTAAAATTTCCGTCTCTTTGAATAAACAATTCATATCTCAGGAATTCCGTTACATTAAATGGTCAGCAGTAATGGCAGGTCTCTCTGTCATCCCCGCTACTAACGATTTCGACAGTATCTACAATCATGTTGTTTCCATTGTTAACTCAGCTAGGTACTCTGTGTACCGGAAGAAACAACCTTGGCTTAAGTTGGATAAAGAAGGGCGTATTGCTCTTATCGAAAAAAAACGGGCTTTCCGCTTATTTCGCCGTGTGCCCTCTCAGGCCAACTGGATTAAATATAAAAAATTAGCTTCGGTTTTTCGTCGCCACCTTCGCATTCTACGATTGAAGACTCTGGCTCAAGAACTTCATCCTTTTACTCAGCCCTCAGTTCTCTTTTCTGTCTTGCGTAGACACCGTTATATCGTGGCGAAAACTTGGGATGATTCCCGGCATATTTTCAAGATTGCTAATAATAGTTATGTCGAGCCTCTCGTACAGATCCAACTTTTAAAATTTTACCACTTCTCTTCACCTGGCCGATCTCAAACCGTTACTTTTTATGGTCCTCCTCGTGAGTTCCAGGCTCAGATGGATGCACCGTTCACTCCCACGGAAATTCGTAGAGCCATTTGTTCTGGTCGTTCAACTACCCCTGGTCCAGATGGTGTTCCTTTGAAGGTGTACAAACTCCTTCCAAATAAGGGGATTGAATTTCTGAATGCTTTTAATACCCTTTGGTCTTCATCGCTGGTGCCGCCGTCTTTTAAAGAAGGACGTATTATTTTTATTCCAAAGTCAGGAAAACCAACTACTGATCCGAAGAACTTTCGTCCTCTGACCCTTATAAACACTATTAGCAAAATCTTTGAGAGAATCATTCTTTTTAGGATCACCTGGATTGCATTACGATTTGAGCTCTTTCCAAAAAATTTTTATGGTTTTCGACCAAAAACTGGTGCTGAGATTTGCATGAAAGATATGGTGTCCTCTATTTCATATGCCCTCCAAAGGGGCTATACTAGCTACATTATTGCTCTAGATTTGAGAGCTGCTTATGACTCTGTGAGGCATGATTTGCTCATTGCCAAATTAGCCCGCTTGGGCTTTCATGGTAAATTTTTAACTTGGCTCTTTAATTATCTCTCGAACCGTAAACATGTCATTCATTGGAGGGGTTCCATATCTGGTGCCTTTGCTCCCAACTGCGGTCTTTTACAGGGTTCTACCCTCTCCCCAGTACTTTTCACTCTGTTCACATTAGATATAACCTCATATATTAATTCTGACATTAAGTTTTTTATGTATGCTGATGATATTTTCCTTCAGATGAATGCGTTAGATGGGAAGTATGCTGAGTTCAGATTGATGAACACCTTGCCTAACATTCTCAGATGGGCTGAAAATAGTGGATTGTGCATCTCTCTATCCAAATCTCGTTTTTCTATTTTTTCACGGAGACGACCTCCATACTTTCCTTCTTTCAACATTAATGGCGAATCCATTCCGTTTGATCCGTACTTGAAAGTTCTGGGTGTTCATCTGGATTGTACTCTCACCTGGAAAAAACAATTATCATCTCTGCGTTCTAAGGGCACTCTATATTTAAACATTTGTCGCTCCATCTCTCACTCATCAAGAAATATTCCTTGCAAGTTCCTCAAACCTGTGCTAATGAGCATCATTGGAGGTACCATTGGTTACGGAGCTGTGGCCTGGTTTAATGCAGCCAAATCTTCTCTCACCAAGATAAACACAATCTATAACTCCTCGATGAGATCTATCTTAGGCCTCCCTACGTCAACTCGCATAGATAAACTCAGAACCATTCTCGCCCTACCCTCCTTTCAGGATTCCATTCTCTTCAGGATTGGGTTATCTTGTATTTCTGCCACAGCCTCTCCCACGCAGGGTCACTCTAACCATATAGATTCGGGTTTTTGTCGCCTCTCGCCATCTTTGGCTAGGAAAATATCACAGTTCAATAATACCATTGGTTTTTCCCACAGGTCCATGCTGCGTCCAATTTATTCTTTTTGGCCGTGGATACCCTCAAATATCTATTTCATATCGGAGGGTCTTAACTTTCAAAAAACTAAGTCTACCATCCCTTATCAAACAATATTCCAAGAGTACATTGAGTCTCTGCCGCTGAATGCTCATGTAATTGCTACGGATGCGTCTAAATCATCTCAAGTGGTATGTGGAGCTTTCTGTTTGGTTACAAAAGTTATCAAGTCTTGGTTCATTAATAAAGACTCCTCAGTTTTCTCTGCGGAGGCCCTTGCTATTACTTTAGGTCTTAGATCCTTCATTCAATCGTCTAATTCTTCAATATTCATATTTACGGATTCCAAATCAGTCATCATGGCTCTCGACAATTTCTCTATTCATTCATCTACGGTGACTCACCTACTGTATGCTCAACTGGTTCATACTAGTTCTTTGGTTAACAGCATATCACTAATCTGGGTCCCAAGTCATTCGGGCATTGCCATTAATGAAACTATTGACAATCATGTTCGTACTGTAGCTTCTACTACTGTTGATCTTCTACCTTCTAGCCTTTATGTAGAGGACATTCGTTCTCTTTACTATCGCCACTTCAAGGAAAATATTCGCAATGCTCTTTTCTTATCTATTCCTGAGTTTAGCTCCTTCTATAACTGCTGCCAGAACTTCTCCCCTTTGTTTTCGAATAGAAGGTTGGAATGTTTATTTTACAAACTTATTTGCAATAGAGCTCCCTTGAACGAATACCTACATCGTATTAAGAAAATGGCTAACCCTCTCTGTCTACAATGCAAGATTCCTGAAACTTCCTCTCACTTTTTGTTTTCTTGTATTAGGTTCTCCCAGGTTCGGTTCTCAACTTTTAATTCTCTTTCTCCACCAGTTAGGTGTTGGTCCGAGTTCTGTTCAGGCAGACCTGAGAACATTATCTGTTGCTTTGAGAGGTTTGTTACCCTTAGTCAACGTTTTTCTTGAGTTTTTATTTCTTTTTTTTTTCTCTCCCCCTCTTTCTTTCTCTCGTTTGGTTTTTTGTCGTTTTCTACCTTGGTTGTTTGGTTTCATTTTTTGTTACCACACACTCATCCAGGGACTCCATGTCATCATATCATTTTAAAGCGGCTTAGCATCGTCCCCTAAGCCTGAAGACTTCTTCTCCATCTCATATAACATCTCCATCTGCGTTTGTTTCGTCTGGTTTGTGTTTTTTTTTTTCTTTTTTTCATACCCTTCTGAAGAAGAAGGAAGAATGGAAATTGCTGAAATTTCTATGTGTTCTGTGATTGTTGAAAGCTCTTTCGTTAGTACATTTTTATAACATATTCTATTGCTCTTGTGGAAGTTTCTTTCTCTAACAGGGGATGGCCCGAAGGCATAAAGCCCTGTATAATTGAAGAAGAAGAAGAAGGGAGCACGTTGTGTGTATACTTTTTTCTTCCGTGAAAAAAAAAGCGGGTTGTGTTTTTTTGCGGCCATTTTGTGCCAACAGCATTTTCCCTTCGTATCGAGAGGTTTAAATCGTAAACATAACGGTAATCATGTCCAACGTGCACACGAGCGACAACGATGCCTGGGCGCTGTTATCCCTGAAATCAGCACCGTCGAGTCCTTCGAAAGTCGTGTGGAGCCCCGAACCTCAAGGAGCTGCGATCGCCAGGCTCGAGGGTCGCGAGTTCGAGTACATGATCCGGCAAAACAGAGTGACGATCGGTCGCAACAGCAGTCGCGGTGAAGTTGACGTTAACATGGGACATTCCAGCTTCATCTCCCGCAGACATTTGGAGATTTCTTTCGAAAACCCGAACTTCTACATGGTGTGCAACGGCAAGAACGGTGTGTTTGTTGACGGTGTGTTCCAGAGGAAAGGAGCTCCGCCTTTACAGCTGCCAAAAACGTGAGTTTGTTAATTAGTTGAATGATATCCGATATCTAATCAATGCCGTTCAAATTGAACGAACTAATCAATTCGCGAGCAGTTGGGGGGGGGGGGGGAAGAAGAGAGATCGAAACTGGTGCCACTGGGGGGCCCCTCCGAATTTACCCTTCAACAACTACTTGTACATTCAGGGTTCCCAGCTAACTGGAAAGCTAGGGGTGAAAAATGTGACTAGGGAAAAATGTCAAATATTTGGCCAAAGGGAAATATGCAAATATTCGATAGAATTCTGCGAAGGGCGAAAAAAACCTTGAAAAACAAAAATTCGGAAGGTTAAGATTCAAATTATGAATACAAACACAACAGCAAGTGAATTGCTATTTGGGGGGTGGCTGAGAAAAAATGCCCATAAAGAAATGCGGATGTTAAATAAATACAGTCGGTGCTGCTTATTATAATTGTGGATAATGTTATTCGAGTATTGTTATCATTTTTGCGAAGGACAGAACTCATTAATATTATAACATGGGTAAAATTTTATTTTCAGTGATCAGGACTTTGAACCGAAAAAAATAACATTATCCAAAGTTTTTTTTTTTGTGCTAAACCGAACTTATTTTTCGGCCCTGTAAGTTATCATTATCACTCTGCAAGACTATGTAGGAGGTCTTATTGACAAAATCTCTGTACTTAATGTTGTAATTAGTCCCGGTCCATAGCATTTGCCGTGATCCATATATGTGTGGAGCCACTTTTGCAATGGCCTTCCAAGAGTGAAGAAAAATTTATTGACAAAAATGCCTTTCACTCCAGTTTTTGATTGGTTTCTTTCAGTTGACCAGATTCATGCCAGAGTGGTGTGATGGTTAGATGCTCATCTCCCATCATGAAGGTTGCTGTCACAGTCCTGGGTTCAAACCCGAGGGAGGATATAGGTATGATATTTTCCCTAACGAGCTTGAGGTAACCACTGATAGACAGCGCCTTCATTTCTAATCCATGTCATTAATAGCAGTAAGTTGCATTATAGCAATATGGCCAGAGTTGGTGTTTGGTGAAGTAGTTGACTAGATTCAAATTTCTTTTTCAGGCAGACCTTCTCTAGGGATCTGTGAAACGTATTGTACATTATAAAAAGCATCGTGATTCGTAATACAAATTAGATAGTTTCATTTGAACACCTCACAATGGCTGGAATAAAAAAAGGGGTGATTGAACCTATATTTTGCAACCACTTATTTGGAAAGAAAAACAGTTGGCCCATTTTACCAATGTCTGTTAATCAGTGTTTAAGCTAGATAAAAAATTCCTTTCGTGAAAATGAGGGGAAAAGCTTTAGCAAAATGCTACAATGCTAATGATTGATGGTTGGATGTCTGCTGGTTTCATACCTCCTGTACATATTTTTGTGAAAGTGGCTACCACTTCTTTTGTATTCTAAGATTTTCTTTTGCATTTTGCAAAAAATGTGACCGTGACATAAACCCTGCTGTTAATAATACATTTTTTTCCAATTAAAACGGGATATATGTTCACTGTACGGCTAACTGGATTTTTTTTGGATATGGTTATCATAATCAAAAACCCTGAGTCCCGATATGATTGCATTAAGCTTCGTGGATTGTACTAAAATACAGCAACCCAAAATAAGAGCAATTATCACAAAATAAAACTACTATAAACTAATGATTATGATAGAATAAAATACACTACCTTTAAAAACTATGGTCATCCTATGGTCCACCTAAGTATAGATAGTTTCTCTAGATAATTTCTGTATATTAATCCCCATTATAAACGTTGTATTTCTTTTTATGCTGTGGATATGTATATGGAGCCGGGCGTTTTTATTTGGTGTACGGCAAAACAAGATTTTACGCCACTTCCGTGTGTTCATTGTGAGAGCATATGCATATTAGTGGCTAGTGTATGTTCAAGAATTGATAAATTAGGACTCTGGTTAGCATCCATTCTAGTAGAGTCGGACGGTGCGAAGGTTGATGGTTTGAATCCCACTCGTAACTATTTCCTCCCCCCCCCCCCTTTTACTTTCGTCTTAGATTTTTGTTGGATGATTACTGATTTATTTTTTGTATATTCAAAGCTGATATTACGCTTATAGTCATCCTTGGAGGTTTGTTTCGGCGTGAGCCTTCATGACAATTGATTCATTTTTAATTACTTATATTTTGTGGAGAAGGGTCATGATGCGCCTGCTGGTTGGGGGTGTCGGATCAGCAAGTGGAGCATGTCCACTGGCCCAGCACGGGCCGTCATACAGAAATTAAAGCAAAATTGCATTTTACAAATTGTTGCACTATGACAGCTGTTTGTGGTTTTTTAAAAATTTTCCTGATCCACATTACAACTACCACAGTGAAAATCACTGAATCTTTTCGAAATTACCATCAATTTCAAGAAAAAGTTTTTTCCGATCACGTGAACTGATGAATGCTTCTCCCCAACACAAAATAATAATGATTATAAAACAAGGAAGAGAAAAAAAACTATAATTTTCTGTTATTTGTGCTGTAAGTATAATCATATACAACCTCGATGGAAAAAGAAAATCGTCCTTTCTCTCCCCCCTTTTTGTTATCAGACTTTGAATAGAAGTTGACTCCACCCCACTGGCAGTCGATTGACTGGACGGGCCAATACATGTTATCAGCAGAAGAGAACTTATAATGGTATCTTGGCTCAGGGTTGCCGATATGAGACGGTTTTAAAAACCTGAGATATCTCAAGATTGCCGAAATAAAGCAGATCAAGTTAGACGAGATGTCTCTGGATTGTAGCTGTAAGGGTTAATCAAATGTGCAATACATCGTATAAACATGAGGTGGCACAAAAGATCTGTCAAGGAGTTTTGCTTCTCCCCCACCCTCTTCTAGTGTTGCAAAACACATTAATGTAAGAGATCAGAAAATTTTGCTTAAATACACTTCATTTTAGCATTGATAAAACTGAGATTCTATTTGCGAGGTTATCGCCAAATTGGTCATTTCTGATTGAGCCTAGTTTCTATCCACTTGACTGACAACCCAAATTCTTCTTGTTTATCAAACATCTTCGACGTTATAAATTGAAGATGGCCACCAAAAAAAAAAAAAAAAAAAACCACAACATTCAGATACCCTTAAAATGAACACAAATAGCCCAAAATACACACAAAAAAGTTAACAACAAAATTCAATAAGTGCTGAATGTTAATTGTCCACCAACCATTTTTGTCCTGTTTGAAACAATTTTAAATACATATTTTGGGTAAGAAACCAGCTTTCTTCCGCTCGCATGAGATCGACTTCTGTTAGAAACCGAAACGTTTCTTTAGCAGAGTATATGATCCCTATATCCTGGGGGGAAGGCCCCCTAGGTTGGGATCTTTAGAGGGTCACCTTTATAGTGAATTTATGGCATAACAACACGAAAAATGATTAGATTTGTTTCAGAACCTAGGGCTCTGGCCCTGTCAGCCCTATCTTTGGGGGAAGGGTATGGGTTAGAGCAGTCTAGCCAAAATTTGGGTCCATTTTTCAGACCCTTCACAAAAATCTGTATCTGAAAAGTGGACCCTTCACAAAATACGAATTAATGAAACCTAAATTTAACATTTAATTTTCTTTGTGATTAAATTAACTGAATAATTTCGCTTCCCACAAAATTAATGTCTCTTTTCACAAAAATAAGACCCTATTAAAATAATCTGGATAGACCCCTGGATTAGAGATTATTCATCCATAAAAAAAGAAAAATAATTAATGTGGCAAGGTATCAATAATGCAAGAGGTATAAGATACTGATAACAAAAAAAGAATTTAAAATGATGCTAAACAGATAAGAATGTTGGCTTGAAAAACAGAAAATTTGTGGAAAGAGCCAAAGTGTCTAGGTAAACTCTTGGCAGTGGGGGAAAGAAAAACACTTGATGATTTGATCAAGCTCTGGGATAAATCTAATTTGGGGTTATAGCCTACTGCATACCACCGCTGTGGTGGTCGAGTGGTCATAGTGACGGACTTGCATCGTTGGATCCCGGTTCGAATCCCTCTGTCGTCGCAGTGGTGGGTGGCTGAAGTTGGTTTCCTGTGGTTCCTAACTTCGAGGCACAAATGTGAGCCGATCTCCCCATTAAAAAGTCTTGCCACAGAGAGTAACAGGCCTACAATGATACAACTATTCAATCATTACACTTTACTCATACTTAGAAAAAACTGATGGCAGCACTGCACGTAACAAGCATTACACGGAAACAAACTTCACATCAGGTTTCACTACATGTACGTGCACATTCCAACATGCCCCAAAGCAAAATGTGCAGAAATCTGCGACGTACGTCGCAGAACAATTTGGAAGAATTTTAAGAAAAAAGTAAAAAAAAACCACTATTACATGTATGGGGGTTTTTACTGCAGAACATTTCCAGTCAGCTGAGGGCTCGTCACAGAACAGTGCTAAACATTCTGCTTTAGGGCCAACATATACCAATTTGTTAGAGGTTCTGCAGAGGAATATGGATGAGGTATATGTATGGTTTACTTGTAGCCTACAGCATACCCAAAACAATTTTTGTCAACCAGGGCTTGAAAGATCGAGCAATAATCTAAGGATCAATCAGATATTTTAGGATACAGGTGTATTTCATTTTACATGATAGATGTTTTACATTAGCTGGGGAAAATTTTAGGGGAAATTTTTCATGGGGAAAATTTTAGGCTCTAGTACAAATTTTTCAGTCGCCATGCCAACCTGGCTCCTGGGATTTATTAAGCTCTGTTGTCAACAGCTGTAACTTGAATAATTGAATAATGAAAGAAGCTAGTCCCAGTGGTTCTTAAACCTTTGTCACTCGCAGCTCCCCAGAACAGTTTTGTTCATATTTTTACTTGTAAAATAAGCACAAATAGGTATGCCAATCTATATTTACACTTTTTTGTGACATCCTTGACAAAGGCTGGCCACACACACACTTTGAGAAACACTGGGCTAGTCCATTACATCAACACAATAGAAACATATGCAAACATAAACAAGGGCCCCTCTACTTATTGTGAATGGACACAATCGAATACCAAGTCCCCTTTCTGTCATTGAAGCAAAACAAATTTAAACTGCTCAACTTGCTAGCAAATATAGTGTTCATCTTTTTTCTATGTTAAAAGATAGTCATGATGAAAATATCTTGTGAAATCAGAAAATTTGGTGTCATTCGGGTATTTAAATTTAGCAATCGAAACTTTAGGTGCCAATACTGATTTTCTAGTCACCATGGTAACCTGGTGTCTGGGATTTGTGAAGCCCTATTATTTAAATGGGCTTTTTAAACTAACTTCCAGTATTCAATTCTGGTGATTTTGGTTACACCGTATACTCTAGTCTGATATGTGCCGGATAAACAAGAATCGATTGTATTTTATAGTCTGTTTTTGGAATTGCTTGCTTTCATTTACACAGTATTGATTGATATTTTATATCACGATTTAAAAATTATATTCAGTAAATTTTCAATATGTGTTCTCAACACTGTTAGGTGACTATTTTTTTATAACCAGACCCGTCGGCGCCATTCACTAGGGTTACTGGTGGAACAATAAGATTGCTATGTTTAAAAGCTTGTCAAAGAGGATGGTGTTAGCGACATATCACTGTTTTTGCATACAAACTTGGCAACAAAAAGATAAAAAATATAGGCTATTAGGAATTAACTTTATTTTTGTATTGACTGACCATCGGATCTGCACGTAAAAATACATGTGAAAAAATCCTTTCCAAAACAGTCCTGAGCATAAAAACACAAGGCAGAATTTCTGCTCCTAAACGGCTCTAAATGTATTTTACCAATTTTCCTTTCTCTCTTAATGCCTTCATTAAAACATGACAGCGATGGCACAGTATACGCCTCTCTTCCTTTCTTCACGCAAACACTCCCAAAGAGATTAAGCCCCATGATACTGTGAGAGAGAAGTGCCATTAGAATTGTGGTTGCCACATTGTGTCTATGGTCAACTTGAAAAGTCAATCATCCTTTGTGATGTATAACATGTTTTAAATGACACAATCAAAATCTTGAAAAAAAAAATATTTATCTTCAGTTGTTTGCAAATCCAGGTGATTTTGAGGAGAAAAAAGATGTTTTCTCCCTCTATATTTTCTTTTTTTTTCATTACAAATATCACCTAGATTTCTAGAAAGTCTCGTTTTTGAGCTTAATTAGACATTCTTATGTATATCCATTATACTTGAATGTACAGAATGTTTTTTTTTTGTTTTTGAGAATCAAAATCTGACACTATATCATATCAACCACAGTATAAATGAATGTCAACTACTGCAGTTGTAATATTCTAGCCTTTTGAAAGTACTCCACTGCCATCAGAGCAAATAATTTTCAAAATTTCTAGCACCAGGTGTTGGTGACCAGTGATAATAAAAAAGAATATCACTTTTACCAGTGATTATCAATACGAAATGGTGATTATGCATAAAGATGATAAATAGGTCCCATTGTTGTGAAAATTTTTCTTATTTAGATAACTGTACTTGTGAGCCTGAGTTTTAACTGGATATATAATGAACTCTGATTTAACAAATTTTCTTGAACATGCCTGAAATAACTCTTATAATTAACTCCTATTTGACAAATTTTGCAATTGAACCTCTACCATTATACCCTGATATGGGATAGCATGCATAATCACTAGTAAAAGTGATAAATTTCCAGTACTTTTCATATTTGCCTGCTACACCTTGGGATTATGTATAGGCCTAATCACCGGTAAAAGTGAAATTTTTTTATCATTTATAAAATTTTCCAATGTCGCTTGGATGTTATGTGTAATCACCGGTAAAAAATGAAAATGTAGAGAAATTTATCAAACATACCCAAACGATTAGTGGTTATGCAAAAGCACCGTAATATATGCAAAGGAGTACTTAAACGGGGGGGGGGGGAATAAACAGGCTATAGCCCAGGACAGAAAGTTTAGGGGGGTAGTAAATTTAAGAATTGAGTGATCAAGGAAATAAGATTGAAATGTTAGAAGCAAGCAGACCAGGTGAGCAACAGAAAGAAAGACCTGGAGAGTATGCAAGCATGTGAAAGACTAAAAGAGGGACCAGGTCAGTGAGTGACTATAAGAGTGACCCAGAGAGTGTACTTGTGAGTGTTCAGTGCAAAAGCATGTGAGAAACCAAAAGAGTATCCTCAAAAACGAGGGACTAGGTCAGTGTGTGGACAGAAATGCACCTCCCCCTCACAAGGGTGGGACTGACTGGAATTGTCCGGGGCGATTCTTACCATTTGCTTTTTTTGGTTTTTTCACAATTTAAATCAACTATAGAGCAGCTCGTAAAAAGTTTTGTCTGGGGCTCACTAAATTTCCTGTCAAGAGCCCTATTGCAGGATATGGGGACATGCGAGAGTTACCTAGAGAGTTTGCAAGCATGTTAGTGATTAAAACAGTGTGCAAGTACAGTGTATGAATAACATGGAGAGGGAGGAGCGAGGTGAGTGAGTGACCAAGAGAATGACCTGGAAAGTGTAAATATGGGATTGATCTTGAAGCAACGTTAGTGAGGGACCAAACAAGTGAACAAAGGACCAAAAAAGTGACCTATAGAGTGCAGGACTAGGCCAGTGTTTGATCAAAAAAGTGACAGAGTGTGCAAGTATGTGAGTGACAAAAATTGTTATCTAGAAAGTAAGAAACAAAGTCAGCGAATGACCAATTAAAATATTGACCAAGATGGTATGAAAGCATGTGAGTGACGAAAAGAGTAATTTGGAGAGAGTGATGCATATGTACAGGAGAGGGTGGATAAGCGGACTGTAGCCAAGAGTGGCAAATTTGTGGAATCAGTGGTCAAGAAAATTAGACTGGTGTGCGTAAAGAGCGGCAAAATTTGTACAATGTACAATTGGCAGCAAAATCGTAAATCTGCCTCTGAAAATTTTTTTGAGACAATGCTTGATTATAATGTTTTATTTATTTATTAACTTTTAATTCCCTGCAAAGCTAATCAAATCATTATAAAAGTATTGAAAAACTTACTTTTGTTAGTTGTGAGTGCTTTTATTGCTTCAACTTTTTACGAATAAATACTTTTTTCTTCATGAAATGAATAAAATATTACTGTGCTCAGGTGGCAAAATGCTGTGTCACTTTTTAAAAATTTCACGATGGCAAATTTGTAAATAATATTTTCCAACATGTGAGACTGTAGCTTGTTGACTTATTACAATTTGCCTCTATTGTTTCTTCATAAACTAAAAGAGGAAGATTAAATTTTGCCACTTTCTAAAATTTTAAAGAAAGAGACTCCGGAATTCGAGCAACTCTCAATTTTTTGGGAAAAGTCATTTATAACATTTTGCCATCTGAGTACAGAATTACACTATAAATGCAACTAATAAGTTTACACCTTAAATAAGATAAACATTGTAGAGTTTCAATTAGTGCACACAGCTCTACTTTTGAGCAGAGATACAATGTTTACCAGAAAAGAGTGAAAAATATGTGAAGAAAGGAGTTAAAAAAAGATGGGGCTGGTAAAGACCTAATACAATGAGCATATCTCGTTCGGAGAAGATTGCAGACATCTGTCACAATCTGGGCAGTACAAAGCAATCAACCTCACAAAGAAATCTCAATGTCCTGCTTTGCATATGAAACTTCATCCTGGAGATCAAGCATTTTTGAAGTAGTTTTGTGTCAACACCTTGTACCACCAGTCGGCTAATATTACTTGACTTTGAATCTCTGATGTTACACATTCCAGCATTCTTGAGGTTAAAAAAAAGCAATTGATGGGCTTGTTTATATTCTTATTCTATCACTGATGACATTGACTTCAAGTGGAAATAAGAGAAACATTCTCAGAGCAATGTTACCTTTCGAGATTTGACAATTTTTTTAGACCAATGTTATTTCTGCTGAAACCAAATTTGGCAGTGTACTTAAACTGTGTTTTCAACAGCCTAAGCAATTTTTGCCAGCAGTTGTCTCAGTCATATAACATATTATGTAGAGATGGGATGAATATTTGGCTGCTATTCTGCCCTTTTGCTGAATATTCGATTAGGCTAAATAATGCTTAGGTATTCAGCCGAATATCTATGTAAATCTAAGCATAGCAAACTAATTTTAAAAAATTATATTAATTGTAATTTTTTGCATAAATTAAAAATTTATACTGATATTTTATTGTGTGGCGTATATCCCTTTCTGTAAAAAGGGTTATGTCCGGGTAAATTTCCTGAATAAGTAAAACATGAAACTGAACATAGTGAACTTTTGTAATTGTACTAGGATTCTAACTGAAGGATGTACCTAGACAAGAAACATCGAGCTAATGAAAGAGGGTAAAGAGCATCTGTAATCTAGTAATCATCGCTAAATTTAATTGTCAGTATCTTGGCAATAAAAATCTTTCAATTACCAATTTTTTTAATATTTACTTAAATTGAATAATTAAAATTTGTTATCAATCATTTGAACCTACCAATAATTTTATTTTCAATTAAAAGCACCAATTTTATTTATAATTATGATGAATTTTAAGAAGATTGATATTCAGTCACCGAATATTCTGTATTTGGCCAAAACATTTGCCAAATATTAGGTATTCAACTAAATCACTATTCATCCCATAACATAGAATCCTATGAAGGCGTACGCAAGGAGTGGACCCCCCTCAAGCGGAGATTATAGTGTTATTTTGCAGGGAAACCCTAACACCCCCCGAGAAAATTCTTCGTACGCCTATGATCCTATGGGATTTAGTTGCTTGAGTTTGCTTTGGTCTGAGATTTACCTTTGCTAGTTGAACTGCGCATGTCTGAATTTATTGCAAAAAGCCTCTACATAAAGGGGTTAACTAGAAAATGACAACCCATGAGAATCGAAATGCTGCCTCTCTAAATATGTCTGGGCTTAGCTCAGGAGTTAAGACAACCTCGGTCATAGCATAAGCCGCTGTGGTGGTCAAGTGGTCATAGTGATGGACTCATATTGCAAGGACCAGGGAGTTCAAACCCCATCGTCGCCACAGTGGTGGTCAGCTGAAGTTTCTGTGGTTCCCAACTTCGAGGTGCGAATGCGAGCTGATCCCTTGTTAAAAGTCTCGCCACAGAGAGCAACAGGCCTACAACAATATAAATATTCAATAATTATACTTCACTCGTAGCTTGGAAAAATTGATGGCTGATGGCAGCACTATAATAAGCATTATGCAGAAATAAGTTTCACATCACAAAATTTGTCTCTCAATTTAATTCTGTTAATGCAAAATTTTATTCTAAGTATGTGATTATTGATTTTTTTAATGTCTTGGTTTGGTTTAAACTTTTTTATAGCAACTCAACTACATCACTGATATTTCCACAATGTGAAAATTTTGAGACGTTTCCATTATTTTTTTGTGTAAAATGTATCTGCAGTATAAAAATTTTCTTGACATTTATGATGAGTTCTGAAGCAAATTACAATTGAACTTCCTCAAGTAAATATTGTTGAGAATGGTTCTGCTTAGCTATTGTTTTATTTAAATTTGTTTACCTCTCACTTTATTACAGTGCTTTACAAATTAAAAAAATGTAGGTACCGACGTTTTTTTCCCCTGATAAAATCGGTCCAAAATAGTGTACTCATTGACTTTTCCAGGACTGAGGGACTTTTCCATGCTAGCAGACATACTGGCATAGTTTTTTGCTGTCCTTGAGACCTGAATTTAGTAATAATACATGAAAAAAAAAATAGGCGTCAATGTCAACTTCTTAGTCTCCACAACGACCTGGCTTTTGGGATTTGTCAAGCCTTGCTTTATCACAAAATTATACACAAATAGGCCTATGGCTTTCAGATTTAAATTCCTACTTCAGAGACGTTTTTTACACATGGCAAGGATTAGGCTATATTGATATACTTTTGCTTCTGTTGATGTGGAAAATTTCAGATTTAATTTTCAATAAGACTTTTATTTTTTTCAATTTTCAAATTGTAAATTTTTAAAGAAATGTGCAATAATAGTCATACATGTGCACACTTTGATAGGTTTATAGAGTTTCATAAGATAAATTTCAATGATACACTATAAAAATGCCAATTTGTATCAGCTTACTAGATCCCTTACGAGCTTGATTTTATTAGGGTTTCATTATTTCTTTCTCTCTTCCAAAGCTCATGATAATTCATTGTTTTTTTTTTCAAAGATAGGTAAATTGGAATCTGTTAAACAATTTATCTTGAGAAAAGTAGATTATAAATTGTTGTAGTAAAAAAAAAATTTGTTGAGGGAAAGAGGCTTTTGAAAAATAGATTTCTTCACACTAATGGCTGATTATGCATGAAGTTTTATTTTAACTAAATGTATAGAGAATGAGATTTTCTGTGAAAGCAAGTGCAGGTTGATATTTATCATGCAAAACATTTCTGTAGAGTTTTAGTGAATTATTAAAGGTGGTATTTACAGTGATTTTGATCCTGCTTGTGAATGGAAAAAAAAAACATTCTTTAATGTATCCAATGAAATTGTCTCTAGAGCAATTGAGTAAACAAAAGCAGTGTAGGGTAAACCAACGAGACGTGACCCGTATTGCATTCCGTGAAACAAGTCTGTAAGTTTTTTCTTTCAAACCAGGCACAACTCCGGTCTATCACCATGGGTGATTTACTATCGAGTGAGTTGTGTGGAAGTATGTATACCTAACAGTCTGAGTGAGTTATAGTGTATGTCTGATTTTTCAGTGCTGCCATCTATATTTCAGAAGTGAAGTGTAATGATTGAATATTTGTACCATTGTAGGCCTGTTGCTCTCTGTGGTGAAACTTTTAACAAGGAGATTGAAGTTGGGACCACAGAAAACCAACTTCAGCCAACCACTGCTGTGGTGGCAATGATAGGGTTTGAACCCGGATCCTTGCAATGCGAGTCCATCACTATGACCACTCGACCACCACAGCGGCAAGTCTGTAAATTGTAAGATATTTACATAACAGTTGTACACCAGGGCTGGACAAATCCCAGGTCGCCATGGCGACTAGAAAATCCATACTAGCGCCTAAAATTTTCTAAATGTGGTTGTTAAATTGGAGTAAATTTCTGCAGTCTGAAGGATGACACAAAATTTTCGGATTTCATTACTCTACGCCTTTTAACAGCGGAATCATTATTTAGGACTGTTAAAAACTCCTAAAAAATTTGGCCGGTACTTAAATATTTTTTCGATTTGTCATGCCGTGTTGTGAACATCATGTAAATTTTAAACACATAACTGTAACCGTTTTTGTGTTAAAATCCAAAAATATGTGAAGTTCAGACCAGGGTTGACAAGTTTTTGCTGCAGTAGAAAAAACCATGGTAAAAACTGCCTATAAAAAATTCATAGAATAAAAATTAGAATTGTCTGTTACGAATTTTATGAATAAATATATTTATAAAGCTTTATACTTATCAATTTTTTATAAAAAAATCTGGAGGATGCATATTTTATTTCGGTAAAGCAAATATTTTTGCGATATTTTTGACACCTGGCAAAAGTTCATAGAATTAAAAAATTAGATTTATCTGTTTTCAATTCTATAAATAAATAGTCTTTTACTTATGAATTTTTTATAGCAAATCTGGGTGATGCATATTTTTTTTGGATAAAGCAAATATTTTTGCCACCTGGGAAAAATTCATAGAATTAAAAAATTGGTTTTATCTGTTTTGAATTCTTTAAATAAATAATCATGGAGTCTTTTACTTATGAATTTTTTATAACAAATCTGGATGATGCATATTTTATTCGAATATGTTTTCATATTTTTGGTTACTGAATACTTATTTTTAGACCATGTAATTTTATGTTTTTATATTGAAAAGAATTGAAAAACCAAGCTTGGTATGTCATGAGTAAGAGGAATAATTTTTACCAATTTTTCCACTGTCTCGGCAAAAAACCATCCCTTGTTCAGACATAATAATCTCATTACTAGATCCCAGAAGTTGAGGCAAAACGCCTTTTTTGCCTATTTTCAAACTTTTTTTGGTAAAAATGCCTTTTTTGAAATTTTCGTGCCGTAAATGCGTATTTTAACATGGTTTTAAATTTATTAGTGAATTTAAGAGGTCATAATCTATAAAACTTGGATATTTTGAGCATTCAGAACTTCAAAAAACTGCTCTTTTTAAAGTTTTCCAACTCTCAGTATTAAGTATCAGAAGCCCCGCCAGCCCCCATTTGATCTCGAATAGGTGATTTGAGAGATTGGTGTTGCCATGCATTAACTTTGCTTTAAGCAGATGGTGTTGGACGTGAATGATTTTGTTTCAGAGAAACGCAGCCCGTGTTACAAAAGCGGAGGGAAAATAAGAAATTTTTGGTTTCTCCACAGGCTTCACATAATATGTCTCGCTCAGGCATTAGACTGCGTTGTATGTGTATAGCGGACTGAGATGATTGTCCCAAGAGGTCATGAATTGACATCATTGTTCACTCAAGGCAGGCTAGGAGCAGACAGGGCTCTGGGACCCATATTGTTTTGATTTTATTTTCTGTACCATAAATGCGCTCCATGGCTACTTATTAAACATGCATATTTAGTATTCGATTAAATTGACCAGACCCCAGGTGTGTGTGCGGCAGATACGGCCATACAGGGCAACGCGCTTGAAGAAGTCCCGCTTACGTGGTACTATTTCACAAAAATAGAACAAGATAGCCATGCTTCAACTATAGAAATTATAATAATTATTCCAAATAATGCAACAAATAAGCGAGAATTATTAACAACTCAAGGGAGCCCCCCACAGACCATTTTGTGTATGGACTCTGCGTCTGGTAATGGTAGCCCTGGAATTGGTCTAATTCTGAGGGTATACTAACATATTATTTTGGGCTTCAAATCAATTTAACTTGGATAATAATGAAGTTATTATAAAATCTAATTAAAACAATAGACGGATTAAGTGCTACCAATTTTTCAGCTAGTTGTTGGACCCTTAATACCTTTTTTTTTGTTTTTAGTTATTTTTTCTTCCTTTGGAAAATTATAAATGCCTTTTTTCAAGTGTCTAAACTTCCGGGCTCTACTCATTACATTAAGTCATCATTAAATTTCATTATCATCATATTAAAAGTTGCAGACCGGATACAAAGTTTTTGCTAACCTTACCCGTTCGCCAGCTTTCAACCCCCCCCCCCCCCCCAATTTTTCTCTGGATTTCTTAAAAATACGGGATGTTTGATTGAAATAATTCGTTTCATAAAAATTGTGATGTTCTTTCCTCTCGCTATCTAGTTTTTATTGGTATTGAGTTTATTATCCTTAGAATTTTATTCAAAGGTTACTGAATGCTGCCTTTAGCCAGGGCATAAAATCGTTATAAAATTATCGAATTTTGAAGTTGTTGGGACGGCCGAATCTTGTTTGCCTCGAGCGACAAAAATCCTAGTTACGGCCCTGCCTGGAGCACACTTTCATTTATTGTGGTGACAATCGTCATTCTGTTGAGGGAAGATGATAGTCCAGACATATTTTATTGCGATTCTGCAATTTGCAGAATAATGGAGGTTTCGTATGAATGCACTTTTATGGTGACCCAGTATTTACATCTGTGCAAATCGAACCTATTATTTTTTTATTGAGTGATTAAAAAAGAAGAGAAAGGAAAAATTTGAAGAAAAGTTATCGCTTGACATTAATATTCCCATCAATATGAATGGTAGGCCCCACCCTGTACTTGGTTGAGTATTTCTTTTATTTAGATAATGTCTGCAGCTCTTCAACTTAAGAAAAGGGTTAGGATGGAAGGAGGGTATGTCAAACACAGATGTTCCAGCCAAACCTGGAAAATAGCTGAATTGGGAGTGGTGCAATTTGACTGCAAGATCATCGAAACTGGGGCTCTTCTGTCCTCTCATGTTATCAAAGTTTAATGACATAGCACAGACGCTATAAAAACACAGAATATATAGTGTTTCATCGAATTGGAGATCCACAGATTATTATTTGCCACCACTAGTATGTATATTAGTATGCCCGAGACCGGTTTCTTTCCCTTCTCATATTCGGTTTGCCCGCGAACTCTGGGTCTGGGTCATATGGGGCGTTCTGTTGGGTATGTGTGCTCCGGCACGCACTCACACAGCTGCGAGTCGTTAAGAGAGTATAATTATAAGTGATCCATTATGCGATTTGTTTATTTCTTTATTTCTCTTTTGTGATGGTTGCTGGTTAGTCAAATTTGTAACTTCGCTTCTATTTCTTTATTTTATGATCTTTTGCTCAGTTCGCGGCGTGGGTGGTGGTGGTATTAGAGCAATTATTTGAAGCATCCTGGTACTGCGGTTGCGTGGCCTGAAAAGTGAAATGGTGTTTGAAGTTTTTGTAAATGTTGCTTTTTTTTTACGGGACAATCAGCAGCCTGGGGACTATCTCTATTCATCGTTTAGCTAAGGAGGAATAAGGAGTTGTTCCATTCCTTAGATTCCAAGGGTAGCCTATAAGACTATTACTCGTCTTTAACGGGAATTTAGTTCTTTGTTTTAAACACAAAAATAAATTTTACTTAGATGAGTCGGACTAGGCGTTTCGTAGGGATTAGGAATTTACACTCCTGAAAAAAATTATACAGTGAAAACGCCTACACAAAAATATGAGCATTTTATTGTTGAAATAAGTAGTGAGCTGAAACGTTCGTGTTTTGTCTCAATGTATTTGCGTTTAGGGATAGACGATATTTTCGTATCCACTTTTCCGTCAGTTTTTTTAAGCTTTAGAAAATCAAATAAAAAACATTCCTGCTGAGTTTATGATAATTTAATTTCGCAGTTCTAACCCATGAATGTCCCCCGGCTGCTACTCAAACCGTATTTGTGTCTAACTAAATATATGCTGAAGTTTTTCCCTCTTCCCAATGATTTTCTTCGTATTTCGCAAATGTTCCGCTCCTTTTACCGGGTTTTCTGTCAGGTTCCAGGTCACATCAGAATTGATTTACATAAAATTGTTGGAAAGCGTTCCGTCTATCCGCCGTGAAAAACGTAGCCGTATATCTTATTTTCATCGATTTGATGATTTCCGCGGGAGACAGATGCCCGAGGCCCGTTATGTTGTCCATGATCTTCGGAGCGTTGTTTATTTTATTTCCCCCACCCCCTCTCCTCGCGCGTGTAATTTTTTTTCTATCCTCGGACGCGTTGTGCGAATTCCTAATGAAACATACATTCGGCCTAATAAGAGTAATATTTTTTCCATCGCGCGCGTTATGTTTTCCTCTCTTCTGCAGCCCATTTGTTTATCAACGTTATCCATCTACGTTACGTCACGGTCAAACGTGTTTACAAACACTGGCAGACATTTCATGCGTTTTTTACGTGGTACAGTAACCGGTTTTCCTTGACTGACTCCATGATACACACTCACACGTATCACCGATAGATGTAGATAAAGTAAAAAATAGAGGAAAAAAAGCTAAACCGGTTGTTTTCACAAAACAATGGGTTCTCGGTAAATTAACTGAAATCGTAAGATAAATACGTAATATTTTTCTTTTATTTCTTTTCGTTTGATGGTGGTGGTAGTTGTAAAAAATAAAAAGATGTTTCAACACGTACATCGATAACTACTGTCATTGTATCTATTTGTACCGTCGTTTTATACTGTTTTCTTATCTTCCTTTCCTCGGCTTTTTTTGGTCACAGTTATATTCGGAAAGCATCGGTTTATAAGAATGTTTTACCTTTTAATTTGCATTTCCGTAAGAAAGTGACGCGAGCAAAAGGCTCGTCTTGCCGTTTTGCAAGTCTCCGAAGTTTTTATGATTTCAAAATTTTTGCGTTATGGAATGTAATCTAGTAGCTCTGCCTTTTTGTTTCAAGTGATAGTCATTCGACAATTTAAGACGCTACGATTAGCTAAATGAAAATCTAAGCCAGCGGTTCTCAACAGGTGCTCCGCGGAGTCCTTGGGGCTCCTTGCGCACTCTCCAGGGGATCCGCGGCCGCTTGAGGAAAATAAAAAAACGGTAAAATTAAAAAATAATTATAAGTATTTTTAAACAGTAAAAATGAATCAGTAACTTTGATAAATAATTAAAAAATGGGGCTACGGGGCTCCGCGAGTTAAAATGTTGAGAACCGCTGATCTAAGCTATGTTGATAATACAGTTATGCCCCGACTTGCGTGATTTCGGAATTACGCTGTTTTCCGATGAAAAATTCAAGCATAATCACAGGATTTTTGCTGAGATAGTAGAGTTTATTAAGCGATAACCAAAGTGAGAATTATTTTATTCTATAAAAACATCGTATGTGATGGAATCAAATTGATTTTGGAGAAAATTAACTTTGCTGTGATTTTAGAAATGGAATCCCGAGGCTCGTTTATGGTATCTGCCATTTTTGAATAGAAGGTCACCACAGTTTCATACCTGAGGTCCAACATCATCACGAGTCTTACATTAATGAAGTCATCAGTATCGCCAAAGAAAATTCGTTTACTTTAATGTGATGCTCATTATTGGCAATGTACCTGATCTGTGATTCTCAATTGATTTCGTGGTGAAACTTGTTTTCTTACCTCCAAACACAAGCAGCTTATTTTTCGATGAACCAAATGGTGTTATCAAACATTCAAAACCTGACTCATTTGTATTTATTTTAGGTAATACAGTATTTTTAAAGACCGGATTGCAGTCGCAATAAATATTATGTAGTCATAGGAAAAGTACCATAGTGGTACACCTACAGTTAGAAGGAAAAAGACGCATTTTCCCCTAAATTTTGGTCCCGAATCAACCAACATTTACTGTATTTTTTGTGCAAAATCGTACCCTGACTTACGTGAATTAGACTTAAGTGGTTGTCGTCAGTCCCACCTATTGCGTAACTTCGGGGTATTACTGTAGTTGAAATTAGTAAAGTTGAAAGTATAATTTTTTCCGAAGATTTTGTGGGTAATGCATACAGTCGAATCTCGTTTTAACGAACACTTTTCTAATCCCCCCCCCCCAGATAAGTTTGCATAGAAACAATGCAATAATCTGGAATTCCTTTATAACGACGTGATTTCTCCTCCAGTCTGTTGGAGTTCGTTATAACGGGATGCGACTGTAGATCCAGAACCCAAGTTGAAGTAAAATGCGTCATAGGAGTGGCAACTTAGGTCATGAATGAAATTACAGGATGCTTTAAGTAGAAGAAAAATGTTTTGGTACTGTGTTCCAGAAGTAGAAAAAAAAAGTTTCCTGCTCTCACTGAAGATGTTCTTGTGGAAAAAGAAGAGCAGCCAGGAAGAATAAGAAAAATAAGATCAGTGTGTGTTTATGTGAGTCAAGGTCGATGGCGTTGGAAGGAAGACTATTTTGTGGTGACTGGCGCCTTGTGGTCTATTTCCACAACAAACAAGGCGGACTTTTTTTATTTATTTAATCTTAGTGAAAGAGCTCTCCGCCATTTTCTTGTATTGTCAGGGATAGACTTTCGGTGTAGCAGTTGATTGCTGCTAGAGAGGGAATTTAAAGCTTCTGAGAGATTTTTTTAAATTCAATAATTTTCGAATTGGTTGTTCAACGGAAGGATTTCCTAATTTGCCTTTCAATTAGTATTGGAGAAGAGACAAAAAGAAAATACTCGCGCGTACATACTTCATTATAGTGAATGCGAGCAAAAATTAACTCTCAAATCAGTTTGTCCAAAAACATCTTTATCCATATAATATGTGAAATTAAAAACGACTTTAATGTCTTTGAAGGTTTTTCCCAGAATGAATAGCTATGCTTCTAATTGATAAAAGTACAAACAATATTTTTTAGTGATTTTTCTCCTTTTCAGGGTTGGAAAGTTTATTTTCCATTTGTAAGAAATTCTAAATGTTTTTCCAAACTACTACATGAACTGTAACTTAATACTATAAGGGAAGAACTGAAGTTATCCATACCATTTTTGGCGTCGTTTTTACCTCCACAATGCATTTTTTCCATCTGCTGCTATTTTTTCGCATTTTGGCAGCATAGAATTTCGTTGACTGGTTGACCCTGAAGCATGAGAGAACTATTCATCACTTGGTCATCTGTGCGAAACTTCCAAGATGCTGTTATAGGGGGCCATTAAAATAGCGATCATTCCAAGCCAAGTTATAACTGTGTTGCAGTACCTCTTAATGCAATAAATTGGTCTAGGGCTGTCATAGTTTTTACTGATTGGTCTCCCGGTTGTAGAAAATGACTTATCGACTAAAAATTTAATGAACACACTTCGCTCCTGCATTTGAGTTGATGGTCAAGTACCATCTGAAATAGCGTGGTGGGGGGGGGAGACGTGTATTTCTTTTTTTTTTTGCTACTTTTACTACCTGATGTCTGATACATACACAGTTGGTTTTACTTTGAAATAATCACCAAGCTCAGTGACCTTTCCGTTCAGTTCAGTGAAAAAAACTCCGGATATTCATTTGACTCTAGATATTTTATACACAGCAATATTTTGTAGGTATATTCTTTACGGCAGTCGATATATTCCTGCAACATGCAAGCTTTACCACGAGATTAGTCATTGAAAATTCTTCAAAGATGCAGCATTTAACATTTATGATGAATTGAAAACGACTTTTCAACTCATAGGTCACCCAATATTACCCATTCGCTTTCATGCTTATCGATCTATGATGCCAAAAATTGTACGTGACTGCTTGTGCATTTTTTTTTAATTTTAAATTATTATTGAAAACACCTAGGCCAAACTGGAATTTCTCCTGCTGAGAACTCGTACTAAAATAATATAGCATTTAACTCATTAACGCCGGTTGGTAAGAAAATTCGCTATTTTAAATTTTAAGTTTTTCTTTGTCAATAAATGGTGGAAGTAGTTCCACTCATTATTTTTTGTTTTTAAAAAAAATCAATCGTCGTTAATGAGTTAAATTTGACTTTTCAAGGGGCTGAAATCCTGTTAAAATAGGACTGAGAAATCTCATTGCGATCGAAAACCCGATTATAATGAACTTCAGTTTTTTCCGATATATGCGATCTAATAAGATTGAAAAAAAAAAAAATAAATAAAAATCTAAATTAAAACTGTTCTTATATCCGAATCTTTTTTTAAATTGGCCTTAAAAATAGTCTTTATTTTATGTTGTGTGGGTGATCTGATCCTAATTTAGTATGTACAGATCAGCTTTAGCACGCAAGTCTCTAGTGTCTCTAAAAACATAGTTTATTAATTTTTTGTAATTTATTAGCATAGTTTTTTTCTAAAATTCGTGTAATATTTCCCTGTAAAGTACCAGATTCAATATGCTACTCATGTGCACTTGTTCCAGTCTCTCGTTTATCCGGGTTTTCTCTAATCCAGCTGGTCCTCGGTCTCAGTAAGGCCAGATAGAAGTTTTGCTACTAATACTTGACCGTACATGCACCTCGCACACATTCCTTTACGGAATTTCTAACGAATTGGTACATGCTGTGAACCTACCGTGAAGTTTGTTTATGTGTGTAGTGCTGCCATCTGCCATCAACTTTTATAACTATGAGTGAAGTGTAATGATTGGAGATTTTACCGTTGTGGGCCTGTTGCTGTCTGTGGCGAGACTTTTTTACTGGGAGATCGGCTTGCATTCGCGCTTACATCTTACAAGAAGAAGGTCACAAAAATTTTAATTACGTGAATTTTAAGACTGGTCTGATTAATCAATCAATAATTTTTAATCACAGTCAAAAATTTCAGTTGAGTTAATCGACACAATATATTCAATTAAAATTTTTAAACTTTTGTAAATTAGCTTGATGTATATTTTTGACGGAATCGATTGGAGATGTCTTATAAATTATATTCCTATACCTAACATTTCGGATAAGCGAATATATTTGAATGTTCTTGTGAATCACAATAGTTTTATTAAATCTTTCGGCATTGGGAAATATGAACCCATTCCACAAAAACTGGTGAGGAATTGGAACTGAAATGTTCCATATTGAGTTTGATGGAGGCTTTAAAAAAAAGCAGGGCTTCCACTTGTTCTACCTTTTTTTAGCAACTCCCATGAAAAAAATTCATGTAATTGATTTTAATTGAGGAGGGATATATCATGGGTGGAGATACGGGGGGGGGCATTGCCCTCCCCCCCAGCGTCAAAGGTGGAGCTTACTGATCTAATGTATATGCATATATGTGAATTGACATCATTTCATGCCCCCAGCTATCATCATCGTGCCCCCCAGACTCTCATGTCTATCTCCGCTTATGATATATATATATATAACCAAATAATACAAACAATACAAATATAAAATGTATTATTTAATTAATGATTATTATTAGTTATTCTGCCAAAGCAGAATTTGTATTGTTTTTCAGGTTATTTGGGGGGGGGGGGAAGGGTGTGTATGTGGGTCATTTGGTTTATTAACTTTTCTTTTGCTTAGTTTGAGGGTTTGTACTACAAGTAGTCATTAAAAAGTTCTGTCTTGAGGGAAAAGATAATTTTGTATTTACTACTTCATGAGAAATTGATGTATTCAATTTTTAAATGATGAATGTTAGTTATGGTGAACGGGGAATTCTCAGGTTGGACAGACGTCACAAGTGGAGGTCCTCAAGGAAGTGTCCTTGCCCCCATACTTTTTTCACTTTTTATCGATAAATTTGATCAGGGTATCGATGGGATTACTAGCAAAATCGCAGATGATGTGAAGCTAATGGGGGTAATCGGGAATGAAAGCGATAGGGAGTTGCTCCAGACCAACTTAAACAGGATTGCAGCATGGGCAAATGAATGGAGCATGACGTTTAGCGTTGATAAGTGCATGATCGCTCATTTTGGTTCGAACAACCCACGGTTCTCTTACGAGTTGAATGGTGTCACTATCCCGGATGCAACTAGGGTCACTGATTTGGGAATTCTCATTGACGAGCGACTTAAGTTTTCTGAACATTGTTCAGCGGTGGTCAAAAAAAAACGAATAGAATGCTTGGTCTCATTTTCAAAAAGGTCTCTTCGCTTTCTCCTGAAGTCATTCTTCCGCTTTTTCGAGGATTAGTTCATCCTGGACTGGAGTATGCTGTAAGGTTTTGGAGACCATACCTACAGAGGGACATAGAATTGGTTGAAGGGGTGCAGAGAAGAGCTACGCGTGTCCTTGTTGGCACACAGGGCTTGAGTTATGAAGAGAGACTTCATTTTTTGAATATGTTTACATTGGATGAACGTAGGGGTCGAGGAGATATGATCGAGGTGTTCAAAATTTTCAATGGGATGGATAGGATGGACCATGAACTTTTAGTACACCGCCAATCAACTGCTTTTACAAGGGGACACCAGTATCGATTGGTAAGGGACAATGCAAGGTTATAGTGTCGCAGGGAATTTTTATCTAATGGGGTTGTTAATAAATGGAATAGCTTACCCCCGGAGGTAGTAAATTGTAACACAATTGACACGTTTAAAAAGAAATACGATAAACATGTTGTGGTAAATCGAGAAGCTATCCATTCTTAGAATAAGACAACCATAAGTATTCTTTATGGGCATTGTATAATATTTTATCATGTGTATATATTGTTTATAATTTTTGTTAATTGCATTTTTAATTGGGTTGCTGTTTTTTTTGTTTTTTTTTTGAAATATATGACATCCGTATTTTTATGGGCATCTTTTTATCAGCCACCTTGTTGGGCATTTTGCCTGTTGTGGCGTTGTATTTGTATTTGTATTCTGTTCAAGACCATAGGCTTTCACTATAAAAATTTTATAAAAGTCCTTTTATAGAACATGAAAAATTTAACCAATAAGCTTATAGGTTGCACTTGCTCAAATGTAACCTTTATTGGTTGGATTTTTTAAGTTTTATCAAACTCTTAATAATGTAATAGTCTTGAACAGTAAGGCCGGGATTATATTATAAGAGTTTGATAAAATCCCTCTTATAAAACTTAAAAAATCCAACCGACAAAGCTCATAGGTTACATTCAAGCAAGTGCGATAAGCTTATTGGTTGAATTTTTCATTTTTTATAAAACTTTTATAATGTAATCCCAGCCTAACTAACATTCATCATTTAAAATTATGCTTCACATTTTGTGTACAGGTGAAAAACAATAGTTTGCATAACAAAGCAGTTGGATACATAGGCCTATTCTAGGTTTGGTAATTCTAATGCTACCCAATAGCATTCAATTTTTTTAGGGCATGCAGATTCATAATTAATATCTACAATGCTTAGCAAAGCGCTAGAAAGTTTTGGCGTCCTACTTTTTCATTTTACTTTTCTAATTTTTTGAGAGAGCCTGGATAAGCTCAAAATATATTGTCTCTACTGTGAACAGCAGTTTTGGCATTCGGAGAAGCATCATGGGTGGAAATATGGAGGGGGCATAGCGTCAGAGTAAAGCGGACTGATCTGGTGTATTTGGTGGGTATATATGAATTTAGATCATCATCATGGCCCCCCCCCCCCCCCCCAGACTTTCAAGTCAATCCCGCGTATGGTTCCTCTTTCCCTGAGTACCGTTTGGAAGCGAATCTCTCCCCCTCCCAGATATTTCCTACTAGTTTCCTTAGAAAAACCGACAAGATCTGAGTTAAGAAATTCCTGGTTTCCACAAAATATGCTCAGCATATTCAATTGTTTCATGCAGGCGGCCAGAATTTCTTAATCTATCGCTAATATTTGTTCACATCCCCAAAGCAGAATATGCCAAAATCTGGGACGTATGTCGCAGAACAATTAGCGCTACTGCAGAACAATCTGGAAGTATTTCAAGGAAAAGTGCAAGAAAACACTATTATGGGGATTTTTACAGCAGAACATTTCCAGTCAGCCGAGGGTTCGTTGCAGAACAATGCAAAACATTCTGCTTTCGGATTCACATCTAGAAAATAGGTGCGTGAAAGGAATGAAATATATTTTTATGTCATCAAAATTAATGCTTTATAGTTACCAATACTACGTTTGTTACGAATGATTAGCGTTCAAAAATATTCTATTAATCAGTTGATTAGTCGATTCAAAATTTTTGATTAACCAGTTAAAATTTTCAATCAATATTTCACAAAAAAAAAAAAAAAAAAAAAAAAGATCGCCTGATGAGAGAGTTTCATTGCGACACATATCATGTTGAAAACTAGTTGTTTAATCCCTCCGTCTCTCTTCTTATGAGGGTTGGTGCACAAAATTTTCCAAAAGACAAATTTTTCAATTTTCAAATACTATGAAAACACTAAGCTATTATTTTCTGTGTCTAACTGTGTTAAGTTTTTCTTCTACCTGTACAAAAAATATTTTTCAAATATTTTAATATAAACTGCCGGGAGGCGTTACACATGATAGTGTTTTTCACTAAAATGGGTTTTTCTTAAAACTAAGTTTTTTGTTGGATAAGGAACATTTTTTCAAACACCACTCATTGAAAAGTATTGAAACTTTGTGTGTATCTCAACATTATGGTGTTACATACTTTAACACGCGCTTTTGGGATTTTAATTGTTGGTTATTTTTTTTTATCGAATTTTAACTTCAACAGTATGCAACTTTTTCAAAAATCACCAAAATTTACCCATATTTTGTGCTATAAATGTTTTTTTATAAATTTAATAAAAAATCCTCGTGTTAAATTATGTAACAGCATAGTGTTGAGATGCACAGAAAGTTTCAAGACATTTGAATGAGTGGTGTTTGAAAACTGTTCCTTATCTAACAAAAAACTTAGTTGTGAGAAAAACGCATTTCAGTGAAAAACATTAGCATGTGTAATGCCTGCCAGAAATTTATATTAAAATATTTGAAAAATTGTACTCACAATTTTTGGATAAGAGATAACATAGATTGGTTAAAAACCTGAATTTAACCAATCCGTGTCGATCTCTTATCAAAAAATTGAGACTTTAGTTCAAACCATGTCGGTGAATAAATACCGCCCTTAGACGCCTAAAATAGTATCTTAGTATTTTCATAGTTAAAAATTGGAAAATGTGTCATTTTCAATTTTTTGGAAAATTTGCAAGCACCAACCCCCCTTAAATAGCTCTGTCATTGTAAAGAGATTAAGAAAATGTTGCAGTCGGCAATATTTTAAACCTAATTTAAATTTTCGCTAACGTTGTTTGCGGTTGAAACATTGCGTCGTTGTTTTAGAAGTCGACTAGTGATTAAATGGATTTTTCTCCACTCCGCAGACCTCGGTTTTAAATACCGTTGTGTGTCTATTCTTGAGGCCCTTTCCACCAAACATCATCAGTGAAGAAGCAACGATAGAGAGTGAAAAAACACAGATTATAACGTGCACAAGCGTCATGGATTCGTCTTGAATCACCATGCTGACATCGGCAGTGTTGGTGCATTTAGAATCAACAAGAGATAGACATCCCAGCTTGAAAATGGTGATGTCGAGTAAAAGCATTGGACGCGGAAAAGTTTTTTTTTTTTTGTGATAATATTCGTACATTTATGTGTGATTTTTTTTTTTTTTCGGAAAGAAAAGTAATGAAAAGAAATGACTACCACTACTCCGTTATCATATTCTGGCGGAGTGTAAAACGCGTTTGTTGACACAACGACAAACAGTGGCGTAGGCATAACATCACGGTTGTTCGTTCCGTTATCGCCGTTCCATGCTATATAACCCGTTGATATCGAATAAATAAATAAAAAATCTCAAGGTTGCTGTAGTGATGCGTTTTTTCTTTCTCTCTTCCTCCTGGCTTTATTTGGGTGTTTCCAGTAGCGTATTCAATCGAAATTTTTTGATATTGATTTTTTTTTTTCAATAACCGATCGTTGTAATCGAATGAGGTAGGAAAGTTTGTTGCTGATTTTTGTGCTGGAAACACGAGGTTCTAGTGGTATATTAGGTTTTGATTTCACTTTCACGTGCCGTTTTCTCAGTTGTGAAATTTCGGTTACAAATTGTTCCCACAAAAAAAGGTAGGGAGGGAAAAAAACCCTACAGAGTAATGTAAAAACATTAAACTTTGATGTCTGTGTGTCAGGAAGATGCCGTTGATTGAAATTGAATTCTCTCAATTTTTTTCCTTCAAATTATTCGATATTCAATGTAAATTTGTATGTTTGTGAATATTAAGCATGCTCCTCACAGCCAAGTGGTCATCTTTCGGTTTGGCAAGCTTCAGTTAGAAGACCTCGATAAGTGAGGTCCCGATCCAAACAAGTTCGGGATCGGCTTTAACCTTTATGTACCGAGAGTATGCACTTTATTATTGATATGTTGTAAAGTTTGTGATTAAAAGTAAAATAGATTTGATAAATATACAGGATTCTAAATTCATTGGACAAACTTTAAGAGGTGATAGAATATAGAAGACTCCAAAACTAGCATTTTTGGTCATAGAATGTGCTGTCAAATCAAAGCAAAGGCAGAAGAGGGTGTTTTATAGAGTGCTCAACAGCACTTCACCAAAAATAAATACAGGGAGATTATAAAAAATCTATCCCGACATATGGGCCCCTAACTATCATACCATTCACAGAAACTGAATGAAATTTCGGCATAAGGTATTTTGATGTATGCGCTCAAGAATGATATGGAAAACAACAGTGTCACTCTAACAGTTACGGTTACAGTGAGAAAATTTCGAAAATATCAAATGGCAACACCAAGTTTTTTGTATTGGAATGCGATCTCCATTGTGAAAAACCCTAAATAGCGTTCGAACGGCAACTGTAGCATGAAAATCACCGGCGGTAGATAGGCTAAAAGTGAGGACAACCAATAAGGACAGAGAAGCAGCATAAAATAAAGCATTTTGTTGTGTTTCACAAATTTTCCACATGACCTTGTGGAGGACTAATCAGGCTGGGATCTCAGCCGAAGAAACGGTGTGACGAATGAAACGAACATTAATGCTCTGGTGCACGGCAAAGCCCTTTTTACTTTTTCCTTGCCTAGCTCCGGGGATTTTCGTGCTACAGGTGCCATTCCAACGCTATTTAGGGTTTTTCTGTATGGAGATCGCATTCCAATACAAAAAAACTTGGTGTTGCCATTTGATATTTTCGAAATTTTCTCACTGTAACCGTAACTGTTAGAGTGACACTGTTGTTTTCCATATCATTCTTGAGCGCATACCTCAAAATACCTTATGCCAAAATTTCATTCAGTTTCTGTGAATGGTATGATAGTTAGGGGCGGGAATATATCCCATATGTCAGGATAGTTTTTTTATAATCACCCCGTATTTTTCCGATGGATTTGTTGTGATAAGTGCTGTCAACCATTCTAGGGTACATAGGCACCTTCGAATTTGATTGGAGTTTATTTTTTATTGGTGTGAAACCGTCAAGGTTATGCTGCGCCAAACAATGATCAAGCGGTACAATGACTTGTGGTAGAATTTGCGTTACTCAGGTTGCACCGCGAAAAGGCCTACCACGCCACATTACAATCCCTGCATTCTCGAATGGCTGATAACGAATATCACAGCAATCCGTCACAAAAATATATTTGCTTTTGGTGAAGTGTTGTGCACTCTCCAAAATCACCTTTACCGCCTTTGTTATTGCGATTCGACCACATATTCTATGATTAAAAATGCTTGTTTAGGTGTCTTATATTTTCCCGAACAGGGGATGGCCCCTCAGGCATAAAGCCCTGTATAATTGAAGAAGAAGGTGTCTCGTATCAACTCTCCAAGTTTTCCCCGTGAATTTAGAATTAAACTGTAGAAAGCAGTGAAGCTTAAAACGAAAAATTTAAATTTTTAGACTTGAACCTTATCCTCAGATACAGTACAGATAGATAGTTGTTCCACTTCTGGATTTTGTGCATGGAAAAAAAATATAGGGAGCTAAAGTTAGATACACCTGCACTAAGTGTTTTCAATGCATTTTAATGGGGCAATAGGGTTCTTCTGATAAAAAGTGAGAAAATCTAGTGTATGCTCGTTTTTTTACCAAAACTCATTAAATCTGTGAAAGAATAAAAATGTGTAAATTATTAAGCAGCAACATGCAAGTTCGAAACACGTCATAATAAATGCATCCATCAATTGCGCAAGAAACAATCTTGTCAATAGAATGTTTTTTATTTACTTGTGTGTGCGTGATGCTGAATGACCCTTTTGGTTGTACATCGAATGAATCAAGAAATTTGCACCATGTTTCATACAGAGTTGCCATCAGGCATTCATTTTAGGGAGAGGGAGAAGCTCTCATGAATAAAAGCATTTTTCTACACAAGAAAAAATGTTAATTCATGACGTTGATTCGGGCTCAATGACCTTTCATGTTACAAAAACACAGATCTTTAATGTTCATATTTTTTTGCTTGTAGTTCGTTTGTAGTTTATTCGATAATAATGAATTAAATTCGAAATATTAGTAGAAAATAATAGGTAGGTGATATGAAAACATGCATTCTTAAATGATTAACAATATTTGCCAGTTAGTTTAAATTAAAAAAATCGGATTTAAATCAAAATATCCGATCTTTTTTTATTATTTTTTTTAAAAAAAATCGTTATTTCTTCATAACCTGCGTGCGCATATGAAACAGCCATGGTGGTCGTGGGGTATGAAGTACATGGCACGTGGTTTATTGAAAAAAATTGTCGACACAATAGTGTTTAGAGGCGAAGTACTTCATCTGTGGCTCAGCTATTTATATTCTAGCCAGTTGACTAAATTTGTAGCAGTGAAAAAAAAAAACACGCCTGAGTTTTTGGTGAGTGAGAGACTGAGGAAAATTTTTTTTTTGCTTATAATAAACATTGTTGCTGCTGAGCGAAAACTCCCTCGTAGTAGCGTGTGCCAAGGCCAGAGACATAAATAAAAACCACTACGTAAAAGAAGGGAGTAGAAGATGAATGGTGACGTGCTATAGTAACTGTAAATATTCCTCTGTAATACTGATATATATATATATATATATACGGCAAGATGTGAAGTTGGAGCGAAATAAAAAGGCAGGGAAGGAGGAGTTGTTACGTGTGTGTGTGTTTACTTTTTCCTCTAGAAGTTAAAATGTTTCCATTGGGAAAATTAAAACCGTCTAGGAACTTTGCCAAAAAAGATTCCGTATATTTGAGGATGCTACGCTACGAGCCCAGAATCGGCAGCATCTAATTTTTTCACCACTTGAAAAAAAAAACGCAAAGAAGCGTAAAACGAAAAATTTAAATCAGTTCAATTTATTCGACGCAATATTTTCTGTGATAGAATACCTTTTCTGAAAGAAAGACTTTGAAACGCTGTGTTTCTTGGGAATGAAGAGTGATAAAATGTTTGATAAGTCAGTAAAACACCGCTTTGTCCTTGCGTAAGGAATCACTCTCGGGGATGAAGGTAATAATTATATTGATACAGATCAGGTGTGTCATTTTTGTTGGGAGATGCCGTGATTTTCACTTTGCATTAAAAGGCGTTGAAATTTCACAGTACTGCATCATGCATTGCATTCTATTCTGGGATACGGTTACTGTGACGCGTCGATTACGCAATAGCAATTCCTGCAGTGAAACCTTCCTAAAAATGCGGCCACCCCATGTTCCAAGAACTTGGCTGTCTGAGAGGAGGTTGGCCAATTATGGTAGACGGGAAAAAATGTGAACATTTTCAACATTGTCTTATAGAATGACGTTTCCGATAAGTCATCAATGACAATAAATTTCTTTTTTCTTGTGAAATAAAGAATTTATAGTTTTCTCATTCTTTTAAAATTTTCCTCTACGATTTCATTTTCTACTTTTGAACTGAGGGTTTTTTTTTTGGTTCGGCAAAACATTTCCTCTAAAAGAAGGTAATGTTGCACAACTGCGAGACTTACTGTTAATGAGGACTAAAAGGAAATTCTGCTATACTCCTGAAGAAAAGCATTTTGCGGCATTTGAACTGCCCATTGAAAACGATGGGCAATAAATTATGCATTCTTTTTTTCCAATAAGTTGTATACACGCGCGATGTGGTCCTCGTCAATGGTGGCATTCTGACTAGTTAATTCGTATATTTAAAGCAGGAGTGGGGGAAACCAACCTTTTTTTTGTTTTCTGGGCCGCATTGGAAGAAACAAAAAGCGTTTCGGGCCGTATTGAGAGGGGGGGGGGCTGTTTTAGGTCGCACTCGAAATTCATAGTTGTTGAGAGCATTTTGAAACCAAATTTACCATTTTAAGTTTTTTTTTGGCGAAATATACTTGAAATCTGCCAGAAACAGTATTAAAATACGAACAATATTTATTTATGTGAGTTTGATACTGCTTGTTGGGTCGCATCAATATCTGAAAAGGGCTGTGGATTGCTGCAGTGTAAAGGGCACCAAATTTTTCCCAGAATACCGTCTCTAATGATGAACTGTCAATTGCGTTTCTGATGATTTATGAATCGAATATTCAGTTCTTTCACAAATTGAATTACTCATTACTCTGTTACTCATTTGCTTGTCTATTAACAAGGGTTGATATCAAAATATTGATAGTACGTAAATCATATTTGTGGAATCGCGTGTGGTTTTGTATATAATTTGATCAGGACATAATTCAGTTTAAAAAAAAAGAGGTCGGACGCCAAAGAGGTACAGCCTCGGACAACTTTTTTTTCCCGATATTTTTATCTCCGCTAACTATATCCCATTTTGAAGATTTGTGTGATTTATTACCTCTATCACATCATTTTTGCAATTATTAATAGTTTCTGTTGGTGACGTGAATGAATGTGGTATGGACATACATGTTCATAAATTTTGCTCAAGCTACAACAAATGGTTAGGTTTCGCTGGGACAATGTGTTTACATCATCTAGTGCATAGTTTCCCAAACTTTTTGTTCCATCAGAATTTTTGTTCTTCAGGAAATTTTTTCTCTTATCGCCCCGATTCAAACGAACCCATAGGATCCCATGTTACCCGTGGCTTCTATCGCCCCCTCCCCTGGACTTCTCCATCGCCCACCCAAGGGTCGATATTGCTTACTTTGAGAAACACTGATCTAGTGTGACAGAGCCTGTGCGTCTCTCGGTTCCTATCACTATTATTACCTCGGCTAACAAATACGAATTCAGTTAACGGACATTTTAGGCCAGGTTCACACGTGCGCGATACGGCAAACCATGCAACATGCAACTGGACACGGATTGGTTAAAACCTGAATTTCAAGTTTTTCAACCAATCTGCGTCGAGTTGCATGATGCGACGCTTGCCACATCTATTATATCTCACATAACGGCAGCCTTTGGAGATGAATTTTCGCACAACTATCAGGATTACTCACTTTCGAGCCCGATTTATTTGTATCCGCCTCAGAATCACTTCCAAATGCACCCCCATTTCTCTACCACAAAGTTTTCAAGTCATTTTATGTAAAATGAATGATTGAGTGCCGAAATGTGTTTATAAAAAAGCCTGTACTTAGATGTTTACAGTGCACACGTTCTTTCGGTGCGACACCTTTAGCATAAAACTGAACGGTCTGGGCATACTAGGAGATTTATCTTCTCCGTGTCTCATAAGTATGACACACAAAAATGAGCTGACTGCTAATATAAGAGGTCACCTACGAACCCGACCGGGGTTGTGTACATTTAGTGTAAAATAAAAAGGTCTTCAGTATAGTTCATCTTCCTTTAAATTCTCTTACATCTGATTGTGAAGACGTTCATTTTTTCCACCTTCCACCAGTTTTCGCCTTTTTTTTCATCTTTGTTTAGTATACAGTGTTCCTACTAATATTAGCTCCGGAAATTATTGAATATTTATGAAATGTTCATGTATACGGTTTTGTTCGCATTCTGAAAGTATTAAAATATGTATAAATACTTTGTAGTATATATATTTCATATCAACCCCGGAAATTATTGAATGTGTATGAGATGTCCATGGAGATGTGATTGGCTTTTCCCGATGGTGGCTTTTACGGTTAGAAATCTCGTAAGATATGGACCTAGCCATCACACCGTTAGTTTAGTCATTCCTACTTTGTATGAACAGTGGAGTGACATCGCGCGTCTCTCTCTAATGAATGTGATTATGTGATTCCAGAACGAATTACTCCCACTTATGCATCGGTGCAAGGGAAAAAGGAAAAAAAGACGTATAAGTGAGAGAGGTGTACAGTGATACCTCGGCTTACGAATTTTTCAGCTAACGAAAATGTTTTTCGTGATTTTTTTTGCCTCAACTAATTGGCTAACGAATATTTTCATTCATATGCACGTGCTAACATAAAACAACCGCGTTGTGAGCTGAATTTTCGCTGAATCATCATCATCATAATTACTGTCACTCGCCGATTTATTCACGTGCACCTCCGAATATTTTTCCAGATTGTTTCCTCCACTTCCATTTCTAAAATTTTGAGCCATTTCATGTAAAATGAAAGATTTAGCTAATAGAAATGCTTTTAAAAAAGTAACCTATGTTTTCAGAGCACGCTTTCTTTCAGTACAAGGCTCTTAGCATCAAACTGAATAGTCTGGACATTCTAGGAGCTCATCTTTTCCATCTGCATGTTATCAGACAGAAATGAGCTGACCAAATCACAAATGGATGGGGACACCTGCGAACTTGACCACTTGACTGGGTTTTGTCAATGCCAGCCCCTTTGTTTAGAGTACTAAAGCTGGTGTTGGTTGTGTACATTAGTGTAAAATAAAAGATCTTCAGTATATTATCTTCCTGTAAATTCTTATTTATTCAAATTTTTTAAATGTTTATTTTAGCCTTCAATCAGTTGTTGTCTTTTTCATAGCGTTCTTTTGATGTTTTCGAAAAATTATTTTAGAATTTTGGGCAGAACCTAGAACGAAACAAACGATTTTCCATAGTAACCTATAGGAAATCACGTTTCGGCTAACGAAGATTCCAGCTAAAGATCTGGACACACGCATATCCGCATCGTGAGTTCGGAATGAATCATCTTCCAGCCGAGGAATCGCTGAATAAGTATTATTATTATTTCCCTATGTCTTTGTGACTGGGAGTGCAGAAAAATCGTCTTATAACTAAGAGAAACATATGAGAGACCACTATTTTTTTAGCCAATGTATGTAATACCTTGTATCTGCATGTGTTGTTTTCACTGAAAATACTATTTTCGAAAATACAGTAAAGCCCCTCTTTTGTGGACACCGACGGGACAAAAAAAAAATTCGTCCGTAAAAGAGGGGTGACCGTTAATCAGGGGTTTGAGTTACATATTTTTATTATACAACGGAAATTATTTTTGTTCCATAAAAAAGGGTTGACGGTTAAGAGGAGTTTTACTGTATAAATGAGCGGCGTAACTTCATTCTGATAACCTACAAAAGAGAACTCGGGTTTGTTCTTTTATGTATATGTGTTTGGGAAAGAACCAAAGCTGTAGAAGCAGAGCTCTTTAATACAGCTTTGGGAAGAACACATATAATTTTGTTTACGTTCTTCTCAGGCTGAGACTGCGCCAAGAAGCTTGTGTGTGTGTGTTTTTTCTGTATGGGGTGACGATGATATGGAGGTGGTGGCGGTTGTTAGGGTAACGACGGAACATCTTATTGGAGGAGCGACTGGTTTTTTTTTGTATGTATGCTCCTATCACGTCCTGCTGTTGCCGTAAAAAGGGTTAAGGTCACGGACGGTACCATATAAACAAAGTCTGCTTGCTCTTTTCCGCTGTTATTATGGGACTTTCGAATATGGAAGTTTTTTATTATTATCTTTACTTTGTATTTCTTCTGCAAGAATAAAAAGTATATCTACATGCGCTGAGCACCTCTCCCTCACTCCTCCTCTTTTTTTTTTTCGTGTTATTACAAAGCCACTCAAATAGATTATTTCCATAAGCAAAAACATTTTCATCCATTTCCCTATCTAGGAAACACCCCCCCCCCCCATACCCCTTGAATGACTTTTTTTTATTGCTGCAACGGGATGAATGGCTCAGATGGATTCTAGGATGAATTCATGGAATCATTTGTGATGAAAATTTCTTTTTTTTCTCTTTCTGAATAACCTAATAAACTTTGGTGAAACCTCTTTGAAGATCTGATCTAATTGGATAATTCTTTTTTGTCTGAAAAATTTCTCTGCTTAGATCACCTGTATCTCTAAGTGGCACAGCAGAAACCACTTGAACCTCCTTCAAAATCCCATATATTTTTTTGAAGAAGTAGGCTTTCTCTTCTGATTTTCAGGGGGTGTAAACTAAGGGTTATAGAAAAAGTGTTTCAATGCAAAATCAACTTTACAAAATATTTAGCATTTTCAATGGCAAAATAAGAGGCTATTCAAGTCCAAAGATTTACATGAATCCCATCTCGTAGGTTGAGGAGATTTAAATAGAATCGCCGGTTTTCGTAGATATTTAGTAAAACATTTTAACTTTTGAACTAATCATTGAATTAATTTGAAATTTTTATGTATGTGAAATAATGTCTTGCCTATAATATTATATGGCATCACTTGTATTATCTGAACATTTATATGGCACTTTCTCTGGTAAAATTGTTTTTTCCTCTTCTACTGCTTCCAAAAATTGGATTTATAACTCAGTTTTTTTGCAAGGCCGAATCATAACATTTAAATTAAAAATAAAACATTACACATGTGCAATTTTAAAAAAGAAACATAACGTTGTGTCGCATGTAACTTTTAATCAAATTTTAAGCATTTCAAAATGTGTTAAAGATCATTAGTCAAAAATAATTAAACATTTTGAACAGTTATTCAGTTGGGTTCGAGCTGTATTTAAATTTAATCAGTTAATAAAAAACCTTTTAGAAATTCTTCTCTTTTGCAAAAAAAGATGAAGCACCCCAAAAAAATAATCCGATCATCTCAAAATTTTGCATGGAAATTCCTTTATGCCAAGTATGCAAATGATTAAATTTTCAAGGCCAATGAATGTTAACTTTGGTCATATCATGCATTTCTACTGCGCAACTAGCATTGTATAAAACAGGTAACAAACGCAGATGGTTTGTTTTTCTTGCTGTCAGCATTGCAGTTACCTGAAGACATGAGAAAATAATACACCCTGGAGACCAATAATGCCGTTATGACATTGTCGAAGACCTTATAGCCAATTGGACGACTTCGAACGTGGTCACATAGTCTGGATGCGTGAAGCTGGCTGGTCATACTGAGCAGTAGGCCACCACCTGTACCGTATGGACCCGGCTGTGTAAAGGTGCTGGCAGCAATGGTTGCTGTAAGGAACTCATCAGCAGAATGAAGAAGGCCAAGATGCACGAATGCAAGGCAAGACCGGATGATTGTACAACAGGTTGAAACTGCCCCAACGGCATCATTGTCCGCTATCCAACATGCTCCAGACTCTTCCATGCCACCTGTGGTACCTTCCACCATTTCACAGCATGTGGGTTGAGGCAAAGGTTACGCTCACAGAAGCCTTTAAGGCGTCTGCCTGTAACCCCACAACATAGGCAGAGTCGTCTAGGGTGGTGTCACAGCCTATCATCATACTTACACCTTATTTGTTGGAGATTTTCGGCATGACTGACTATTCTCCAAGTTTTCAACCAGATACTTATATATATACACTTATATATACCCTTAGTTTAGAGTTAGCAGAGTCAATTTCAATTAAACATGAGAGGTTTATATCTTTCTTTTTTAATCTTTCCAGGTGTGTCTTTAGGTTTCCGAGCACAAATATCAAAATAGGTTTTCAATCATTAGTAGGTGATGACTCAACTCCTAAAAATCCTCTGCCAGAGCTCTCAGTGCAAAAACCCATGGTACCACTCAGGATAAATATTCCTGAACCTGACCAGCATTTTCCAAGTCCAATCCCATCTCCTACAGGAACTATAAGGTGAGTATTCACTCTTTTAGTCTTAAAAATCTTGGGGCTGTACTATCTACTCATGCTTAATGGGAATCTGATCTGTATCTGCGGCGATTATGACAATATAAGCATAAAAGGGAAATTTTTGTACTATTGACGTTCCCCCTCTGAAAACAAGCATTGCTTTTCTCCGAATATTCTGAGGAAGATATGGATAGGGGGAGACCCAGTCCGTAAGCATCGGATGATAGCATTTTCTACTTGCGATGGTGCTGGTTTAGTGAAAAATTTATTTCTTTGACTTTAAAATTTAGTATGATGATTTAAGTAGTGTTCTTCCTTGAAAGAAAACTATGCAATTTCGTCGCTCTTTTGCAATTGATTGGATTCAATTAGGAATCTACTCGTTACCAAGTTTACTTCACAATGAAAGCTCGCTACAAAAACAATATAATGATAAATCCCTCTACAACTATATTTTTGGAGTCTTGTTTGAAAATGCAAATATACTCTCTGCCTCTCGATATAATGATAACCTCTCTAAAATAATATTTTTCTTCTGGTCTGCAGAGTATTATATCTAGATTTCACTGTATATTTCTTGATGATATAATTATATTATATATGTAAAAAAATAAATGAAGCAAAGTAATAATTACCCTTATCCATCAAAATAGGCAGTGAAGGACAATGATACATTTTTTTTTTTATTCCAATGTGATTTTGGTAGTTTCTTATGAACTGAAGTACGGCTTAAAGAACTTCAATAAATTAATTAGAATGCTGAAATATCCTTGTGAATCATATTTAGTACATGCTGAAAAATGTATTTAATTATAAAAATAACTCTTCATGTACTCCTTCTGTTTTCCCATCCTCCCCATTAAAAAAAGGAAAAAAGATAAATATCTAGCCAGTCTGCTAACACCTTCCATTTTTAACATTAAAGAATGTGAAAAAAAAACAACAAATGTTCTACATGTGCATCAAAAATGAATTTGCATTGCCACCATCGCTGAACAAAAAATTCAGTAAATGTATAGTAGTAGTTGTATAAACCAAACTTAATTTTGATTGGTCAGTGGTCAATCGGTCAAAGGGAAAAATCGCTTTTCCCTGTGTGGAAAGTGATTTCTTTTGATTTTCCCTCTTTTGCATCACGTGACATTAAGGAGTGAGCCTAAGAATAATTCCTTGGTATCGTTTTTCGGATTATTCTTAAAGTCATGCTTATGAACCCATGCTTATAATTCGGATGGGATGAGAATAAGCATGAACAGATAGTGCAGCCCTGTGTCTGACTGAAATATTTTATTTTTGTTTTGATTCTAGGAAAGTAAGCCAGCTTTTTAACTTGTTGCAAAGATGGATCAAAATCAGTTCAAAATGTTTCTCTTTAGCCACAAATTCACCAATGGCATCCAGACTTTGTCGTGTTATCAGCTCTTTTATTTTTGACTAGTTTCCCTTTCCTCATCACATTTTTTTTCCTCTGATGAACAGTGTCTAGACAAAAAAGGTGAATGATGTATTTTTTTTTAAACCCTTATGTTTTGCTACTCATCTAGATCATCAAGATTTGGGAAGCTCTCACATTTGTAAGTGAAGGGAATAAGCTAATTGATTGAAGAATTCAAGATTTCCAAAGCATTTGTAAAAAAAAAAATGATTCCTAGAACAACCCCTTAATGATATTTTTTAGCTTTCTGACATTCATATATGGCTAAAACTTTACAGATTTCCAGAACCATCTTGAGAGGTAAGACCTTACAAATTGCTGATGAATTGTTTTTCTTCCTCAAAATCAATTATAATTTTTTACTGATTTACTTTTTCACTTTTTTAGTCATTTCTCTTTTATTGCAGCTTCACTTATACTGTGACATAGGTGCCAAGGCTTCTAATTTACCCAGAAGTCTTCATCTTTCAATGCTCTTCTAGAAAGTCTCTTGAAATCATTTTGATTATGCCTTTACTATGAGGGAAATGCTCGCGTTATATATAATATGTTCATTTTGACTTTTTTTTTTCCAATCTATGGGTTTCTACTAGATGGAATTTTTCTTTTTCTGATAAATTAGAATAAATGCTTATTTTGGTTTTGAATAAAGATGTTTTTTTTGTGTGTGTAATTTTTCTCCCCTCATTTAATTGATAATAGTGCTGCAAACTCTTGTCCTGCCAGCCCACGTGGTGGTCTGCATAGAAGAAATATAGCTAATGACCTCGACATGGTTGCCGCTTATGCTGCTGTGACGACCACAGAAGAAAAGCCCACAGAACAAAAAACTTCACCAGCTCTCATGGCTATGCCAGGAGTGGATAGCTCGATGCATAAGGATGGCAGACCACAATATTCATACGCTCAGCTCATTGTTCAAGCCATATGTTCTGCCCCAGACAGGCAGTTGACTCTCAGTGGCATATATTCATATATTACAAAGAATTATCCTTTCTTTCGGACTGCAGACAGAAGTTGGCAGGTAATTACTGTAAAAAAATATCAATCAGCAAATATATTTCTTTTTTATATCTCAAGATACGTTAAATTTTCTGTAATTATTCTTTAAGAATGCCTCCTAAATAACTGAGAGGAAAGAAAATTATGATCACACTTTATTTAAGAAAACTTTTCATCATAGGTGTTTTCATGCTTACTAGGGCTGGGAATCAAAATTTTTAACTGCTCAATCAAAAAAAATTTAATCTATTAATCTAATGATTAATTGAATATTTTCAAATGCTGTAACAAACTTAATAAGTAACTTTTTTTCATTAATTGATGTCATAAACTGATGTTTAATCTATTTCACTCACATATTTGCTAGATGCAAACAAATATTGGAATAGATTTAGAAATTAAGGCTGCTCACTTGAAGTAGTGCTGAACATTTTTGTCAGATCCTAGAATTTTTTTACCTTTTTTTTTTTTTTTTAAATCCTTTAGAATTTTTTAGAAAATCAGTCAAAAATCAGTTACAGTACTTGGCAGAAGGGGGCTAATTTTTCCTTAATAGAAGTACAATAGAAGGGGAGAAGACAAAAAAAAATTGGTCTTGTCTTCTAAAACAACCATCAAACCCAATTTAAAACTGAAATCACCAGTTTTCATTAAATCAACTTGTATGCTATGTATAGGAATACAATTTAACATCTTATCGGTTTCACCAAATAAATTATGAACTTTTTATAAAAGTTTTAGTTGAATTTTAATCTAATTGATCAGGTTAATTAACTCACCTAAAATTTTCCCCCACAATCAACAGTTGATCGATTAACTATTTCACCAAACACTAACTCTGGCCATATCGCTATATTTACTGCAGTTCACAACCATTAATGAGTTGGATTGGAAATGAAAGTGCCATCTATTGTGGTTGCCTCACGCTTGCTAGGGAAAATGTCTTGTTATCTATATTCTTCGAACCTGGGACTTGATCAATCTGGCAATCTTCATGGTGGTAGATGAGCATATTACCACTACGCCACTCTGGCACTATGATAGATTAACTGACCCGATTTAACCCTAGTGCTTACCTTCAAGTCCTTGTAGAACATTTTTATGCATGTGGTCACAAATTCTGATAGTAAGGAATTGTATCATATTTATAAAAAGTTTTTTTTTTGTTGCTCTTTTTTTTATTTTAATTATTCTAATACTTATACTGTCTCTATTAAAACAGAATTCAATTCGTCATAACCTTTCTTTAAACCGATATTTTGTGAAAGTGCCAAGATCACAAGAAGAGCCAGGGAAAGGCTCTTTCTGGAGGATAGACCCACAGTCTGAATCTAAGCTTATAGAGCAAGCTTTTAAGAAAAGACGCCAGCGTGGTGCTCCTTCATTTCGGCCACCATACAGTGGACTTTCCTCGCGGTATGATTTAAAAAAAAAATTTATATTCTTTTTCAACCACATGTTCAAAAATATTGATTGGGTGATTGGAGAAAGAATAGTAGAGATGTAATGTGCAAAAATGAAACATTGCGTGGAAACAATTTTTAATTGAAAATATTGAAAAAAATTCAAGCATGATTGTTCAAAGCTTTTCTACTTTATGAAAATTATTTAACATTTAAACGCAAAAGTTCTAGGAAAAGAATGAAATATCTTAATATTAAAAGTATGTCAAGTTTTTAATTAGTTATTTTGTTTTTACCCTTTTGCATATGTAAAATTCTGCTGAATATATTTTTATATCAATTCGTAAATTTTCCATTTGATTGCAGTTCAGCACCGGCTTCTCCTAGCCACATGGGAAGTGGTCTAGTAACACCAGAATCTCTCTCCAGAGAACCCAGTCCTGTACCAGAGGTAATACCACACGAAATGGAAGTTGGTCATAACAACATGCAACCAGCAGTTTCTGTATTTTCTCAGCCAACGTCTTACCTCTCAGTAGCTTCAAATGATTTGAAAACTGGCTTCTCCAATCCTGGATCGCCACGTAAATCAATTTTCTGTATTTATCTTTTAAAATTTCTTCGTATTTACCACACATTTTTCTTTTAAAATGCCTTGCTTTCAGAAATGATAGGATAATATCCTACCATAACTCTTAACTGTTCTCAAAGACATATGTATTCTGTATTTCTTAAGTGTGTATCCTACCAGCATAAATGACAGTATGGAAACAAAAAAAACTGAGTTAAACGTATATGTAAACCAGAATAAAATGTTGCATAACAAATGTTAACATTCAATATATATATATATATATATTTTTTTTTAAATTCATTTCACTGATAAAAATTTGAGAGACATCACCAGCATGACAATGTTAGAACTTTTAGGTATTTGCACAGCTACTCTCAAACTTACAGGTATAATATGTTTCAAACATATTAAGTTTTAAACACATCAAGTTTCGACATTAAGTATGGTATGAACTGTTTGCAGGTCCATTTTCAATACTCCTGAGAAATGTCCTATGGAAAAAAAGCCCCTTGCAAATAAAAATAGTCTTGATGGCGCTACTAAATTTGAATGTGACCTGCCATTCTTATCAGGTCTAAATCAGGAAGTGTCTGTAATGAAACTGGTTGAATTCGGAGTGCTGCAGCATTTATCGAAAGAGTGTTGTAGCATTGGAACATGACATATATTTTTATTGTACATGCACACATTCACATAAAGTGTATTTGTGTGTGTGTGCATGAAAAATTATGGGCTTGGAGAGTGATAATTTCTTTTTAAATGCTTGTGTAGTTTAAGCACTTTAATTTTTTTTAATCTCATCACAGGTAATCTTCTAAATACTAATAGCATTTCTGGGAATCAGATGAGCACATATAGTCCTCAGCTGTCAGCAGCACAGTACAACAAGCCTCTGTCATATTATGCTACTCAGCCTGGGACAGTTGTCACAAATGGCATAATCAATAATGGAGTTGCTGTAGAAATGCGCCAGAGTTCTGGTATTTCTCTCCTTGATTTTTTTTCTTCATTTATGGATGAAATTAAATATTTAATATGTAGGCCTACGCATGTTTAACTAACTAGCCTTCATTTTTTATGTTTTCAAATATTGTATGCAAGGTGTCCAGTAAATATTCAGACTGATTTAGAACTGTGAATGATTAATTCAAATTATCTGTATTATCATTTGATGATGTCTCCTTGCACCAGAGGGACACGGAGGCCTATACCCCCCCCCCCCCAAGACTATGAAAAATTTAAAAAAAAATTTTAACATCTTTGTAAAATAATTAAAAGAAAGAAAATATATACCTTTATATGCTACCTTAATCAATTTCTATTAATTTGCAAGACTTTTTGGAGGTAAGTAACAAGTAATTTAAAATTTTTTGAAAGAAATTTTTTGTGCTCCTCCCAAAAGTCAATCATATGTATGCCTCTACCTGACACTGCAACATATTTTTCTCATTCGGACCACAGGTTCTTTTATTCCAGTAACAGAATTCTAGTGACTGGTACCTGAATCACTTCGTCATCCATGCATAACTTTTGTCTTCCAAGATTCTTACTCAAAGGTGCCCAAAAAATAAGGTTCCCTGTGAGCCGAGTTAAATATTGAGAATTGATTGTGCCAGTAAAAATTATAGTGGTGGCATGGAGTCTGGCAATTATCTTATTACAGAATAACACCTTTACTTCAAAAAATGAACCCAACAGAGGGGCAATTATACCTTTACTATTACTGCACCATATATCTGTTGAATAGTATTTGGATTATCTCTATTTTTTCCCCTCAAATCTTCTGCAAAGAAATATTCTTTTCCAAAATATCAGCTATAGTCATATCTATCTAGGCGTTGTATGGAAACACCATTAGGTTCCTCCTTCTTAGGTTCACTATCATCTTCTCAATGATATTTACACCATTGAAACGTAATGATGTTCATAAGTCCAATAACACATATAATAACACTCATTCCCTAAGTGGATGTTAAATTTCGCTATTGATTTTCTTGTTCATTTGTTTGAACTACACATGTAGAAAGTATTTTGTAGTAGAAATTTTCCCAAAGCAAGAATTAATTTTATAATTTTGTGGTACAGAGTAAAACTCGTATACAACGATACGATACTCAAGGGACCATAGAAACATATTGTAAAAAAGGAGCTACTACTATAGATTGAATATATTAACTCTGGAAAGTGCATTGGGACCAGAGATTAGTATTGTTCATTATGCAGATGATTATTGTTATAAAGGGTATCACTGTATGGGATTGTCATTGTACATGATAACTAAATTTAATTAAACAATAAATACCTGTATTTTGCATTACTTGATAAAGAAAGATGAATCACTTAATATTAATTGCACAAACAGTCTGCTATTACACCTCTTTGGAACTGAATTGATGTTGCCATGCTCTTTGTATTTTGTTTTCTTCTATTTGTTTGTTATATAAGCAAATATATAGACTTTTATTTTTCAGATTTAAATTTGAAGGGAGTGTCTCATTGGTTTTCTATACTGAATGGTATTGTTAAAATATCTAAAATATAAGCCCAATGAGTTTAATAACAATTATATTTTTTGTGCTAAAGAAATGTGTATTATGTACAAATAAATTTGATCATATATTCTATATTATCTAACAACACTTGTATCATATGGTTTCCCTTTCATTGATAATAATTCAAAGCTCTCTTTGTGTTTTATTTTTAAACAGAAAAACTGTTTGGTCAATTGACTGGACTATCTGCTCTTCGAGACCAGTCAAAAGAGTTGTTATGTCCACGTCCTCAGCAGCAGCAGCCAACCGTCATTGTTCAGGCACCTTCATCTACGTGTGCACCAATACACCCAAGCATGGTCACTCTGTCGCAGTCAAACGTGTTGCAACCAGCAGTAAATTCCCTCAGCATTGTGCCACAGCAACCTCAAGCAGAAACGGAGCCAGCTGTTCCCGCCGGACCTTTGTTAGACAAGTCAGTCACGAACATTAGTACAAATAACGAGGCTACTAAGGAGGAAGTTGCTGAACAAATGCGATCAGAGAATGAATCATAAAATGTTTCATGTAAAAAAAATCTTTTCAGTTTTTTTTTTAATGAAGGAAAAACTTTTTTCCCCTATGAAATCCCGGTTTATTAGTTTTAATCAGATTCAATTTTTTTTACTGTTGTGAACTTAATTGTCCCCTTCTCCTGATTCTATAGAGAGAAGGGTAAATTCGAAAGAAAAGAAATAAATGTTTTTGTTATTGACACATAACTACATTTGTGCAATGCAGTGCTGGTACCACAATTAATAGAATGGTTGGAACTATAGTTTTATTATGAGCATATTAATTTTCACTGTACAATGATGCCTGTTTCTAAAGATTACTGATCAGCGATTTTCCTGCTAACACACCAAGTGATTTGCGTAGGAGGGCCATTTTATTTGTGTTGAAGGAAAGTTGAAACACAACATCCCAGTGATTACTTATTGTGTTTTTCTTATTGAATCTTCTTTTTTAAATCCAGTCTTTTTCCTTGAATAAGCATTGTATATGGTTGTAGTAAATTATGTTCTTTGTTGAAAAAGAGTTCATCTGATTAGTAATTTCTTCTGTAAGGTAATCTGATGCTTCAGAGATGTCAATAAATAAAATGAATGTATTAGATTATGCATAAATTTTACAAAAACTTAATTGCAATCTCAAAATTAATGATTTGTACCATCATACCCTCATGTTCTAAAATTACATTATTTAGGTATATGTAAGTGTTTAAATCTTAGTTAACCTGTTTTTTCTCCTCGCTGCCGTACCTGAAAAGTGTTGTGAGTCCTACGAGAAATGAATTCTCGCATGCAAATATCACTGGGAAGGTTTAAATGGCACTTTGTTTTTCTTTTTGTAGTGTTAGATGTTGTGAAAACAACAAAATGTTGTCTTAGTAAATATTTTTATCATCACTTTTATCAGTGGGAGGTCAAATTTTGTGAAGCGGTGGTTGGGTTTTTCAATTGGTGAATGGCTATAAATAAGCAGTTGTGGAATTGTACATTGAGAATGCAATTTCTTCACATTATTTCTTGTAGTACGTTAAAAAAAGAGAGCTCCCTGAGTTTTGGGAGTTCAAAAGTTTCAAAATTTATATATTTCTTACTATGGGGGCATGTGCAAAGCTGTTATACACTCTTGACTAAGTGTGTAAAATTTTAGGTAATTTCTCATTATTGTTATTTTTTTATGTGGAGGCTGGTAAGATAAACCTAAAAATACATTGGTTTGCTGGTGCAAGAGCTTAATTACTTCCAGAGAAGCAATGAACTTATCTCATTTCAATGACATGTACTGAACTTACTGTATAAATATATACAGGATGCATCTTATTGTATAATCACAGCTAAATTTAGAAACTGGACACTGGGGAAATGTGAGTGTGATATCCTGTAACCAGAACTGTTCGAGAACAGCCGAAAATGACCCTTTTCATTGTTGCTATGGGCAGTATGTTCAGATGTGATGATTTTGTGTTGTAAAGTTTATGAAAATTTTTGAAATTTTTTTATTCTCGACACAACTATGCTAAATAATAATAATGTAGGAAAATGCATTTTTTCAATTTAAGAAAATTTTATGTTTGAGGGAAAGTTTTTTTTTTTGGTGTTATCAAAAGTTCAAGCTTTTTGACACGCTTGCTGTATGCAGAGTTGCCAACTTTCCAGATTCTGCCCGACAATGCCAAATTTCACATTTACAGAGCTTCTGTATTATAAGTTTTTATTGCTGGTTTTGAGGTATTGCTCTCATCATACAAAGAAGAAAAACGTTAAGAAGAGTAACATCGAATTTTGTTGTTTTCTGCTGCCACTGTTTCTGTATTTAAGAACAGAGCAACTTTAAGCAACCATCCCTTTACATGAAAAGGTTTTTTCCAACATGGCACTACCAACTCAATGTGATACCATGCATGAAAAAACAGCGGTCAGAACATTCTAAATCGATGAACATTAACAAACATGATGACCCGTTCATGTTGAAAGCGGTTTTAAAAAAAATACATTTGGACATAAACTTGGAGATAATTCCGCACCATATTTTCTTCTGTATTTCGAAATCACCATATTTTCTTCCATTTTCGAAAATTCTGGAAAATTATGATCTATATATACCGAAAAAAATTCAAAATGTTGTCAATTGTGGGCAGAAATCATAGTTTATTCTAAAAATTGCCAATGTGGGGCAAATGAAGAGCTGCAAATCACAGTGAATTAGAATGATTTCATGGAAAAAAAATCTTCGATGTGATGAATATGTCCAGTAAATATCGCAAAGAATAAATATCATTCGCTTCGTTGAAAAGAAAATGAAGTTTTTTTTAAATAGCTGGACAGCAAATGATTTTAAAAAATAAATTAATAATGGAATGACCTGCAAAATATAGGCCATATGGTCATCTTATACTTATTTTGGTTCTTATTTTATGGAATTAAAAACTTAAACACAAAAGTACATTTGCTGAATTTTTAAAAAAATTGTAGGATTTCTGTTAGGAAGTTACAGGATTTCCACCTTTTAACGGTCTATGTAAATGTTTAAGTCATACATTATTAAAAATAAAAATGACACTAATAACGACCAAATGGTTTTAAGTTTAGGCAATGGAGGTATTTCTCCTTGTGGTGATTATCGAAGGAATTTGCTTGTGATTGAGAAAATATAAATGTCTTCTATTGGTTGCTTGCCTGTTGTGAAAATATTTTTCCTCTAGTGCAAAAGAAATACTCAAACGTTTGTTTTCAGTTTTAATGGTTTGATATTTTTCGGTCATTTGAAAAACGGCCTGATAATAGCATACCATATTTCTTGGAATAATTACTTATCTATAAGCGCTGTTGTGTGAAAAATCACAAAATATTTTTGTGCTTAATGTTGCATCTGCATATCGTGAGCACTTTTCTTTGATAAAATTTAACTTCCATGTATTTACCACTACCTCATATTCTGCCAACAAATACACGTGAACTTGGCTAATTCGAATTCCAGGAATTCCCCTCAAAATTCCTATCAACCCCTTCACTTACGAGCTCTATTGTCAAGAAATTCAGATGATCTATATTTGATGAATTTGTGATAAATATAATAACTTTGTCCTAACCTAACTGCACTTTAGAAAAAGGAAAATGAGAAAGAAAAAAGAAGTAGGAAAAAAAAACAAAACCAAAACAGTATAATAGATAAGTTGATAAGAGAGTGCCTACAAAATAGATTTCTCTTTTCACCCTTACTTTACTTGTTCTCTTTCGGTCATACATGCATATGGTAGAAGGATACATCACATGTTTGGGAAAAAAAATCACTAGTAGGAGTATAGAAATAAATTGAGGTAAAAAGAACTTTTTTTCATTATATATATGCATAGCTTCGTGGTGAAAGAGGAAAGAACACAGAGAACTTGTTTGAATTTATTCCACTGGCGTTTGGACTCAATACTACGTCCTTGATTGTAAAGTGGTTAAATATAATGTAGAAATTGTTTAATTCAATTGTCTTCCCTAAAGTTTTGAATAGTTTGAAGTTTGAGTCAGGTATGTCATTTGCAAAACATCTTTTTTCATAATTCCTGACTAACCTTTAGTGATCCTTTCCTTTATTCTATGGTTTACTGATCTTTTCCAAAATATAACGCTTAGCCCATATTAAAACATAAAAAAAATTAGTCAAACAAGTTTGAACTTATATTGTTGTTGTGTCTAGTCTGAACTTTTATTGTTGTTGTGGCCTCAAGTAAGAACCACTTTCGTTATCATTTTCATACACACACTGGCTTTTGTAATTCCGCATGCAGCTCTGGTGCCTTATCAGATCTTGAGTGACTTCATTAATGCCTGCCCATAGCAGATGCAAATGCTTCTACCCAGGAAGTATGAAAGGAAAGTTAGTGTGTATGTGGCAATCAACTTCTCCACAAACAGTGAGATTGTGTTTGTGAAAAGGTATAGAGAATAAAAAAATTCACATTGAATTTTCTCATCCAAGAGGACTAAAACTACTCTAAAAAAGCAACAGATGTTCCTATTCCAATATTTGCAGATGCTACGGGACAGATTAGAAAAATTCTGTTTTTGAGGTTTGAAAACTGCATCTTCAATTTTCCAAATTAATTTGAAGATTTCATGCAGTGTTTAGAAACATTCAAAAAGGAAACAAATCAAAATTACAAAAGAAATAATTTTCATAATTGATTACGCTTTATATAAACACTAGTTCATTAGTTGCAACAAGGAGAACACTGGCAGAGCCAGTGATGGCATTTAACACATTTTTATAATTATCAGGAGTTTTTTTTTATTTTTAGTGAAAGTATAATTATCACTAAAATATTTTCACCACTATATTTATAAACTGGATAATTCAAACTTTTTTGCTGTCCCCATGAGCTTCGACTTAACCAAGTCCGAGTGTATTTATGCTTGGCCAAATGATTGGAAACATTTCTGAATTGGTGAAATGTAATTTGATTAGATGTTTTAATATTATATGATAGTCAATATTTGAATTTTTTTGTTTTTCTTGCACATTTCTAAAATGTTTTTAAAAACACAAACATTATGATGAATAGGCCAAGAAATATGGTGTGTATAAAGGTAGCAGTATTTCTTCCAAACTTCCATGTCATTGCGATTGATTTCATTTCCCATATTAATGACTTTACAATGTTAATCTTTATATTCAAGAAGTTATCTATCATTTAATTTCTGTGTTATCAGGAATGTATGGCATTTTTGCAGTTGACTTGTTGCTATTTAGGACAGGATTTCTTAACATATGGGTTGCGACCAAAACTTAATTTGCAATGGCTTCTGTGAAATGGGTTGTACAAATCCACTTACAATACAAATTATAAATCTATTTGTTGCACCAGTGTTTTCAAAGGCTTAAATTTCAGCAGCTTGGGCTGGGACCCAGACAGTTTTGGGCCCCCCTTGATCTATGATTTTATATACAGTGTTTTGGGAGAAGTGTGGATTTGAAATGGCATGATATTCTTATGAAATGCACAGGAATGCTGAAAATTATCAAGGCCTATATAATATGAGCACATTAAGCGCAAACTAATGAAAATTCTGACATGATGAGAATTTTAAATTAATTTAACAGCGTAATACCACAATCAATGAAAAATAATTGAAAATTGATGAGAAATAATATTCCTGAATTAATGAAACCATTCAATAATTTGCAGCCCCTTGTTTGATTTGGGTTCTGTTTGCTTACCTGTTAAAATGCCACTCACTGGTTTCACTTGATTTCAAGAACTAAATATTTTGTTGATCAAACGTATTTAATATAAATTTTTAAGTTAGGTTAAGAACCCTTTATTTTTAGAGAAATGCACAGTCATCATTTAATACACTCCTGTGTCTATTCCAACTGTGTCTAATGCAATGACTTTGTGTGCGTGTCTGAATCTGATTATGAAAATCGTAATCACATTTGGATAAAAGGAAAAGACACATTAAAGAATTTTTGTACTTTTTATCCTAAAACATGTATTGTGATATAAGAATGAAACATATTCTTACATTTCTGGTTACTGCACCTGCTCAGCTCATGTAGTGTCTGTTACACAGAAAATGGTATCGAGTTACTGATTGAAGACATTTTTTTATTCAACTGCCAGTTGCAGAAACCTCTGTGCAGGGCTAACAGTTATGTACATTTTTCAATGCTTTAGAAATAAGCGCTTCATTTATTCTGTAAGAATGTTCGTTTGTAATGGCTTCTAAAGTTTCACTGTTCGTAATGTTCTTGGAATGAGTTTCCAAGAGATCAACTTTATTTTTCCTCTCAATTTGATGTATAGTTTGAAAATTTGTGAACAGGGATTTCTCTCTCTCTCTCTTTTATATATATTTCAGATTGCAATTTAAGTTTGAATGTAAATAGTTATCAATATTTTGTGATGCTTCTTGTTTCTGCAATGAAATTTGAATACCATGGGGGAAAGAAGGAAAGTTGACTTTCTTGAAGTTGGTGAAAGTCAAGTAGTTGCAATATTCTTACTGGGAACTTGAACAGAGAAATTTATTAACATAAATCGCAAATATATTGCAGTAAATAATCACTTTATAAATTTCAACTTTCCGGGCTCTCTGGAATCCAGGTTGTTGGAAAAATCTGGGTCCTTACTGCATGCTGTGTGATAAATAGAATTTTTTTATGTACCTTTTTTTTTCTTCTTGAAATTGACTTAACTCTCACGTGTTATCAGTTAAAAGTAGTCGCTCAATAATTTTACCAAACCCTGATTTCATACCATCATTGAGATTTCACATAATTCTGGCGCTATAACAAGTTTGGCATTACATAGAATCACGGTTGAGAACTTGTGTAATCCCTATATATGGAAGATTTGTTCACTGAAAATTCATAGCATGATATCAGAGGGCACCATAACAGCGTTGGACTGTATATTTCTGCCATTTCTAGTAAGAATTTTTTGTAATCAATATTGTGTCATTTAGATGTGTGTTTCTAAACCTTATTTTGCCTTCAGATTCATGCTTTCTGTCTTTGTGCTCCTGTTCTAATGGAGTCACCACCTCCCAACTTTCAATTGACTGGATAGTGAAGGGGGGGGAAACAACACTTGTTGGGGGTTTATCGTTTCTCGGCATTGTTTTTCCCGCAGCGCACTTGGCAACAAGCAGCTGATATTCTATGTTGGTTTATAATGTACAAAATTTCATGTTTTCCCCCCTCTGCATCCCCTTAATTTTCTGTCCTATGGCTCCCCTTTTAGTTGAATTTCATCTCCCTTTCCCGTCTACGATATTCCAGGGCAGCTACATGCCAATGCTTGTGAATTACTGATTTATATCAGTGGTTGTCAACCAGATGCGATGTGGCCCTGGAATTTTCATGAAAAAAGAGGCACGGATAAAAATGAAGGGTAGTGATGAAAGGTGCTTTAATGTGGCCGCAGACATAAAATATTCAAGTTAGATATGTTAGTTAAAAGTGTGACACTTTTAAGGTGCATCTACATGCTTGCACTATGCATTATCTTCAAGTGGTTTGCTGGGATTTTCCATCCATGTGTGTGGCTGTCACAAAATATTTCTTCTCGAGCCAAGCAATGCGCACAAGACGAACGGCAGGGTTGGACTTAATTGGGAGGATTCGTTGACAATGGATTCAACAAAGGAACTTGTGTTGCGACTGTCTTTGATTTTGTATAGCCTAGACTACAATCAGAACCAGGTTGTGTATGCGAAAGGGAGAAAAAGAGGGAAAGCAAGATCACTGGCAGGGAATTTGCAGAGCAAAACCATGGCAAACAAGGATCAGAGCGAGTGTCTGTGTAAAAACACCAATAGAATTCATCAGAACCCGCACAAGAATTTGGCCTTGGATGGGGATTTAGGGGGGTCAGAATTTAATTCTCAGAAACAATTTAATAAGTAGAAAGGGTTCTGTGTGTGTTCTTGTGGATGTAGGGTCCCTGGTGGAGAAGGAATTTAATGGTGTGCTACAAGTGCTGAAAGATTTGCGAAATCAAATTGTGGCCAAAATGTATAATCGCCATTCTGCAAATACCCTTGCAGCTACCCAAACTGAGCAAATTTACCATGTGTCCATTGCACCAGCTTTCAAAATAGCCTATAATACACTGTGTTGTAGTTAAAATGAAACTTAGCCTTTTTTACGTAATACAATCACTGAAATCTGTGTTCATTGAAGTAGATATTTGACAAATATTCGGAATTGGCTGTTACAGATTTTGGCAACAGTTTGATTTTGCAGAAAAAAAATCCTATAAGGTGCCATCATTTCTATAGTAAAGTGCAAAATCAAATTGTCACCAAAATCTACTAAAATGTATACAAACTTCGACAAACGCTGATTTCAGTGTGTATTATGAACAAAAGACTGGGTGAAATCCAGCTTGTTCTATCCATCCGATGAACGAACAAAGTTCGTCCTTGACGGGTGTGCTGTGTCGTAATCCAGTCTTGCACACTACACAATCCGTTCCTGAGCTGACTGGTACAAGAGCCAGTGTTTGCTCTACTAGAATTTGTGATGTGAAAGACAGATTGAAGACGAAAACTGACGTTTCTGCTTCGTGATGACGTGGAATCCAGTTCTGATGGAGCAGAGAGCTTGACGCATCCTTTGAGAACGCGCAGATATCCTAGACGTCACAAAAGATGTTGAAAAAAGGGTTGACTCCCGGCAGCAATTGGTTAGACGAAAAATCGAATAAACAATAAACAGCGAGGAGCCGAGAGGTGTAGGTTCTTTCGAAGGCTGGTGCAATGTACAAGTATTTGATAAATTTACTTGATTCTTATCTAGAAGGGTGCTTGTGGAATCGGCAGTTAAAAATTTTGTCCACAATTCAGTTTTGAACTTTACCAATCTTTCAATGCACATATTATGTGTAATGGTTTAAAAAATATATTAATTTTTAAAGTCCGATCATTGATTTATGCAATTGATTTAATATAACCCAGTTCAATTCACCTCACAATTAAAAAAAAAAAAATTAAAAAGTTGATCGAAGTTACAGCAACTGTTTCAACTTCCGAAGATGTCATTTGGTAGATACTGTTTCCTTACAGATGGTTTAAATTCTGCTTTAGCATCATGTTCACGAGACCGGTTTCAGTCAGTCTTATTGTGTTAAGGTTTCAATAGTGTTTACTTATTTTCTTTACTATCTATACTTATATCTTTACTATTTTACTTACTATACATTCAAAATATAATTAACACTGCAATGCCATGAATGTTATTTTAAAAAATGTGTCAAATTCATTAACATCTAGAAAAGTCCGGGAATGGATCACACTTGTATCAGTTATGAATTGCTAATGGAGTTTATTGAGAATATTTCAGTTGGTGCAATAGAGGACAAATGCGAAAGACAAGAGCTTTGTAAGCAGTCGATTTCTTTTTAACATTGCTTTTCTTTCCTGGGAAAAAGGAAGATTGTACACTAATCAAAAAAAAAACTGCACTACATTAGTGTAAAAAAATTGTACAGATATTTTATGATTTTTTCCCCTCTCTCCTCACGCCCATTGGACCTCTGAAAAAAGTTGTTGGTTATTTTGTTGGAAGTTGCTGATTTGAAATGTTTTTTTTTTCTTTTGTGCACAGAGTTTAATATACATAGATTATTATGTGTACAAACTATATTGGAACGTATATATAAATATAGAATTATTGAAATTCACTTGTTTTAACAGTGTTTGAAATTATAGCGACTATTAAAATGAATGCATATTGATGAAAAACTGGTGTTTCTCTTTAGTTTTGTTGTTTCAGTTATTTATTGCTTGTTTTGCTCATTTAAATATTACTACTCTAATACTTCACCTCGTAAACCATGCTGAACCTAATTATGTAAAATGAATAACCAGCACATTCACACTTAAGTGACCTGCAGCACACTGGCATTGCTTAAGTGACCTGTGGCACATTGCCATATCATTTAATTGATTTGCGGCACATTTACAAATCATTTGCGACCCACGGCAGATTTACAGTTCACTTAAGTGGCCTGCAAAACATTTTGGATTACTCGCACAATTCTAGAGCACTTGATTGGCCTGCGACACATTTCCAGATTGCTTAAGTGATCTGTAAATGTGGCAATCATTTAAGTGAACCACAACACATTTACAGATCACATGAGTAGCTATGAAATGTTTTCAAATTGGTGAAGTGGCTTGCGCTGACATAAATGTTGAGTACCCTCGTCGTAAACATTCCTCTGCAAAATTTCCTAATGAATCATTACATGTAAGAATGTGTTGTGTGCATATGCCTGTTGCATTAAGCATGAATTTAAAATGTTGTAGGCCCGATTGTGTGTGTGTGTGCTCTGTGTAGAGCAGGGGTTCTTAATATAGGGGTCACGAACCCAAATTTGGGTCGCAGAGGCTTCCGAAATGGGTCGTAAAAATCTGTTAACAGCCAGGGATTCTTGAACTATGGGTCCTGACCCAGACTTGATTCACGGGAGTTTCCATGATAAGTCGAACAAATTCACTTATTTCACATAACTAGTTTCAATAATTTCAAAAAACAAAGTTTCGTGGGTTGCAGCTGAAAAGGGTTAAGAACCCCTGGTGTACTCTTTACAAATAGATCAGCCTCATTTGCCTCTCAAAGTAAGTAAGAATGGATTTAAATAAACAAAGTTTATGGTGACTGATAGCAATCATGTAGATTACAACTACTTAGCATGCTGTGCGTGCAACTCATACATTCCTCTGAAGACTTGACAATTTGTGCACGCTGGAAGGTTTTATGTGTGTATATTGTGTGCTTGCAAATTTATATATCAGGGTTATGCTTGTTTCATGTTTGAGAAGTGCTGCCATCTGTTGTCCGGAAAAAATGACAGGTGTCCGAACCATTTTTGTTATGTAAGCACATACGTAAACTTGTATCTTTGCCAGAGATTCTGTCTGTATACCAAACAGGACCAGACTTGAACGTTCTTGACGAATGAAAAATAGTCAAAGTTCATCAAAGTTGGGCAAATATCTGAAGTTAGAAAAAAATCTGTCATGCAACAATGGTTCTTCAGCCCTCAACAATGACTTTTGGAATGTTTATTTTGGTTACTGTTGTTCCCATACAATGCATTTCAGACATGTTTATCCCTTTACAATGCTGCTAGTATATGGGGAAGCGCCAGAGTAACAAGATGCTCGTCTTCCACTATGAAGGTTACTGTGTAGGTCCACAGGTTCGAATCCAGACATAGAACATGAGAGAAACAAGTTCTTTACCCTTTGAGCCTGGGGCAACCACCACTAGATGGCACTTTAATTTCCCACCCAACTCCACTGGTTGGAAATTGCAGTACTGCGATATATGACTGGAGTTGGTGTGCAGTAAAGTAGTATATGGAGAAAGGCTTGAATATAAGGGGGGGGGGGAAGAATATAGAACAAGATATTTTCCATAATGAGCTTGAGGCAGCCACTGATAGACGGAGTCTTCATTCCCAACCCAACTCATTAATAGCAGCAAATTGTGATGTAGCGATATGGCTGGAGAATATAAGTGGTGAAATAGTATATGGAGAAAGCGCCAGGCACTTTTGCTAGTTTGCAGTGAAAATGTCTCCCATGAAAAAGTCTTACAAAAGACGAAGTGCATATCTGGTTTAATAGTAGTAAAAATGTCTGCCACTGTGGTTGTGGAGTAGTCATAATGAGGACCAGGGAACACCACTATTACCACAGTGGTGGTCAGCTGAAGTTGGTTTCCCAACTTTCAGGTGCAAATGTAAGCCGATCTCCCTGTTAAGAAGTCTTGCCACAGACCTTCAACACTATGAATATTCAATCATTACACTTCACTTCTGTGAAGTACAGACGGCAGCACTAAAAATTCACCACCACCATATACGGACTAAGAAACACACATTGACACTTACAAATACAGACATTAGTCCATTGATTAAGAAAAGCCAAGCAAGTTTTTTCCCCCCCCCCTCCCTTCATAATCCCACTACCTAAAAACACCACATGTGTGACACAAAAATTCACACACACTGCTATGACACGAATCATGCGAAATTTTCATTATGCAAAATCCTGAATTTAACCAATCCGTGACGATCTCCAATCCTTTCACCTGTGATTATAGTTTAAACTGTCGGTGAATACGACCGTCAGACTGTTAGGTACATGCATTCACACTTCCGGCACAACTCAATCAATAGTAAATTGGGCATGGCAAGAGACCAGAGTTGTGCTTGGTTTAAAAGAAAGTAAAAATGTCTGATCAATGTTATAAGCAGAAAATTCAATAAAATGACATTGAATTAAAAACTGTTTATTAAAATTATTTGCAATGATAAAGTGCATAAAAAAAGGGGGAGATTCAAAATTGACACCACGCAATAAAATTATGCTATAGTGTAAAATAATCACAGGTCACATGCATGAAAATGAACAATTTGCGTCAACGTGAAGAGTTCTTTCTCATAAATTATGGCACCTAATACAAAGAGATGGATCATCAATAACAAAAATCAAGGCAATTTCCTCCGATAACTTTTTACACGTAAAACATAGAATAATGCTTCAATTATGTTCTTATCAAGTTAAAATGCCTGAAATACATGTATTTTTTTGCTCTGAACGACATTAAGCATTTCTCAGAGAACTTTTTAAAAAATTACAATTTTCGTAATAATCCTCCATAGAAAAATGCTTCAAAATAGTCCATCTTGAATTGACCAATGACACATATTCCCACAGTATTTCAACACACACAAGGCACATGCAAATAATGAGGAATTCATTTTTATCAATCATGGTTGCCATGGTCAATGAAAATTTTTCTTCTAAATAACTGTCGGATAGAGAGAGAGAAAGGAAAAAAAAACACCATCTGCATATTTTAAACAGGAAAAGAAATTCGAACAGACGTAATCTGCATTTTTCATCATCGTGACAATAGCGAAGCCTTCACTCTGGATAGCTCTTGTCGAAGGAGCAGTCCAACTATCAGTCCGAAGTAGAAATGCTCATTTAAAAATATATGTACAAAATAGACTCTCTTATAGACACACTTGGTTAAAGACTGCTTTCGTTGAGATTTTCAATGTCTATGGCTTGTCCATTCAGATGGTGATGGTGGAGACCGTCCCTGGTACGTAATTTTGTGCGCCTGTACTTCTCGTAATGTACCAGTCTCGTCACTTCCACAAGATCTTGCATGTGAGTTCTGTCAATTGAAAAAATATATATTTTATATATATGACGTACCACTTCAAGTTTAATTTCTATATTTATATTCAAATCTTTTGATTTCGATACACAGGAAAATTCATTTAAGCATGTACAAACTACAAGAAGAGACCGGTCACAAAGATCCAGACCTGCAGAAATTGAAACTCCTGTGATACAAAAATCCTGCAATTTATTAAAAGAATCTGGCAAAATGTAGTTTTGCATGCTGATTTTTTTTATGGCCATAGGAACCAACTGGAGAGGTAATGTGCTGCAACACTACAACCAAATCTTTGAAAAGTTATGGATTCCCAAAAATGGATTTTGGGATTTTTTTGGGGGGGGGGGGGAAGGGAAATATTCAGCTTGTAAAAATAATCAAGCTAGCGCATACAATTTTTTTTCTGATTTGTCAATCCTTGCTATATACCAGGGCTTAATAAATTGCAAAAAATCTAGGCACACGTGGCAACAGAAAAAATTTTTAGGAGCCAAATATTTTTTAACCACAGAAAAAAGATCTAAAGTAATGCTTTTTTTGACATTTTCAGGGCATAGTGATTCTCTTTCATGTTGGCAAATATGTTGCCATAATTCCCAAAAATTTTGGGCTGCTTTCAGTCTGCAATTTAGTATCGACGCAAAACTTACTATTGTGGGAGTTTACAAATCACAGTATCCTGAAAGAGTATTAGCTGCCCCTCTCTCTCTCACATCTGAATAACTTCTATTGATGCAGGGCCATCTTAAGAGCATCTTAAGAGCATGGGGGGGGGGGGGGGGGGGGGTCCCGGGACAAGTGATTTTTCTGAGGCCCTTTCTAGCAAATATACATGTTCTCTAGAACATTACAACCAGATCTCATGTTTATGAGGTACATACATTAAGACGAATCACAGACTGCAGGAAGAGGATGGCTTCTGACCACACAATTTTGATTTGTTCTTCCTCAGTCTATTCCTTGCAGAAGCTTATCTATGCCCAACTGAATTTTTTTGTATTCTACAAATATTTTCATTCGTAAGACCTGAATTACGCTATAAAAGTTTGATAAAAGATATTTTACAAAACTTGAAAAATAGACCACTAATCACAATTGTTACATTTGAGCAAATGTAACCAATGCGCATGATGGAAAATATTGATAAGGAAAAATAATATGGCACACCTTATAAGCATATCCCTCAAGTCAGGGAATTCACAATGTTCTCTGTTTTCAACTTCCACAGTTCCCCATTTAGTTCGCCGACCATAGATGGTCCTTCCATTTATTTGATGTTGAATATCGCTACCTACGACTGCAAAAGGTATCATCTCCTATAATCAAGATAAAGCACAGAAAATCAACAATGAATTTAAGGGAATTAATAAATCAATGGATTAATACACAAAACTTTTTTCAATTAATATTTGAACAAGAAATTAAATAATATCAAACTAATATTTTAGGGGCCATTCAAGTATTACGTAAGCAGATTTTCAGCCATTTTTGACCCCTCCCCCGTCAGCAAAATTTCGTCAACAGCTTAGAATATTTCATATCTTCAAAAACGGGTGGTTGATGACATAAGAAACCTTCAAACCGCCCCCCCCCCTTGTCATCAAAAGTCAGCAAATCCGAACCCCCCCCCCCCTCGATGCTGATGTAATACTTGAATGACCCCTTAGCAAGAAAATACAAATTTTTTCAATGGAAATGCTAGTTAATGTACAGGGATTAAATTTCCGCAAACATACCCTGATATCATTATTGCAGATTACATCATCTGGATCATCTTCTAGCTCATTCATTGGGTAGATATTTATTCCATGTTTCTCCAGATCTTGTTTTATCTGAAAAAGATCTACTTGATGATGAATCGATATATTTTAAGTTGATCAAGAATATATTTGAGAACCCTTATCTTTGAATGTATAGCAAATACTTAATATTAGGGCTCAGATTTTTATGACCTAAAGATGAAACGTTGTTGGTGATCAGTTAAAAAACTTGAAATTCGAATTTTATATTCAGGGTTCCCTAACCTATCAGCAACAACGTTTCATTTTTAGGTCCCGAAAATCCAAGCTCTACTTATTATATACACACAAACATTACTATTTTGTAAAAACATCAGCAAAAATTAATGCTATTAAAACACAGACTACCCTATATCTACAGATTACCAAGGAATGCCAATCTTTTCTCTCTCACTAAATAAAATGCAGTGTAAACTCAAATTATCCAACTCTTGATTGTCTAGAACTCTCATTTCGATAGAAAATTTTATCACTTGGGAAGCTAACTTGAAGAGATAATCAGTGAGGTAGAAAATTCCTCCCACACTAGAAGAACCAAACCAGTTATTTTGACTGAATTCGATCCTCTCGTGCCACTTTCATAATGAATCCTTAGTAAATTGAAATTTTTGTAACTTTAAAAAAAAAAAATATTGACACATTATTTGTCAATGATTAAAGAATGCCAAGCAAGTTTCTCCCCACCCTTCATGGTCCTACTACCTAGAAGCACCATGACCAGGTAATTCATCAGAAATATTTGACATTTTCATTGGATGCACAGTAAATATTCCATCAAATTATGCCATAAAAAAACTACTTTAGAGAAGTTGCTTGGTTAAATAACCAAAGATGCAGTGAATCTGAAGCTATATGGACCTGAACTTTTCTATCCTGTTCCATGTTAACCATAAAAGATGTCAAAAAATGGATTGGAGATAAACATTATCAATAATGGAACTCAAAGCAGGACTGCAGACAAGCCAAACTGGCCTTGGGAATCCAACCAAATATTGCCAAAAAAAAAACCCTATATCACTGAATAGGAAACAGAATCGACCGGTTATACAAATAGTCACTGGTCATGCTAACTTAGCAAAACATCAATGCAACTGTGGCTATACAGATTTGTCTATCCCTCCAGTGTGAGAATACTCCACTTCACTATATAGGACGATGCCCTACATTCTCTATCTCAAGAAGGAACTACCTTGGTGATCATCAAGTGATGCAAACAAATAATCATCAAAAGTAACTCGTGTACTTTTCAATAACTTCGTGTTGAGTTTCCTTCCATATCCTCAGGAGAGAGATCTCTGCTCCTTCCCCCCCCCCCCCCTAAAAAGATATAGCAGATAGGAGCAGCCTCCTCATTTATTTATATATGGGCGATATCGTTTGCAGGTATCTCTTGGGAAAAGGGGGATGTCCACTTACAGGTTCTAGTATTCAACAGAATGGAACAGTTACACCTTTCATTCCCAGCCATCATTACAAAAACTTCTGGGAACTCCCTTCACATCTACATGACCCATAATTTACATTACACTACTTGGTGTCAGAGCAATGGACAAAATTTCCTAAGCTCTTGGAAAACCAATGTTTGATGATGATGCTTGGTTATAAAAGCAGATACTCAGAAATAATGTTGCTAAAACAGTTTAAACAAAGGATGACCATATCGGCTTCAGGTCTGTTGTGTGAATGTATGTTCAACTACAAATAATGCTATTTGATCCTTTGGAATGGAACCAGATTCACCTTTAATTGTACATAAAACCATATCACATCATTCTTTTCAATAGATTAAGCGACTCATCATGAGAGAAACAATGTTTTTCCATGAGAAATCTTCATTTTATGGAGATTTTTGTCTGCATAAAGGTCTATCCCCAGAGATCGGCATAGCTCGTTTCCTGTCAGAGAATTCAATTTTATCTTAGTTAAAAAAAATATTATTCTTCCCTCTATTAGCCTATTCATTCACACTCATCAGGCACGGTTCCAAATACTATCCCAATATGGAGAGAAGACAAATATTGGAAAAGAAATGGCCCGTGACTGTCAGACGCGATTTTTATCTGAGGCAATTTAACTATTAATGTTTATAACGCTAATTGGTTCATATCATAAAAGAATTGAGGGAGGGAACTGTCTGTACTAGAGATATTTGCATTAAATGAATAGACAAAGCAATATATTTTCTGGGAAGGAAAACAAATATCTCACCCGCTGCTTAAAACTTGACCGTTCTTCAACTGTCAGAGTATCTGCTTTGGCAATGACTGGCACAATATTCACAACCGAATCAAGCCTCTTCATAAACTCGATATCAAGAGGGGTCAAGCTATAAAAACAAGGATTTGACAAAGTCAAATACACATGCAAGCATAATGTATTGCAACAGGGTCTTTCAAATAAAAATATTCATTTTCAGAAAATATTCTATATATACTGGTATACATAAAAAAAACAATGTTTTTCCACCAAAAAAATATCAATTTGAATTTTTGAACAAAAACAGCCAATATTCATATTTACTTACGAATGACCTGTCGGAGGGATAAAATACAAACAGCAATGTACCCTTGTATCAGGAATGTAATTTTTGCGAGCTACACTTTGTTCTTCTGAGAGATATTTATCGAATTGCTCATTGATATAATCGAGGATCGGTAGCCAGCTGCCAAAATAAAGAACAGAATCAATAAGAACAATACAAGATCAGATCAATACACCATAAACTCATATAGGCGTCGGTTTAAACTTAAGAAAAATGTTTGATGAACAGTTACCAATTTTCATTGTTAATATGGTCCCCAAAACCCGGTGTATCTGTTACAGTTAGCCTCAAACGAACTCCTCTTTCTTCTAATACTGTAATTGCAAAAATACATGATCATAAGGGTTTTTTTTTGTAAAAAAACAGACATCGCTATGAAAGCTTTGCATTGAAATTCAAAACTTTTATGATAATACAATATGATTAAATATGTATATACCAAAATTACTTTTGAATCTGAATTAAATTCATTTTAAAAACATATTTGTGTACAAGAATTTTTCCAAAACTTAATATTTCTGTACAGATTTAAGTGCCAATACGAGATCTTGGGAAATTTCAACACAGAAAGGGTGCCCTGATAATTTTTTTCTCGCACATCTCATTGTGTGAGTGACCTCTTTCTCTTGCGTCTCGAGTATATGCGGTGTCGAACAAAACAATGCAAAATTATGTTCACTTCACTCATAGAAAAAAATCATTTTTAAACATCAGTTATCTATACTTATGCTCCAAAACTTCACAAATCTTAACTACTGAAGCTGGATAAGTGGTAAAAAAGTCAACCTTATTCCAGCTAAAAATTAATATTTATTGAAAATATAAACCAATACAATAAATAATGCAAGGCTTAACAAATGGCAGATCACTGTGGCAACTAGAAAATCTGAATTGGAATCAAAAATGTTCTATACATGATTGCTAAATTGTAGTCTAAAGATGACACAAAATTTCCTGGTTTCATTGAGCCCCAAAGCAGAATGTTTAGCACTGTTCTGCGATGAGCCTTCAGCTGACTGGAAATGTTCTGCGGTAAAAATCCCCAAACATGTAATAGTGTTTTTTTTTGCACTTTCTCTTAAAATTCTTCCAAATTGTTCTGCGACGTCCGTCACAGATTTTGGCACATTCTGCTTTGGGGTCATTGAGGAATGGCTGGAGAGACATTCTCCCCATTGTTCTCATGCAGAAGAAGGCCCAGAATCCTTGGCATTATGTTCAGCAAGGGTTAACACAATAAATAGGTTATCGCTTTAAGTTCAGCAATGTATAGTCAAACGTCAGAATTTGATTGAGTAATCAATGAACTGAATAAGCTTGACTTAGATACAGTAACTTACAAGCACTCATAAGTGCTGTTGGTATAGAACAGTATTTTCCCAAAGTGGGCAGTATTACCCCCTGGGGGGTGATGGAAAGGTCCACGGGCGGGCAGTAGAAGCTTAGGGTTTAGTATAGGATCCTATGGGTTGACTTAAGTTGGGGGGTGATGAGAAGAAAACATTTTTGAAAAAGGAGGAGATGGAACAAAAAGTTTGGAACACTATGGTATAGAGCATAGTTTCCCAACCTTTTTTGTCCCATCGCCCCTTCTTCAGAAATTTTTTCCTCCCATCGCCCCCCCAATGCAATCTACCCCCATAGGATCCTATGTTAAATCCGTAGCTTCTACCGCCCCCCTGGAACATTCCATCGCCCCCCACCGGGGGCGTTAACGTCCATGTTGGGGAATCACTGGTATAGAGTATACTTTCCCAACCTTTTTTGTCCCATCGTCCCCTTGTTCAGAATTTTTTTCCCCCCATTGCCTACCAACCCAATTTAACCCACAGAATCCTATGTTATACTCGAAGCTTCTACAGCCCCCCTAGAACATTCCATCACTCATGTTGGGAATCACTGGTATAGAGCATAGTTTCCCAAACTCTTTATTCTACCCCTCCCTCTTCTTCAGAAATTCTTTTCTCTCATCGCCCCCAACTCAAACATACCCATAGAGAATCCAATGTTACAACCATACCTTCTATCGCTCTCTCCCAGACCATTCCATCGCCCACAGGAGGCAATATTGCCCATTTCGGGAAAAACTCGTACAGAGAATGGAAATAGCATGCAATAAATGCAGCGGCTTACCACAATGCAAATTTTATATTTTGTTCCCTAGTGCATCTATTCAAATTATGAACAGATACTGAAGACATGAGTTGCCGTCTTGCCATGCTCACAGTTTAAAAAAATCTCCCCAGCCCTTTGCACCCTCTAAAAGTGAACCTAAACTGTTACATACCAGCATCAAGAATGTAACACATTTAACTCATGCAACCATGTAGAAAAAATTGTGATAAACAAAAATATCAAAGATTGTGAATAAACTAAGATGAAAGGGTATGGGAGAAAAATTTTGACGTGGTGGTTTGCAATGCTCTATCAACTACATCAACAGGGAGTGGTAGTTTCTGTTGTTCTTTAATACCATATAAGCCCAGTCTTTTTGTTGTTTTTAATGAGAAAATATCACCCCCCTCTCCACCGAATCATATAGCTACATGAACTCTGCATGGCTAGCTTGAAGTTAATATGCCTTTATAAAAAGGGAAGTTATTATGGGGGCTCTAGCTTGAAAATCCACAATTTCACTGGACGATGTCATTTAGATAGCATTAATAATCAGTAGAGTGATTTTTGCAGCTATGTTCAAACCCACAGAACAGATTCAGTCAAAATCAAGCAAAAAAAAATCAAAAACATTGGCTTTTATACCTGGTGGACTGACATTGATTATACAGGTATTAGATGTGTGAGCATCAGAAATCTTTTAAATATTACTTAAGTAATTTATGGGTTGAATGAGTGATTTCCAAAGATAAAGAAACAGCAAACAACAATGCCTCTTAAGAGCATCATAGCCACCCCCTACCCCCCGGCCAAGGGATTTTTCTGAGGCCCTACCTAGCAAATTCTCAAAAAATTCAACTGCTTCTCATTTTTCTGAGGCCCCTCTTCTCTTGAGGCCCGGGTGAGCCCATGCATTAAGACGGCACTAAGGCTATAGGCTGTAACTAGGCTGGGGCAACCAGAGCACTGACCCAAAGCCCCGAGCCAAATAGGGACCCCAAAAAAATTCACACTTATTTCGCATAATAACCCTTTCAAGGATCCCAAAAGGCACACCATGGTCCTGAGTAATGCATTAGAAAATTTGAATAATTTCTCATTGTAACTTTTATTTCATGAAAATATATGAATTTTTTCCCTCCTCTAAAAATACACTGAATTTTGGGCTGCTTATACACAGGTTTTCAATTTATTGAAGTTTTGGTATTCCTGGAGTAGGTCGGCTTATACACGAGTATATATAGTACATCAATAGTCAAAAACATCCTTTTTTTTCACCACAACCTTCAATTTCTGAGTCCTTCACCAATTATGAAGCAACCTTGCTTGGAGAAGGTTGAAGAATAAATAAAACATTCATTATTTAGGAACCATTTTTCTTGAGAAAAAAATGTCATAGTTGGCTCCAAAAGAAATTTCGCTGGCAACAAAATATTTTTCTGTCAAGCTCTGGAATAACAAGAGATATCTATACAACTTACCATGGCTGACTGATTTAACTTCTGTGGTTTTTGGAATCTTGTACACAGAGATGATAGGATCTCCTCCATTTTTGACACATGTCCTCCTACTCACGTTAGCTTTAAATAAGGTATTGATGAGAGTGGATTTCCCTAAACCACTTCGACCTTGAAAACAAGAAAATTCAAAGAGAATTATTCGTGCAATTTATGATTACGCTAGGTAGTAGACATTTGTCTATTTATCCGAGACATACGCAGGAAAGGGCACAGGAGACCCATGCAACACCATCTATAGCAGAAGGCCTCTGTGCGAAGCACGTCACGTCACTGAAGAAGGTCATCTCACCTACAGCCATTGGATATACTACAAAAAAGAATAAAGATGGTGCATGCATTGGCTATAGATGAGATGACCTTCTTCAGTGACAACTCAAACTTCACGCGGAGGCATTCTTCGTTGGCCATAGTCCCCTCCCAAGACCATCAAAAATTAAAAAATTTTTAAAATATATTTGTAAAATAATTAAAATATAGAACAGGGGCTCTCAAATGTTTTCCACCAGCAGTGCCCCTTACCATAATCAATGCTTATCTGTGGTTGCCAGAGCAGTTAAACAGAGTCTCTGAAAAACCTTTGTCGGTCCATCTCAGCGCCGTCACGGTGCACAGTTTGAGTACCCGATATAGAAAAAGAATACCTTAAAATGTTATCTTAATCAATTTCTGTTGACTTGAAATGTTTTTTAAAGGTTATTTAAAATTCTTTGTAAGGAATTCATTGTGCCCTCCCCCAAACTAGACGTGCCTCTATTAAGATCAACTCTGCATACACCTGATTCTTATATATTCAATTATATTTTGCCATGACGATTGGAAAAAGGATAGATAAAACACAACAAGGACCCATTTTACTAACATGAAAGCACCACTAGTTACATGAATTACCTGTTGCTACAGACAAGATGATTTTAAGAGGCGTAACAGTCCACATACAAAATTTTTTTGTCATAAGATGCATAGTTGGATATGAAACAAAAATTGCCGGAGGACACAACAAGCACGAGTTTTATGCTAGCAAAATAAATACATGCTGAGCCCTCAACTGTCTTCAAGTTTTATTTCCGACCATGCACTCCACGACAAAAGATGACAGTCTTGATGTGCTCTTCCCCAGTGTTACTTGCACTCCCGGCCCTAACACTGGTCACATTGAGCCGCAAGTGATTCTGTTTCATTTCTCTCCCCCCCCCCCCCCATTAATTTCTGGTTTGTTATGTGTATGACTGGGCTTTTCACTTAGATAAAAGATTTAACACACCGCAGGCTTCAAAGGTTAAGAGCCACTGCACTACCCTATTTTAAAGTTTTACTCTATTTTTTAATTTTTTTTTTAAATATATAAAATATAGATTCTCTCACACACATCACAAGGCAAAAACACTTTTTAAAAACATTTGGAAAAAAAATTGGAGCCAACATAATTACCAACAACTATAATGTTGAACTCAAAGCCTTTCTTTAAAACTTTCTTCCGTATTTGGTCCTGCAAAGTGTCTATACCAACATAACCTGAAACATCAGTCTTTAAATTACCCCACTGGGTAGTTTCGGACAGGGTGTCAGTCATAATTGTTATAAAAGCATTTACACTAAGCTGGCCTGAAACAAACAAAATAACATATTTAAGGTTCTATGATACGATTACAAAATACTATAAACATTTAGAAGCATCTAATAAAGTGACATATAAAATCACGTTCCGATAAATACTAAATCATTTTGGATAAAAAATTGATTGTTCACTTAAAGAAACGATTTGAATTCCCATAAAAATTATTGCTTATTGATTATCAATTGTCAGGGACATCGGAATTAGGGTGCTATAGCACCTAAAATGTTTTTTGTAACTTGCAGCAAAGCACCCACAGAACTAGTTTGAAAAACCAACATCTCATACATTAAACTCACCAAGGAAACAAGGGTCTAAAGAACAATGCCATGGAGAGAACTGGATTTATAGTTTTGCCACTCTTCTCCCATTCAAAACAAATTTTCTTGGCCCCCACTCAAATTTGCTGCCCTGGGCTACAGTTGGCTTAGCCCTTCCCCCTGCATTCCCTGTAAATATTTTGGTTGTTTCCTGAACTGACCACTCGCTTTCCAGATTGGCCTGCTCTTTCACTCTCTAGGTAACTATTTTGGTCCTTCACATGCCTGCAAACTCCTTAGGTCATTCCATTGCTCACTCACACACTGGCAAATTCTCTATGTAACTCTTTTGATCCCTCAATTACCTGGTCCTCACTATCTGGGTGGCTTTTCTCATGCGTTCTAGGACTCTTCCTATCATTGAATGACACGGTTCTCCAAGTCACTTTTTCGTTCATTCACATACTTGCAAATTCCTTCATCTGGTCACTCACTGACCAAGTTTTTCGCTTTCTAGGCAGATTATATGACTTTGTAACCTGCAGACTTAACAAATCTTGCAGTCCTCTTATCTACTAATTTTCTTGCCCACTCATTCCTCAAATTTGCTGTTCTGGACCTGTTAAGCCCCATGTAAATACACCTTTGGCCCAGCTCCCCACAGTAGACTGGTGGGGGGAGGGACCTGAGGTGAATCTTTTTTTTGTTTCATTACACTATTTCATATGTTCACTTAAAAGGGCCCCGTGATAATCAGGCAGCCTTAAAATATATCCTACCCGAGTACAGCCTGGGGCATTCCAAATGCATAGAGAAATGTGGGGAGGGGGAAAGAGTCCCACAATGACATTTGGTCAAGAGCAAGTACTTCAAATTCATGGGCAGAAACTTCCAGATGGGCCCCCAAAACATCACTTGGCCCGGGGTGGGGCGTAATGTGACGGCCCTGGAGATAATTATTGCCCAGGGGCCCGTTCAAGAATGTAGGAGAGGGGAAGGCGTCCATTAGCACCAAAACAATATCAAAGGAAACAAAATCAATTCCTTCATAAAACTTTAAAAAACATCGAAATTTGAAGTACTTGCCGGCATCATATAAAATATGGAGGTGTGTGTGATTATACGTAAAAGCAAGGCTTACACAGGGTGGGGGGGGGATAACTGAGAAATGACTGGAACTTACCGAGTTATAGACATAAAAAGCGGTTGATCCACAGCTTCAGCCAATCAGATAATAAAATAATACAAAAAAACCGCAAACAACTCGGTTCATTCAGCCCGAGGAAGGGGGGGGGGGACGCAAAATTATCAGCAGCAGCACACAATGGTCTGTCACCGACACACGTGAACGCGGTATTTTAAATCAACATGACTGGACTGGACTTGACTTGCTGATGATCGCTTTTAAAGCCGGGTTTCCCCTAGGAGCAGTTTTTTTGCGCCGCGTACAGCGTGAATCACCCAGCACGACACGCCGTTCACTCACCAGTAAGAAAAAAAGCGATATGGCTCTTTTTTCCTACAGAGCGCAATATGACTCACGCCAGCTCTTTAACAAGTCCGGCGTGATTGGCCGACTTCTTCTGGAGGAGTCAAATGCGTCGTGCACAGCGCGTTTCGACACTTTCGTCGTGTTTCCCTTCTCTTCGTCTTGATATCTTTTCACTTTTTTGTCGTGTTTTCTTTCCCTTATTTTCTGTCTCTCAAGACGAGTTTACGTCGGGCGTGATTGGCAGCAAGGGCGTACTACCTAGGGGGGGGGGGCGGCAGCTGCCCCCTCTGCCCCTCTTTGGGTACGCCCATGATTGGTCGACTAGTTTTTGGAGGAGGTGAATGCGTCGCACGCGGCTCGTTTCGCCGATCTCTGCATTTTTGTTTTGTTCTAGAAATCAAACACTTGAATGAGAAGATATGCAGATGACAGAACAGCTGATACACTACGTTATAGAAAACCACAAACGCGCAACGTGATGAAGATGAACTTTTCTGCCGACGCGAAATGATTCTATTCAGTTCACGCGGAGCAGAAAAAAACCTGCTCCTAGGAAAATAAGGATTTACCGCAAAATGATGAATCACTGATGACTCTCTCATTAAGAATATTAGATTCGCCTTCTCTTTTCCGCGGCATGTAGACGAGAGGCTTCGATACAGCAATTGTATCTTTCGAATTTCAAATTTTGTTTTTGATACGTGTGCAGAATATTGAGTATGAGAATGAGCAATCGCGGGTCTGGTGGCCACCCACTGGTAAAGGACCCACTCCCTTCCCTCATACCACAACTCTCTGAGCTGAGGTTATGTTTTTTTTTTGGCATTTACACTCCAGTATTTGAAGGGGTGACCACATCAATGACCTCCACGTATTGCAGTATATGGGGGGGGGGGGGAGTTAGGCTAGGGTATTTGGTGGTCCTCTGATAAAACTTTACAAAGGACCCACCATAGTGTGAAAAAAACAACAAAAAGAAAAAGGTAGGATTCATCCCAGGACCCCCCCGAGCTGGAGTCCTGTTAACTTTGTGGGCATTGCCGTCTAAAACGCATGGACCAGTGCATTGAGGGGCCTAAAATGCAGAAAGGGCCTCATGAAAATGAGATCTGGGCAAATTTTCGACACTTAGTATGTAAATTGGGAAGCAGAGATATTTCTAGCAGGTGAAGGGCCTCAGAAAAATCACTCTAGCCGGGGGGGGGGGGGGGGGGGGCTACAATTCTATTAAGACGGCCCTGCTTTTGCGGCCATGACCATATTCGCCTAAAAATTCTGTATACATTACTGGTTAGGCCCGTAACTTGGCTGGGGGAAACTGGGGCACTGCTCTAGTGCTCCGAACCGAATGGTGAGCCCATAAAAAATGTATACTTATTTTGAATAACGATGTTTTCTTGACCTCAAGAAAACATCTGCGCCGGGGCCCCCCGAGAAGGTACAGTACGGCCCTACTATTGGTGGCCATATCTTGGGACCTGGCCCTTATGCCAGGCTTTTAGAAGAACGTCCGATCACTTTTTTTAAATCTGGTTTTTTTCGCTCTTTTAACTTGTATTTGGCGCCCTTCCTAGAGCGGCGTTACGTGTGGCTGCACGGGTGTTGCATGGCCCAAGAGCCGCACCCGAATGTACTAGTACATCCATCATGATAAATCTCAAAATTTCACGTCTACAAATTTTTCCATTTTCACATTTCGTGCTAATTAAATTCACGGATGTTTGTGGAATTGCGATAAAGTAAAGGATCAGAGCGTAAACACGAGAGAATGGAATGGGAGAATTCTCAGTTCCGGCTCTTGAAGTAAAAACCTATCAAAAGTTCGTAAGAGAAAGAAAGAAAAAGGGTATGTAAAAAACGTATTACCCTTTAACCTTTCCTTCCCTCCGAAACTTTTATCTTGGTGATAATAAGGGATGCTTCACAAACTGATAAGATTTTAAATCCGTGATAATATCAAATCATTATTAACTGTCAAGAATTGCCCAGTTTGCTCATATTTCTTCAATGATTCGTTAATCACGAAATTCACTCCTTACCCAAGGAGTGTTGATTCGATGTGGGAAGGAGAAGTTCCGAAAACGTTGAATGATTGCAATCACGACCACTATCCCAATAAGGTGAGCAGGGCTTTAGCTCAGGGGATCAACCTTATGGTATATATTTGTTTTCATTTTTACGTTATAAATTTAGAACAAGAACTATCAAATCGTCAGCCCCCAGGGACGTCTTAAGAACATCATGGCCATGGGCAAAGTGGTTTTTCTGAGGCCCCACCTGGCTAGGAATGTCTGCCTACCAATTTACATGCTTACTCTTGAAAATTTCAAGATCCCATTTCCATGAGCCCCCCCATCCTCTTTCAGCCCCTGGGCAGTGCCTCTGTGGGTCCATGCGTTAGGACGGCACTGGTTAGGGCCCCCCCCCCCGACCTATATTGAAAAGGATGTGTTTCAACGTTTCTCTACGGACACGCGAGCCAGGGAGAAATTCCGAATTTTTAAAAGTACTAAGTAATAAAAATGAACTAAGCTGCACATTTTTCCCATATCACTTAAGTGACCAGTGGTACATTTACAGATCACTTACGTGACATGGGGCGCTGTATCAGATCACTTTAGAGGCGCGACACAGTTCTAGATCACTCACGCAGCGCGTGACACATTTACAGATCACTTAAGCAGCACGTGACACATTTACGAACCACTTAAGTAACCCACGGTGCAGTTTCAAATCACTTAAGCAGCCCGCGACACGTTTTGAAACCAATGAAGCGGCCCGCACTCTCTGACAGGTTGAGCACCCTTGCTCTAGGTCACTCTTTTGGTCATTCACTAACCTAGCCCCTCGCTGTCTGGGCAGAGGTGGATTTATTGAGGGCTATACAAATTTCGCCGCGCTTGTCCCATTCAACTGTTGTTCTTGGCCACACATTCCTCAAATTTGCAGCCCCTCTGAACTTGCCGCCCTGGGGCTATAGCTCCCCCTCCGTAAATACGCCACTGGCTATACTATTAATTTTAGAAGTTAAAAAAAAAAAAATCAACGTTAAAGGTTTTTTTGCATTTTTTAAATCAAGTGACCAAAAGAAAAAAAAAAGCAAAGCTTTCTCTACCATAGAAAGTTTTCATCTTTCTCTCTCTCCCTCTCTCTTTCTTTTAGGGGCCATTCATATTTTCGCTTCTCACACAACATTCCAAACGAGTAATAAACCAGGCAGGAGAATTAAAAAAAAACCTCTCGACCGGTTTACAGGTTTTTCTCGTTTAATAAACGTCCGAAGAAACAGGGAGAGAGAGCGACTTCTGACCGCAGCAGCAGCAATTTTATGTATTTCATTTCAGGCCTAAGGAAATAAATGACTGTCCTTACCCCCATCATAAGAAAGAAATTCCCACTCCCAAAGAAAGTGCATAACTGGTCGAATGAATGGGGCGAACCTGTTCCGAAACCCCTTCTGGGCCACCGAATAATTACGGAGCTGAAATTGCAGGGATACTTTACTATTCGCGATACTCAACAAGAGAGTTAATGGAGAACAAGATACGATATTGTAGGATTTTTCTCTTTTTTAAACTCTTGAGAGGATTCTCATTAAAGGACTGAGAAAGGAGAGGCTTTTCACCTTCCTTTAAATACCGACTCGACCGTGGAACTGAAACCGAGCTAGTGTATCGAAATCCACATTTTTTTTCTAGCAGAGATACCCTTCAGCACAGTGGTTCCCAACCGGGGGTGCGGGAGAGCATTTTTGGGGGTTTGCGAGATGAAAAACAAATTAAAAAATTTTAAATAATGGAAAATTTAAATTATGATAAAAATTTAATTTTTCAATCCCTAAAAAAAATATGGATCATACCAATATTTCGACACCTTATCTCGGTCTTTGCTTGCAGAAATATGTCAAGCAAAATTTGCATTGTAATAGTTTCTCTTTCGATTAACTAGCGGTCCTGCTTGTTTTCCATTTCGGTTGAGAAAAAAATACCATTACTCACCTAAACTAATTCCTGGTTTATTTACATTAGTACCTCGTGTTATAAGCATGTTGTGCTTAGATTTGATACTGTCGTGAACACACATGACTCAGGAAGAACGTCAAAAAATTCAGTCAAGGGTCAAAGAAGCATTAATTTATAGTTTTTGCGGCTGGAATATCAATAAGCGAGATTCAAAATGTGAATCTTTTTTTCGAAATCTCAAAAGAATATTTAAAAAATAGTACGTTTTTTTTAGTTTAGTTTTTGAATTACCATTTAAAAAAAAAATCCAAAATTCAATATTAATCCATAGACGAAAAGACATTAAACAATAAGTAAAATAATTCATAGAAATTAAATATTGGGTAATTAATGTAATCAATTACAGAAAAAAGAACAGGAATTTTCTTACAGATAAAAAAACGTATTTTCCAAGGGGGTGCGAGAAGGTTAAGTCGCATTGCTCTGGGGGTGCGGGAAGGAAAAAAAGGTTGGGAACCACACATTGCTTTAGCAGATGCGGGGCGCCGGGTCACTCGGGGCCAGGCAGATCCACCTTCAGGGATGTGCGACAGGTGAGTTCGTACCGGGCCCCGCGATTCGGAAGGTCCCTCACTCACGGTAGTAGAAGTAAAAAAATATATAAATGTATAAAAAAAAAATACTTTTTTTTGTGGGGCTTCTGATTTTATTCTGGAATTTTCATCATTTCTGGAAATAGTTCTTTCGTAAATTCTTAATATCCACTCATTCTGGAATTAATTCTGAATTTTTATCGATTCTGGAATAATTTCGCTCATTAATTCTGCATTTTTATCGATTCTGGAATAATTTTTTCTGAATTGTGATCAAAATTCTCTAGGATCTTTCTGTTATTAATTCTGGATTTCGATCAATTTTGAAATTTTTTTCTTTCTTGAACTTCGATTAATTTTGAGATTTGTTTTTTCTTTCATTAGTTTTGAATTTTCATCAATTTTGAGATTTTTTTCTTTGACTAATCCTGAATTTTCATTGGTGGATGCTAGAATTATTTTTCATTTTTAGTTCATGAATTTTAAATTATCATTAGTTCACAGATTATATATAGGCCCTAGTTTTGAAATAATTTCTTTCATCAGTTTAAAATTTTCTTTTGTTCTGAATTTTCATTAATTTTTGAGTTAATTTACATTTAATTGTATCTATAGTTTTTTTTTTTTTTCGAGTGGATGTTTTTTCAGCATTCCGGAATATCCTGTGATAATGCATGAATCTATGGATGCCGATTCCCCTCCCCCACCCCTTCAAAATGAATGAAATGGTATATATGAAAAATTATTTTCGCACCTGGCCCTGATAAGGGCGGCCCTGGGGACAGGTCAACACCAGTTGCAGTATATGCGGTGGCCAGGTGCGTCTCAACAATTTCAGGACACCAATCATTTTTGGAACCCCCATTGCCCCATGATTTTATACATTTTGGGGTGAAGGAAATTGGGCATCCCTTATTTTAGAAAACACAGGGATGCTGAGAAATTTCCATGCAAAAGATTTTAAACACACAATTAAATGCAAAATCAACACAAAAATTCATGAAAATTTAGCATTGAAGTTAATTTTTAAAATATTGAGAGAGAAAACTAATGAAAAAAGATTTCCGAAACTAATGAAAATTTTTGAATTGATGAACTAAAATAATTGAAAAAATAATTCCAGAGCACCAATGCAAATTCAGAATTAATGAAAGAAATAATTTCAGAATTAATGAAAGAAATAATTTCAGAATTAATGAGAGAAATAATTTCAGAATTAATGAAAGAAATAATTTCAAAATTAATGAAAGAAATAATTCCAGAATGATGAAATTTCAGAATTTATGAAAATTCAGAACTAATGAAAGAAATAATTTCAGAATTAATGAGAGAAATAATTTCAGAATTAATGAGAGAAATAATTTCAGAATTAATGAGAGAAATAATTTCAGAATTAATGAGAGAAATAATTTCAGAATTAATGAGAGAAATAATTTCAGAATTAATGAAAGAAACAATTCCAGAATGATGAAATTTCAGAATTTATGAAATTTCAGAATTAATGAAAGAAACAATTCCAGAATGATGAAATTTCAGAATTTATGAAAATTCAGAACTAATGAAAGAAATAATTTCAAAATTAATGAGAGAAATAATTTCAGAATTAATGAGAGAAATAATTTCAGAATTAATGAGAGAAATAATTTCATAATTAATGAGAGAAATAATTTCAGAATTAATGAGAGAAATAATTTCAGAATTAATGAAAGAAACAATTCCAGAATTAATTAAATTTCAAAACTAATGAATGAAATAATTCCAGAATTAATTAAATTTCAAAACACACACACACACACACAAAACTGGCCCCAGCCAGTGGTAGATCCTCAAGTGCTATGCCTACATATAATGAAATAATTTCAGAATTGATGACGAAAATACTGTTTGACTTAATGAATTTTTAAATAATGTAATAAATAAATGAAATTTAGAACCAATGAAAGAAATAATTCCAGAATTTATAAAACTAATAATAATTCTGCAAAGGAGATCCTAAACATTGTTGGTACCCCGAAATCGTTGAGTCACACCAGGGCCCCTTTAGGGCGGCGTTAAATCCAACGTACACCCCCAGATGGCAGTCGCCTTAACAAAACCCTCAGCGAAGAAAACAGAGACTTACCTTTGCTGGCCAAGAGTTCGGCCTTGTTGAGTATGCGCTGTTTCTCGGCGTTGTTGATGGCGATGCCGAGAGCTTTCCTGACCACTGGCACGACGTTGCTGCAGTCGATGAATCCGCGTCCTTCCGCATCCGCTTCCGAGAACGTGTCCTTCAGCGCTAAGCATCACCGGAAGCAGAGAAATAAATAAATAAAACACATACGCCCATGATTTAGCCTTTGTACATACACATTCACACGCGGACGGATAAAAAATAAAAAAAACCACAGCTGTAGATATCAATTAAGGCATGACCGGCTGTAACCTTGGTCATTAGATGACGGCAAAAGAAATAAAAACATACTACTCTCGGTAATAACGCATCGCGCTTTGCCTCATCAACCGCATACCATTATGATTCCGCTGCGGGAAACCGCACACACAGCCAACCAGAGAATCCTCCTCGTTCACGCAAATGCATTTAAAAATAAGCAGTGAATGAGATAATAATAACGCATGTTTAAACGCTTGTGTTTTATAATCGAGACTTCTTCTTTCGGTGTAAATAATTACGCTCTCGCGTGATCTCCCGGACCGTTCTGATGAGTTCAAAGAACGGTAAGGACTAACTTACTCTGCGTAGGAACGTTTATTTCTCGTCCACGGTGAGACCAGCTCTTACTAAGTACGAAAGACTCAGGACGTCAAACAGAGATGAAGTTCGGAGAAAAACCCTCCATTCGCAGCCGAATGATGTTTGCCTCCGCTCCAGTCACAGCTAAAGATATCTGCGCCAGCTTCAGCCGCAGCTGAAGATATGTGCCTCGGCTTCATCTGCAGCTGAAGATGCCTATCACCACTCCATTCGCGGCTGAAAAACTGTCACCACTCCGTTCGCAGCTGAAGATGTCTCCGTCGGCTTCATCCGCAGATGGAAATGTCTACTTGGGCTTCATCCGCAACAGAAGATATCTGTCCCCGCTCCATCCGCAGCTGATGATATCTCTTTCGGCTTCATTTGCAGCTGAAGATATCTGCCTCGGCTCATTTCTAGCTGAAGATGTCTGCCTCCCTGCTCCATTCGAATCTGAGGATGTCCGCCTTCGCTCAGGTGCGGATCCAGAGGGTGAGGGGGGGGGGCGATGGGAACTACCGTCACTCTCAAGAACCAATTAAAATGGGAAATGTTTGTCATGTAAAATACGGGACGATCAAACGACAATTCGCTCGTCCCGTCATATCGTCCTGGATCATTACCTCCTAGATACAACTTCCTAGAACCTCTAGGAGGTGCTGCCTGGATCCGCACCTGCCCTATGGTCATCGATTTTCCACTGAAACGGACTTCTAAAAATTAATAGCTAATTAATTTTACTTGAAGATATATTAACTAAAGCACGATCATATATTCTCCACAGAAAATCTCAAAGGAAAAAAAAATTTCGACGTTACCTATCGACCAGGATTCGTTCGAGATCATGTCTCCACTGGAATCGACTCGCCAAAGCGAATTTCCGCTCGAAAATGGAATCGATGCACATATTTTTCCCGAAACATCGAATAGTTTTTACAATCAATGTAAATAATCTTTCGAAAGAAAGAATAAAATGATGATAGTCACGAACGTACGTTGAAATGATGACCGATAGCCGGTCATTATAACACCAGACATCATAGTGCAAAAATACGAAAAATGAATTATTTTCAGGGCGTAGGCTCAGCTTGAAAATTGCTGAGGTACATTCTGCGATCTCCCATCTTTCCGAAACATGTTTTACATGTCGTGCGTGCATTGATGCATGATTACGGAGCATGCGCGAGAGAGTTCACATACTTATCTCCTTTTCTTTGCGTGAAAGATTTGTCTAGGGCAGCGGTTCTCAATCGGTGCTCCGCGGAGAGCAGCCACTGGAGAACAATAAAATAAATCAATAAATTTGATGAACAAACAAAAAAAGAGGCCTAAAGGGTACCGCCATATAAATAATATACTAAAAAGTGCTCCTCGAGTTAAACCGAGGTTCCGCCAGAGAAATTATTCACTGAAAAAGGGCTCCGCGAGTCAGGAAAGGTTGAGAACCTCTGGTCTAGGGAACCCACAAGATTAACTCCACATCCCACCGCGGGGTCCCTAGCTAGAGGTTCCTCGTCTGAGGTGGTCATGTTATGTTGTTTTTAATAAAACTTTCCGGACACACCTATCCTTCGGGAACGCTTCAATATCTCTCTGAGATGGGAAGCGGGGTGTGCCCGGTCTTCAAAGGTGGTCCCTAATTAGGAGGTACGCAAGCCATTTACAAATTTTTTTGGATACGCAAGCCTCTTATACAATTTAAAGGGTACGCACACGCTCTAGGCAAATTAAGGGGTATTAAGAGGTATATGAAAGGTTGGAACTACTATTCTATAAACCAGGAGATTTTTCACGGGGACCCTCTACAGTAAATTTATAGTCCAAAAATATGGATATTACAATTTATGCCGAGTACCCTGTGCTGGAGCCTTATCAGCCCCTCCTAGACGTGTGGGTCCTGGCAAAATGTCAATCAACTTTTACTAAATATCACCAATCCCTGACCCGGGGCACCTGGAATCTTTGGACAACACCAGAGCAATCCTTAGGGAAATGTGGGTGGCACCAGGACCCACGTTTTGTGGTGGTGGGATACACCCGTCCTTCGGGGACGCTTCAATATCTCTCCGAGATGGGAAGCAGGGTGTGTCCGGGTCTTCAAAGATGGTGTGGGGGGGGGGAGTGGGTAAGCCCTCGCATAAACAGTATGCATAGCATACTCGCTTAGAAATAAACAAAATATTGATAAATTTGTGAATTTTTTTTCCAAACAAAACAAACTGAGACACTTCAACTATGAAAAAGGTTTCTTCCACATAATAGTAGTAACGAATAAGTGAAACCTATTCGTCCCACGAAGTAGCCCCACAATTGTTTGCGCACTGGACTTAAGGCCGTCTTTACGTATGGGCCCTCGAGTATATAGGGGGAACCTGCTGATGATAATGCAATCATGGTTATTTAAATTTTCTGTAGTGAAATATGTAAAACGATAGGCGGGTGCATATATTTCCAGCTGGGTAGACGGCCCAGAACATTACTTTGCTACAGAGTCCATGATACTGTTAAAAGGGCCCTGACTCTTACCCGCGTCTAGTCAACCCTACACTAGAGATCTCTAGTGTGGGGTAAGTGGTGGATCTCTAATAAGTGGTGGCCTAGTAAAGGCGGCCCGTGTGTCAAACCAGGGGAGATGTCCAGTCACCCTAGCAATATCGAAATCGCAGACACCTTCTCGAATTTGTTTCAAGGCATGATATAACCAATCATGCGTTCGATACTTGAAAGATTAGCAGGTACTGTAATAATTTAACATGTAAAAATAAGAACATATTCATTCATTAAATAACAGACAGTGAGATAGCGTTCTTGAGCTTGTTTCATCCATGTTGCGTTTGAACTTCCGTTGGTGCGGTTTATCAACATCCGTTTCAGAGTGCAATATACGTACTAAAAGACGAACAATATTGCAACCGATGATAAGCAACTTCCTCTCTCTCTCTCTCTCGCTCCAAATAAGAAAAAATTAAGTCGAAATTTTGACATGTTTCTCGGGCGATAAAAATTTTTTTCGAAGAAACTTATGAAAACGAGAGAGAGAGGTAAATAAAAAAATAATAATACTAATAATTTTTTGTAAAATATAACTTAATTATAAATAATTAAAATTACAAAAATTATTTCATAGAATATATTCGTAAGCTTGACGTAAGCACCACAATCTTCAAATACAAAATTCAATTTCCACTCTTAGATAGTGTTTATTTACATTATACAAACACATATTTATTAAAAAATGATAACTAAATATGTACTAAAAAGCAATTCTGAATATTTGAAAAAAATTAGCGAAATTTCAAATTGAAATGAAAAAAAAATACATTTCAATTTGAAATGCTAAAATATGGTCATATTCATAGTCTATTCCTTAGGAATAGAAACAAATTAAGAAACAAAAATTTTGTTATTTTTTTAAACCAGAATTTACATGTTTACACACACCTCCAAATTTACCACAATCCACATCTCCAAGGCCGTCATAACAGCAAGGGCCCCGAGCTGGGATTTTTCGCGGATCCACAGACCAGTTTTCATGGGCCCCACAAAAGTGAAAAAAAAAAAAGACAAGAATTCTCTTCGCACTCCTTCCTAGAGCCATGTCAGCCCGGCCCTTACGGGAGGGCCATGCTTAGCAACATCATAAGCTCCCTCCCCCAGGGCAAAGTGAATCTTCAAATTCCCCCCCCCCCCCAAACTGCTAAAAATACTTTCCTTCCAATTTACATATACTGTCGAAAACTGCAACCAAATTTAATTGCCATGAATTTGCCAAAAAAAAAGATATATACATTTTTTTCATTTAGAAATTAATTAAATTTATCTCAAAGGATAAGAATTTGTGGATGAATTAGAAATATTTTTTACACTATAATATTCCAAGAAATGTTTCACGAATTCGTTGGAATCAGCCATTAAGAAAAAGTAACACCGATCGATCGCAGCAATAATGCCGTTTATGTGTGACGTCATCACAGGAATATCCAAAAAAAAAAAAAAAAGGGCCAGACGCGGTATTTTAGATAAGCCATTTGATGGCTGTGACAAATATAGCACTTGTCGCGTCGTCGGTGCAATAATACTGGATATGCGTCAGCGCGGTCTTGTTCGCGACGTAATTGATGTAAAAGAAAGACTAGAAATTCATTGCGTGACGTGTGAGGACGCTTCTTTGGGGGGGGGGGGGGGGAAAGACCCTCGCTTTATAAGATGATAATGCATTTTCTCTTATCGACGAGGCTGTCTCTTGTTTGTTTGAGAATCCACGACAAACAAAGGGAACTATAAAAGAGAACGTAAATTGTTGGAAAGATAAGCAAACGTAAAACGACAAACACAGGAAGTTTGAGTTTTGGGGATCGATATAGTGTCGTCATTTAATGTTGAGATAAGCATTTCAATTATCATGTTTTTGCTCCCACGGGCGCGGGACGTATTGATTGACGGTCGGGATAACAGTTGATCGCGTCATGATCTACGCTTTCAGATGAAACTCAGTTACGCATTCAATCAATGAACGAAAGTTTCCAAGAATATTAGATGTGAGCATTTTTATGGGGGAAAAAACCTACTGACCACAAAATTATCGAATCAAACTGTGGGGGCCATCTGTCGGCAGAATAATGACTTCGAAACCAAATTGCCAATATTACAACGCTAGATGGCAGCATGTATATATTACTGCCAAAGCCCGAAATTGGCCAATTCGCGACGGGGCCGGATACTTCGCGAATTGGACAATTGCGTTAAGTATTGACCCGGCCTGTTCGCGAAGTTGCCGGTGATCCCTGGCCAAAGTCCGATAACAAAAGACATGTTTCGGGATCATCGTCAAGTTGGTGTATTTTTTCGTGATAGTTATGCCCACATTAGTTATGGCAACCCATCAAACCGCGGTCACGATGAGGAATTCATTTTTTCCCCAAAATTTGACACAAAAAACTATGTTTATGTAATTATTTTTTATAGTTTTTTCTCTTAAATTTCCTTTTTTCTTTCTCGTCATATGGAGCTATAATACAATACAGTTACTATAGACACGTATCACACGTTGGCGATTTAAAAAAAAATGGATTTGGCTCCTACCAGGCCGTCACACATCGAGCAGCATTTGGCCAGGGATCGCCGGCTAGTTCGTGAAATGGCTGGCCAAAGTCCGAATCATTTCTGCGATTCGGACTTTGGTCAAAACTATTGGCCAATTTGCGAATTGGCCGCATTTCGGGCTTTGGCAGTAACATATACATTAAAGTCGGCCCTCGGTATTCGCGTCTTTTTTTCCTTGTTTTCTGGAAAATACTTTTGCGGTGTCATTTCTCGTATCGGAACAAAATATAAATTGCACATGTTAAATAAAAGTTGTATAAACTCCTCCTTAAGGTTTTTCTAGTGAAAATGTTTCTAAAAGATTGTTATTTATTTCTGAAAGTGAAAAACTTAAATGAAAAATTTGAAATTCTGACAATGGTTAGCTTGAGTGCTGTGTGTGTGTGTGTGGTTTCCCGTTATTACATCATCAGTGATAGGCTGACCTTATTTCCTCGAGAGAAATACGGGAAATTGGGATTCCAAATACGGGAAAATACGGGACATAGCCAATTATCGCCAAAAATGTCGTCAAAACTGAACATAGTTGCCAAATCTTGCTGAAATTACGGGAAAAACAATATGGCGGGAAATAAAGCATTACTGCAAATTGCAGTGGATTAAAATGAATTCCACGAGAAATAAACGTTCGCCGAGACAAATGTGGGAGATTAATATTCTTATTCATACTTTTAATTATCGTAATGTAATTTATGAGTTGAAAAATAATTTTCTTTGACTTCAATAAAGAATAAAAATTCAAGTAGGGCTCGCGTAAAAAACGGGAAAAACCGGGACACTTTTGCCAAAAAGTCGGGATGGCCAGAAAAATAGAAAATACCGGGACTGTCCCGGGATATACAAGACGTATGGTCACCCTAATCAATGAATATACAGCGTGAGATATATGGGGAAAAAAAAAGATTCAATCAGCTGTAGCCCTACAATCCACATGCCTCTCATGTAGAAAGTGCTGTTTTTCTATGGGTGATAAAAAAAAAAAATATGCAATTTATGTATTGCATAACTTGCGCGTACGTTATAGTACGCGCAAGTTATGTCATTATTAAGTGCAAGTGTGTCATTATTAAAGCTACAAATCCACAAGCATTTAAGGCAGGGGGAGTCTTAAGAGCATCATGAGCTCCCGGACCAAGTTATTTTTTCTGAGGCTCTACCTGGCAAACTGACGAGAATTTCAACCTGTTCTTATTTTTTTTTCTTTGAGGCCCTCCAGTCCGTGCCCTGGTGGGCCCATGCGTTAAGATGGTACTGCTTCTTAGCATCATACCCCAGCAGCACACCGATAGAGAACGACGTAGAGATTTCGAAACCGTTCGACGTAGTTCGATGTAGAGAAATTTCGATTATTTCAAAAGGAACCAATTATCGTACAAATATTCCCCTTCGAAACAAAATGCTGTGAAAATGAGTAACAATATTTTAGAGAAAAAAGAAGACATTTCGGAGTCCGACCTCTCGAAAATTTCCGACTTCTTTCCGATATTCATTTGACTTTCCGACGTTGAACCGGTATCGATACGATATCGTTGTGCTACCGGTGATAATCTATATAAAAATTGCAAAGGGGCAAACTTCCTCATTGCGTGAGGGGGGGGGGGGGGGTAATATAAAGTACGAACTATACCAACGAGAAGTGCCGAAAAAACCTCTGGGCCGCAAAGGGTTAAGAAGTTATAAACGATTTAGAATCTGTTCTTACTATGAAAAAAAAAACGAAACATTAGATAAAAAAGCGTTGTGTTACAATTCCTCGAAATACGGGATGTATGGGATTGTGAGAATATCTAAGTAATACTGTACTTGTTCATTAATAAATATGACACAACAATTGAGGTGTATTAGAATTACGGTTATGTAAGAATTAAATAAATTGTAAGCGGGTCTTAGTTGCATCCAGGATCGCAACTAAGGCTGGGGAAGGGGGTGGTCTGGTTCCCGGGTGCTGGACCAGGAAGAACACTGAGCGGGGTACACAAAAATGGAAACTGGCCCAGGACAATGGAGTTAAGTTTTGTTTGTAGTTGTGGCCTAGAGGGTAACTAATTCTTTGTTCACTTAAAATAGGGTTACCAACCGTTCTTTTTTTTATTTCATTTCAAGCGTCCTCCTACGCTTTGGAAAATTCGCCCCTTTGTCCTTTTCAGGTTTCCGGAATTTTTTTCCCCTTTTTTCCTGGGGAAATTTTTTTTCTTCAATTTGAACCCTTTTTTTTCATTGGTATGAGTGTTTTTGAGTTTTTTTCCCGCACGCATTCACCAAAAGCCATCGACATTCCCAGAATTTTTTCTGTTTCTGCTTTTTTTAGCGGTTCTGTGTTAGAGTTGGACAAAAATTATTGTTATGGCCAGTTTTATTGATCGGAATAGTTGCGCTATTATTAGGAAAATTGAGATAAATGACGTCACTATAAGGGTGCGTGTGCAGGCGTCATCCTTTCTCAATTTGCGAATCTGTAACCCTACTTGAAACATTTCATTTTCTTTTTATCCGCAAAGCCAATGGTGCTGCCATCTCTTGACACATAAGACAACAAGTTGAAAATCAGCCCAATCAAATAATGTGTTATGATTTATTGAAACAAGCCTCAACAACTCCTCTGCTTAATAAACACAATCAAAAGCAAATGAAAAAATATTCTTATCTTATTTTAAAACCCATTATGTCATTTTGAAAATAGAAATTTCAAAATCTTTTTATTTTTCATAAATATTTCCAGATGGCAGCACCACAATTTTTGGTATTCTTTTCCTTTTCTTTACACATAGGCTGACCATATTCCTTTGAGAAAAATACAGGAAACTGGGATTAGAAATGTGGGAAAATACGGGACACTCTCTCTCTCTCTGATGATTATTGCCAAAAATTATGCTAAAGGTGAGCAAAGTTGCCAAATCATGCATAAATACCTCAAAAATCGCTAGTGGCGGAAAATGAAGCATTGCTATATATAGTGAATTAAAATGAATTCCATGAAATTAAATTGTTTAAACCATGACAAATATATGAGATGAATATTCTTATTTATAGTTGTGATCATCAAAAGAAAAAAAAATTGAATTCAAATATAAGAACTTTTAATCCTAGATTTAAATGAAGAACGAAAATTCAAGAGCTTTATTGAAAATACGTAAAAAACAGGACATGCTTACAGAAAGTCAGGACGGCGAAAATTACGTAAAAATACGAGAGACATATGGTCACCTCATTTACACATTTTAAATTTAATTTCAAAACCCAATATGTTTCTCAGAAATTAAAAAAAAAAAGACAATGAAACTAGACTTTAAAACAAGTCTCATTTTTAAGAAAATTCTTTGTTTTTTTTCTCTCACCATTATATAAATATGTTCTGATATTCATTAATTATTTGAAAAAAAAATTACCGGTAATATGGGTATCAGACGTCCCATATTTCAAAAAATTTCTCAGTTTGAAACTCTTGTTCATCTCGTAAAGCAAGGCTGAAAAATTAAGCACTGGAAAAATTAATGGACAACCTAGTCTTGTATAAATTCAAAGTGAAAGGGACCACGACCTTATTTACATGCGAACCAACACGGCAACTCAATGCATAGTAAAAGGATCGAGACCACAACTATCACTAGAAAAACTACACTTTTGGATTTTTTTAATTACGCCAAAACTTTTTAATATACAATTTATAGTTCCTGACCACTACGTGTTATTCTTCAACAGACATTTTCTGGTCAAAAATGAAAATACTTGTTCTTCTAATCGTCCAATAAGAGCCTCGGTTCCCCAAGGATCAGGTCTTTAAATGGAAATAGTGAGACTCCTAGCGGCTGATGCAATTATCACCAACAGAAAATCTGAAAACTGCAGAGAAAATCTTCAGGAGACTCTGGAGGACGTTGAAAACTGGTGTGAGGGTAATGCTGTTGAACTTAATCATGCCAAGTGTCGGTTCATCTGGCTAACAAGAAGAACCGAATTCACTAGAGCACCAATCTACCTAGATAGAGAAGCCATGAGACTTGTGAAGGAAGTGAAATATTTGGGATGTATTCTAAACCACATTATCCTTCGTTCCTCAAATAAATCACGTAAGAACCAACGCTATCCAAACCATGGGAATGATGTCACGCATTATATTCCCAAGTGCAAGACTAACTCTTAAAAACAAAGTCATGTTGTTTAAATCGATCATTAGACCTATCGTGACCTACGCCGCCCCAGTATAGGCCCTGCAGCGTCTGCAAAGTCAACAGAATAAACTCCTGAGAACCCTTGTGCGTGCCCCAAAGTACATCAGGGGGGCTGACATTATAAAAGATCCGAAGATTCCAACCATCCTCAGCTACATCCAACAAATATCAGAGGATCACTTTTGAAAGGATGAGAAACTAAGAGTACGATCATCTGAGAGAGCTGGTGGAGTACGACCCTCGTCAAAGACTAAAATTTCTCAGGCCTCAAAACGTGTTACACGTGCCATGGTCAGTATGTTAGAGTCTGAATCACTGAGTTGTATAATCTTTGTCTATCTATCATAATATTTTTGTACTTTTATCTTGCTATTTAATTTATTGATCAACTCTATTACATAGAGTAACATTTTGTTTAAATAAGCCTCATGTGCCGCCCATGATGACGAAGCGACAGGGCTTTAGAAAAGGTGACACTGCTACAAATCTAACTTTTTAGCACAAAAAAAAATCCGCGAATCATCTTAAAATATACAAAATGTTTGTGACCAAAGCTGCTTTTAAACAAACTGACCCCACATTTGGTCCAGGATCATTATACCATTCTAAATTACTCCAGACAACTTGATCCGCATTACACCTCTTACTAATTAGTCATCATTATCTACACTTATCCTGTAAAGAGAAAGTGTAACAAGGCGAATTTTTTTTAAGAAATTTATTTCAAATTTGTTTCTAGTGCTCCAGAGCCAGGAAAGAAAGAAGCAGACTTTTTCTTTGCCTTTATTTGACCGTTCTAGAAATATTATCGAGGAGGGGGGGGGGGGTCACCAAATTGCACACCTACCCCTTGTGAAAGAGCACATTCTTGTGTTTCTGGTATTATGGTCTCACGCCCTGTCCGTTCCTTTAAGTTTTCTCAACATCTTCGAAATCAAAGTATCGCTCAAAAGTGTGATGTCATTTGAGAAATAACTGATGAAGATTTTTCAAAAATTTAGGTGTCTAACTAAAGTCTATGTAAGTTGCCCCTCCGAACAACTACCGTCCGGGTACACCGCATTCCCCCCTCCCCCCCCCCGTGTCCTCGCTTACTCCACCACGAAGGTTGGCAAACACTGATCCATAGGCGGAAATAGACTTGGAAGTCTGGGGGGCACGATGATGATGATGATGCCAATTCATATATACGTATATACATTATATCAGTCGACTCCACCTTTGACGCTGGGGGGGGGGGGCATGCCCCCCCACGCTCCCCCGTATCTCCACCCATGCACTGATCTCGACGACAAGGGTCAGTGGCATGTGTTGTGAACCTTACGTGAACTTTGTTTCTGTGTAATGCTTGTTATAGTGGTTTTTTTTTTAAACAGAGCATAACCCAGGTCTATCACCATGGCAATTTACTACCTAGTGAGTTGTGCTGGAAGTGTAAGTGTGTGAACAGTCTGAGTGCGTATCTGAAGTTGTGTTTGATTTTTCAGTGCTGCCATCTATATTTCAGAAGTGAAGTGTAATGACTGAATACTTGTACTGTTTGTAAGCCGGTTACTCTCTGTGGCGAGATTTTTTGATGGGGAGATCGGCTCGCATTTGCGCCTCGAAGTTGGGAACCACAGAAAACCAACTTCATCCGACCACGACTGACCGTCACTATGACCACTGGACCACCACAGCGGCTTGTTATAGTGCTGCCATCTGCCATCAATTTTTCTAACTTTGACGTAATTGCAATGACAATATTTGTACCGTTGTAGGCCTGTTGCTCTTCTCTATGTGGCGAGACTTTTTAACGGGGAGGTCAGCTTGCATATGTTTTAAACGTACTTGACAGCTAACTCAACTGATAAATTATTTGACGCGAGTGAAAACGGGCCTTAACGGTAGACAGTGGCATCATCTGTTGAGGGACTTAAAAAAGTAGTAACAAAAAGTAAAAAAGTACCAAAAACTAAGGGAAAAAAAACACTAAGCGAATCTCAAAACAATTCTCACATTTTTTTTTTGTAAAAAGCGTTATTCTGAATTTAAACAAGCACAACTTAATGTTCTATAATTTCTCTCAATGAGTAAAAAAAAACCAAAAAGCAATTCGGACATTGGTACTTAAATAGAGAACGCTGGAAGTGTTTTGAAAATATGGTTGCTCGTCTTGGACTTCATATGGAAAAATGATTTTTGAATCAGTTCTGGGGGTGCTCGGATTAGTCCTACAAATTACCACGAGTGATCGAACACCCCCCAGCTTGAACGCCACTGACTTAAATAGACCTGTTTTTGTTTCCATGACTAACGAACGAACTGTGGGTTGGATAATGAAATAACAAAGAAACAGCAAACACGTGAAGAATGTAAGAGGCCACGCTGCTAACCATTTTTTTTTTTTACTTCCGAAATGGCAGCACCCTCTGAAATATCACTGAAAATAAAGAAAAACAATTACCGTAGTTTTAATACGAAAGCGTGAAGTGAAGAAAAAGAAAAGTAGAACATCTTCCCCTTAAAACTGTTCTTTTTATAAGTTTAACCACATTTTGAGGAAAAGATGGAGGGGAGGGGGAAAAAAAAATTAGCGATTCTCTTGTCAACATCTTTCATGAAACTTTAGGAAGATTGTCACAGACCGAGAATCCAGACCGAGTTGTTATGGAACATGCATCATGTTGCTTTAGTGAAGTAGACTGTTTTCATGGCGTCCCCTCCCATTTTGATTATATAATTTTCTTTTCTTTTTCCTTCCATTTTATTTCTTTCCATCCGCTGACATGCGGTCGGTCTTGACAGAAAACAGACGCCAGGAAGTCAACATCACTTCCGGTTACAAATCGCAGCTTTCAAACTTGGTCTATTCGCCTTTAAAAAAAAAAAAGGGGGAGAAAAATCAACCATAATCTTCCGAAAAAAAGAAAATAGGAATCCATGGACTCAAGTTTTCTTTCGAAAAAAGTTTCGGCTGTTTAATCTTTCTCTGAAGGCTAAAACTGCAATTAGATAGCATTTTTTTTTGTTATTTCAACTAATTAACCATTAATGAGGCTTTGCATATAGACGTCGTAATCATCATCATTTGAGAGGCAAGCACATGATGCTCCCCTATAGAAGTGTTAATGTTGAAATTGGCAATTTCACTGTGGGAATACGAAAATATAGAGGGGTTTTCCGCTACGTCAATAACTTCACAAATCGAATTTGATTCTTCGTGATTAGAATTGTTCCATCAATTGGATTCTTCTGATTAGTGATAAGAAGCCAAGGAAATCAAATATTAAAAAAGCCGGACTACTTTCGAGTTGGACATGCATCAATAGCATTGATCTCAACTCTTCATTTATGTTTTTATTATCAGGAATGAAAATGAAAATTTACATCTCTCTGTATTATACACTATAAAAGTTTGATTAAAGATGTTTTACGAAACTTGAAAAAAAAACACCAACCAATAAGCCTTTTGGTTGCAATCGCTCGAATGTAACCGATATGCTAATTGGTTGCAGTTTGAAGTTTTATAAAAGAACCTCTATCAAACTTTTATTGTAATCACGGCCTTATTTTTCAATATTCAACTGCATCAATTCATAAATTGTAGTTTGAGATTTTTGTTAAAATTTATAATAGCTGCATTGAGAAAATTCTGCAGTTTTAATTGAAACCGTACTATTTAACTGTAACTGCATTTCGAAAACAGTCCTCTGGGGAATTTCTAGCGCATTGCTATATACAGGGAGTGTTGTGTGTGTTATACTGATGCTGGCATCTGCCCTCCATATACACACGTATTTTGAAGTAAAAATGCAGATGCTTGAATTTTCGTGATACGTGAGTGTCGCATTGAAAGTCTGCTTGCTGTCTTTGGAGAGTCTTCCAAGTGGGAAACCTGCTCGTCAGCGCGCTTTGAAATTAGAAAACTGCAGGAAACCAACTTCAGCCGATCACCGTTGTGCACCAACGGGGTTCGAACCTCGATCCTTACGATCATAGTCCAATACGATGCCCTCAGAATTTTTGAAAACAAATAAATCGATACCTTGAACTTTAATCCTCTATGGTCAATCCTCATAAAAACGTATTGAAAATATACATATTTATTTTACAAAAACGGTTGTAAATTGGTGAAGTTAGCATATTTCTATATGAAACAATACATCAACAGAGCAATTTGATTAATTAGAGTGGATGTTTTAATTAGCTAAAATAGTTAATTAAGGGCCAAAATATAGAATTTACCCTGCTTTTAATGATATCTATAAACAGATAAAACCTTGCTTAGCAATGTTGTAATAACTTTTACTTTGAATTTTATTTCCAATCCCTATAATTCGGTACGATTTCCTAACTCTCTGAACACGTAAAATTTACAGTGACAAGGGACCAAATCTTTCTAGGTAAAAAAGAATGTCGTATTTTGTGTCAAAATGACACTAAAACAGTGGTTCTTAACATTTGAAATTCCACGGCCTAGTCAATTTCTATTTCGTGATTGAAAGGCCAGGCCGTACACACGATTAATGGGGGAATAAATGGGCAAAAATGAAACAATAAGCCACTCACGGCCCGGCGATTGAGAAACACTGCACAAAAAAGTGTACTTTTTAAAAAAACAAAAAAAATCAGGAAATAGGTATAATGGTTTTTGTTTACACCATATATACATTATATTCAAATACACACGAGACCAGTGGCGTATTTACGGGGGGTGGGGGGTTAGTGGGCTATAGCATAGCTGTGGCAAGTTAAAAGGGGGGGGGGCGGAAAATTTGAGGAACGAGTTTCCAAGACAAATTAGTAGAATAGGAAAAGAGCCGCAAAATTCATATAACCCTAAATAAATTCGCATCTGCCGAGAAAGTAAGGGACTAGGTCAGTGAGTGGCCAAAAGAGTGTTAAGCATGTGCATGACCGAAAGAGCGATCTAGAGTGCGTGCAAACATGTGAATGACCAAAAAAAAAAAAGTAGAGCACTTAATAAACGTGTAAATGATCAAAAGAGAGGCCCAGAACGTGTGCAAGTATGTGAGTGAACAAAACAGTGCGCAAGCAGTGTGAGTGGCTAAAAGAGGGACACAGGACTTTGTGGCACAGGGTGGCGAATTCGAAGAAAGAGTAGTCAAGAAAATTAGACTAGAATGGGAGAAGGGCGACAAAATGCGTGTGTGTATCCCACAAGCGGCAAAACCATAAATGCGCCCCTACACGGGACGACCGTAAAGGGTTAAAAAAATTACTTCGAAAAATATCTAGTGCCTATAATGATCCAAAGTCGATTCATTTCTACCATCTAGATTTGTTCCCTGCATGGAAGTCGCCATGTTGGTTACCTTGGATACGATTTGTATGTCCCCCCAAACCCTTAGCTGAAGGAAGAAAACAACACGCGATGCAAAAAGCCTAATGTGATTCTTGAGAAACGAAAAACAAAGATGAAAAGAGAAATGATGTGAGCATTCAGAGGTCACCTCTTCACACTAATTAGAGTCAATCTGAGCTTTTAAGTATTCAAATTAATTTACGATTTCGATTCTCATAGCACGTGGGGCTCTTTTTTCTCAGTGGGCGTATGACCATGATCCTATAAGACCGTGAGTAATTAACGACTACGAAAGAAAAATAAGTACAATTAGCTTTTTTTCTTTTGTTTTTTCTTGAGAACATTTCTTTTCGATCAAAAAAAAAAAGAAAAATAATTCGTACGAGAAGAGAATCCAGACGTCAAGCCGCCACATTTTCTAGTTTCTCTTTACTGATGATCTACTTTGATAACAAAAAGAAATGGCGTATGGAATAGTGTTTGCTTGAAAGCCAGTGTTTTTTGTGTGTTTATATTAAAGATTCTTTTCTCCTCGTCTATTTTAATCCATTGACAGTCTCTTCTCCTAATCGTATCATCCCCCGTGAATCGAAGATAAACACGTTCGGAAAAGTTAATACTCACGTCAATAAAAGCTGTTGATTCTCTTGGCAAAATAGACGTTTTGCTCCTCGGATGGCAGACTAAATATATTTCCGAAGTTGGCGTTTCGCATTAAGAAACTCTATATAAATTCGTTTTTGCAAGTCATTGACTGACAGGCAGTTTTTGTTTAGTTTGACCATTATGTTCCCCATTTATTCAGCTCACCCTGGATGTTGAAAATGGACTCCATTATCACATATCGCGTCTGAACGATTTCTATATCTCGTTCACTTTAGATTAGTGTTGAAAGAAGTTAGAGGTGAGGGAGGAAAAGCACAATGTGTGTTGGATTAGAGGGTTCGGGGGGCACAGGGAATCTTTCCCAGAGAAATCTTGACGTTCAAAAAGGCATTTTGAAGTTTCCTGTTAATTTGAAACCTTTTTAGTTAATAGAAATTAATTAAAATTATTAAATATAAGTACAATGTATTTTATACCGATAGTTAAATATTTTTTCTTGCAAAATTATTTCGTCCAATGATTTCCGTCCGCCTCTCTTCCCATTTTGGCAAATTTCTTCATGCCCATGATTGTGTATGGTAGTTGGTGCTGTGCCATCATATTTTTTTCATCCGACTTAGCGCTCCAGCGAATATGAGCCCCGTATTTACATTTTTGAAATCTAGGAACCATAATTTGAGGGGGGTGGGGCGAACATCGTCAATTTGACGGATCCCCAAGGGCCAAGCGAAGACTTTTAGAGGGCTCCTTATATTGTTTCTAACACATACAGAAGTGCCACTGTGGTACAGTCGAATCCCGTTTTAACGAACACTTTCCTAATCCCTCAAATAAGTTTACATAGGAACAATGCAAACAACCTGAAATTTCTTTATAACGAAATTTCGTTATAACGAAGTGATTTCTCCGGTCTCTTGGAGTTCGCTATAACGGGATTCGACTGTATAACGGTCAGTAAGCTTATCCGGTTTGCCAGATGTCCTCGATTCGATTCCCAGTGGAGTCGATCCCCCCCCCCTCCCCCCCGAGAGCAACAAACCACAACAGTACAAGTATGCAATCATTACACTTCACTCAGCCTGAAATATAGATGGCAGCACTAAAAAAATTCAAGCACAACATTAGACACGCAAACTGTTAGGTATACAAATACATACATCCGGCACAACTCATTCTATAGCATATTCCCCATGGCGATAGCCGGAGTTGCGCTCGGTTTGAAAGAAAGAAAAGCACATACAGAACGAAATATTGAAAGACAAAGTTTCATCCTCTAGCATAGATGGCAGCCGCTGTTCGGTTGCGTGGGCAGAGTTCTGGATCCTCATCGTGAGGAATTCTGAAGACATGTAGAGGAATGTTTACGAGGTGCACTCAGGGTTAAGTAGTAGTAGATTAAAGGCCTAGGGATTCGATTTGGGCCAAGCCTAGGATTGACCCTTGCCAGCCCCTACCTTTTGGAGATCATGCGTAACGCTATTATAGAACAACCATCTTCAATCCGTTACTCGCGAGCACCACGGCGCTTCCCTGAAGCACCCTGAGTGCTCGAAGCTCGTGTCCGATTTCGTGCTCGCGGCCACTTGATCACCGTTGCAATTAAACTCATTACACACGTTGTATTCAAGGATTGAAATCATCCCGATTTCATGCACTCGTATATCTAACTTGCTGTAAGGGGTGCTTTTCTTTTGATGATGAGCACAGGCAGCACTCGCGACTAGAAAAAGGTTGAAGACCTCTGTTGTAGAGCGTAGAACAAAATAACTAAGCCTGGCCCTGCGAATGGGAGCTTTCCTTCCGATGTTGGGCATAAACAGAGCTCACGAGTCGGAAGAAAAGGTTAAAGATCCCTGCTTTAGATAATGAAAATTTTACCACTGAATGACAATATATATAAGAATTAAATATATTGATATAATCTAATTAAAAGAGATGTGACCCCGTGGTTTCATGTTCAAGAAATGACGTATTTGTTCGCGCAGCAATGCCCAGTGGAATACAACGAGAGAGAAAGAGGCCTCAACATCTTCTCCACAATATAATCATCCCATTTATGTGTGAGAATTCAACCGGAAACCATATTTTTTCTTTCATGGAAGAATAAGAGAGCCATAGCAAATAAAAACTCACGGGTTGTTTTCCCCTCTTGGCGTATATATGTATAGAAATACATACATACGCGTATGCACAGATACAAAACGAGCCTTTCATATTTCATAGAACCCAAAGAAAACAATGGGAACCATAAGGCGATGACGCATATAATCCATGGAAGAGAAGAGACCTGAGAGAAAAATAAAAAGATGTATTTTTGGGTTGGCGATTCTTTTTTTTCTTTCCTTTTAGAAGAAATGGGAAAAAAACTGACTCGGCTCCTAATTGTGGTGAATGTTTTGTTGGTGCGATAAAAGTTGCACGAGACAACGTTACAGTTTGGGTACTATTAGAGAGAGTTGACGCTATACTTGAGGTGCTTAGCGAAAAAGAAGAGAGAGAGAAACAGACGAATTATGAAACCGTATCACAAGCACTTCCTGTAGTAATTACTCAAGTTGCTGTTACACAAGTTTCCGAGTCACCGTCTAAAAAATATCGTCATTTTTCACCGGAATGTTGACAGTTATTTAAGGGAGTGGAGCATCTACACCTTTACGTGTTGTGCGTCTATCACGGTATATGGAGGGGGTTGCATTAAGGAATGCAACGCGTTCCTTGTGAAGCATGGTGTAAACGTTATTGATGTTTCAATGCAGGGTTCTTCAACCTTTGTCCAATCTCGAGCACAGTTTACGCCAAGCGCTTATCCAGAGGGGATGGGGTGGGGGGGGGGAATAATAGCCGAATAATACGTGGAAAATTTGTCTGTCCCATAAAATACGGGATGATTCAATGCAACTACATAATAAGTAGCTTCTTGGACATGCTGCCCTGGATTCTGGGCCTGCCTTCGCTCCATTCGGAAGATGTCTATCTTTGCTTTATTTTTTATTCGCAGCTGAAGATATCTGCCTCAGTTTATTCGCGGCTGAATGTCTGCCTTGGCTCATTGCAGCTGAATGTCTGCCTTGGCTCATTGCCTCTGAATGTCTGCCTTGGCTCATTGCAGCTGAATGTCTGCCTTGGCTCATTGCAGCTGAATGTCTGCCTTGGCTCATTGCAGCTGAATGTCTGCCTTGGCTCATTGCAGCTGAATGTCTGCCTTGGCTCATTGCAGCTGAAGATGTCTACCTTCGCTCCATTGAAATCCTGCTCATGTTGAACATCCGCACGCAGCTGAAGATATCTGCCTTCGCTCAGGCAGATCCTGGGGGGATAGGAACGACCTACCCTCCTAAGAGCAGGACAATATGGGAAAATTTGTCTGTCCCGTAAAATATGGGATGATCAAACGAACTTACACAAATCACCCTCTCCCGGAACATCGTCCTGGATCCGCGCCTAATTTACGCCGAGCATCAGAAAAGCACTTATGGTGACATGAGGACTCACAGATGCTTAACCTCATAATACTAACGTGATGTGAGTTTTTGAATGCAACTTGAACAAGATAGTTCAATGGAGTTATCAATCGAGACCTTGAGAGAGCGACATTGGTCACATCGAATACTTTTAGAAGCTTCAACGAGGACTGGGTTACTTGCGAGCAAGAATCGTCTTTCCACGTATTGTCTCGCACCGCCCAGAGCCTCTGATAACCTTGCATATAGCAATTAGCACGTTAAATCAGTGACGGGGGAAATGATGCTGTTAAAGATGGCCCCATCTTGTGCACGGGCTGAAGATTGTTCTCTTATTACAGCTTCATGTTAACATTTCATTGTGCTATATTGTGTCATGGTTGGGTGACCGGATTTTAATGACGTGAAACCGGGTAGGACTGATAGTCAATTGTAGCCAAATGGATTCATCCGATACGGAAGATGGATGGCAGTACTTTGAAAGAGTTTTAAATCTGACATTATAAATATGTCAGGACCACGCACACACAATACTTTCTGACAAGCATCGATTCGTTGGAAATTCTCGAGAGGAATGTTTGCGACAGCTGTATGTACGTCAGTGGTGGTAGCCACATAAAACTGGTGATTTTCACAAAAATCACCAATTTTTCTAAACATATTGCTATTTTCCACCAAAATTATATTGTACTGTGTTCTTCCGGGCCAACTTAGAAATCAGCCAGGGTACAAACACGCCCTTCAAAAGTCTGTTAACCCTATCCATATAGAAATTAAATGCTAAAATTGTCTAAAAAATAGCCAATAACAGATTTCCCCTCAAGATTTATTGTCTTATATATGACTTTAAAATTTTTGAAAAAAACTTTCGTCTGCGGTAAAAATTGTTAAAAATTTTCCTTCCAATGTATTCGAGAAAAAAAAAAACTGATAAAAAAACATTGGAAAAATTATGGAAATCCACGGGATATCGGTATAATCGTGATTTCATAGGATGATAGAGAAAACTTCGTTTCCTTCATCGTAATTTCTCGGCTGGAAACATTTTCCAAAGCACATGTTGTTATATTTTCTTTTTTTTTTTTTTTTTTAACGGAGAGCATTTGATTTCATCACCAACCACGAAGATTTTCCAATTAAAATCCACCGCGATAAGAAACCAGAAGAAAGAAAACACTATGGGCAGAAACTTAAGAGTTATACACATAGTTTTTTTCCTCCTCCAAAGAAGCTAGAAGCCATTGAATCGTAGACAGGCACAAGCTGACATTCAGAGATAAATCTGAAGAAACCAGCAGCAAGTAATATGGAGAAGACCGGCGGAGTTTTGAATTACACCACATCTTAGCTACCAAGTATTTTTTTTTTCTTTACTTTCCACCATTTGAAAATAATGTTGAAAGATTATGAAACTCTCTCACACGAAGAAGAAGAAGACATGCTTTTTTTGAAGGGCAAAAGAAAATAATGGTTGAGAGATGGGTCAAGACACAAAAATGGTCTCTCACAATTTATCAGTCCGTTAGATAAGATTAAACTGGAAATATATTGATTTTAAATGCAGTAGAGATTGGAATTAATATTTTCTTGACTAAAAGCAAGAGAAGTAGAAAATGTAGATACATTTTTTTGAAATTAAATTTTCTCGAATTCTTTGAGACCAAATGAAATGCAAGAAACTGATCTCTTAAACAATAAATTTTCAGAAATATAACTTTCAACATTCTATTTTCAAAAATGAATCTTTCAACAATAATTTTTCAGAAATAAGTTCTTCGACAATCCATTTTTAAAAATCTTTCATCAATTTTTAAAAATCTTTCATCAATTTTTAAAAATCTTTCATCCATTTTTAAAAATCTTTCATCAATTTTCAAACATAAATCTTTCAACACTCGATTTTCAGAAATGAGTTCTTCAACAATCACTATTCAGAAATTTATCTTTCATCAATCACTTTTCAGAAATTTATCTTCCATCAATCACTTTTTTCAGAAATTTATCTTTCATCAATCACTTTTCAGAAATTTATCTTTCATCAATCACTTTTTTCAGAAATTTATCTTTCATCAATCACTTTTAAGAAATTTATCTTTCATCAATCACTTTTTTCAGAAATTTATCTTTCATCAATCACTTTTCAGAAATTTATCTTTCATCAATCACTTTTTTCAGAAATTTATCTTTCATCAATCACTTTTTTCAGAAATTTATCTTTCATCAATCACTTTTCAGAAATTTATCTTTCATCAATCACTTTTTTCAGAAATTTATCTTTCATCAATCACTTTTCAGAAATTTATCTTTCATCAATCACTTTTTTCAGAAATTTATCTTTCATCAATCACTTTTCAGAAATTTATCTTTCATCAATCACTTTTCAGAAATTTATCTTTCATCAATCACTTTTTTCAGAAATTTATCTTTCATCAATCACTTTTCAGAAATTTATCTTTCATCAATCACTTTTTTCAGAAATTTATCTTTCATTAAGCGATTTTCAGAAATTTTTAATCTTTTTAATTTTTAATAATAACAACGTGATTCCCCACTTATTCGAGAGGGATCAGCACGATCCGTCCAGGGAAAATTTTTTCAACAATTAGATAAAATTTGAAAAAAAAAGGAGACTCCAAAATCTTATCACCGGGCGGTTGTCAACAAACAAGTTTTCGACACGATTGCACTCTAGAGAAGAACAATTGTTTAGTAATGATTTAGTCGAGATCGATTCATAGACCTTAATGAGTATGGTTTGAATGATTGTAATGACTGTCATTAAAGTTCCGGCACCGAAATTTAATGTTAAAATTTTCACGCCAATTAATGTCACCCAAAAATAAAAGTCAAATTTAAAAACAGTTTTTTTTTTGGTATAGGGCCTTAAAAAAACAAACACGTATAACCATCATGCTGTTCATGTCAACTTGCTTGTACATAAGATAGAACAAATGAAATATTGATAACAAGACTGTACGATTGATTCAGAAACTAGAATGCCTCAGAAACTTGTAACGCCAGTTCATATAATGCTCAAGCTAGAAAGCTGAAATTTGCAATATGTTTGAAGTTCGAGTTTTTTATATGGTGTCTTTTTCCGAACATATCCGTTGATAAAAAAATTTATGTAAAGCGTATTGAATAGTTTCCAAAATGTGAAAATAATTTTTCACTCTCGTTTCAAAAAAATTAGATCTTGAAAAAAAAAATTATTACATATAAATACTGTAGAAGAATACTGAAGAAAAAACTTACAGAAATACTGAAAATCGGGATTTTTAACTAGAATATTTCACGAATTGCGCTTACAAATTTCTAGGGGGGGGGGGGTGTTCTACTTTTTTTTTTTGAAATAAACTAGTACAATTATAAACATGATTGATATTTCTTACTTTCTTCCACTTCTTCGGGCAACACAGCCTGATAATCCTTCAGGGAAAAAAAAGAAGAAATTAATATATCAAGACCGTAAACATACAAGAACGACGTAAAAAAAATATTAGGAGCAAGATTTTTAAATACGATGGAACTCCTGTCAACTAAAGCTTGAGATCGTTTTCCGAATCGCTCGTATATCGATTCAAACTTCCTCATAGGAAATAATGGAAACTCGGATGATTCGTTCCACAATTATTCATTCACATAAAAGTGACAAATAAAAACGGCACCAAACCAATAATACAACACAGCAATAATATAATAAATACTACAATAACATATGTATACATAAATATAATATAATAACGCCATAAATAAACATACGATAACGTTTACAATACTCTTAAGAACGAGAGAGAGGAAAACAATCCTTTGGGGCGAGCTCTGTTGTTTGTTAACTTATTCTTTTTTTGGGTGATTTTGAAAAAAAAGAAACTATCCAGACCAGACCAGACCAGACTCAAAATTTTTCGATGGTGACTGGCCCTATGGAAATGGGCCATTAGCCAACATAAAGACTGGGGCCCCTTGGGGACCCCCGGTGAAGAGAAGGACAAGTGAGTAATGTATGTGTAGTTGTGAAAGTGCATGTATGAGAAGGGAAAGTTTGGGAAAAAATCCTCTTTTTAAAGAAAAATGGTCAATTAAATGGTCTGGCGATTATGTAACTCTTAACGTCGAAAAAATGCCGCCACTGCCTTGCGTTATTAGTAATATTAGCTTCGCTTGTGAAGAAGCCCGGTCGGGCAACGCTTTGATGTTGACCAGGGCGTCTCTCATTGGCTGAGACGCTGACTCGATTCCCTATTGGCTGGAATCTGGAAAGATACATATTTCATACAGTAAAAAAAATAAGCAAAGACAGGGAAAAGCAGAGATAGAATTAGTACGATTATTACAAAGTTGGGAAAAATGATAGAGTTTCGACAAACGACTAAGAGAAGAGAAAATTTAAAGTCGATTAAAAACGATTAAATATGTTCACAACACGATTTTTTTTTTTTTTTCACAAAATATTTATAATTTTTTTGGAGAGAAATTTTTTTGATTAAGACAGATCAAAGATGGGGAAAGGAAAAAGAAAAAAGATAGTGAGAAAATCCGATTAAATAATGCAGCTTCGATGAGGCTTTAGCTAGGCCTGATTATATTTCCTGCCTCGACAAGAAATTTCTCGTAGACCGCTTGCCTTTCTTTTTTTGTTTTTAACTGTAGAGAGTCCTCGAAGCATAATTTTGCGTACTCGAAGATGTAATACGTCGAGTTCTATCCAGTGACACTAGTTTTTATCCCTTTTTTCAGGATTTCTCGGAAATGAGAAATTGCATTGTCAGTTCTCAACTGTCCAACGAGCATTCATTGTTCGCTTTGCTACAGCTTTATTTGATTGGTTCTTTTCTACAAAATTTTGCACATATTCCCATATTCCTACATTCTATAGATCTCTTTCGAAAAGAGTGAGGGACTTCTCCCCCACTTATATCTTCCTCAGACGAGATATCCCCACAAACTCTTGCTGTTACATGCAAAGGAGATCCACCAGTTCATCTACGATCAACTCGTGGCTATATTCAACAACTAGTTCTTGAACGTCATCCTCATGCACCTTCAGTCCCATAGTCTTCCCCAAACAAACACAATCTCTTCGACAAATGTTGTCTTTTGATCATGAGCTAATTCCTCAGAGTTACGTTCAATATAGCAATCAGCCCAAAGTTTTCTCCAAGCAGAATTAAAAAATTCTTCAAGCGCATATACGCGGGGTTACGATGCAAAAAAAATTTCGTATCGTAAACAGTCACGCTTGCACATGTGGTAATTTTTCTAGTGAGGCACGCAGGCCGGAGACTGTAGGGGAGAATATTACCCACAATTTCACAGTAGGTGTGAGAACGAAAACGAAAAACCATCACCTCAGTTGTGATAACGTGAAAATAAATACAACATTTGCTCGTAATGCGATTAATCGCTAGTCAACCGCATCAAAACTTGTTCAAAATTTTTGTGCTCGTTATGTGAATTACTCGTTAACTGAAGTTCCACTGTATTTTTATTGGGATGTGTACAACTTCTGGCAGACTTTTGTTTTCTTACCTTCATCTCTGACGAAAAGATTAACAAAGAGGAAAAAAGTATTTTCATGGGCGTGAGAAAAACATTGCAGTTTGACTTTGAGAGCAAAAAAATTGTTGCGAAGAAATTAAAAAAAAGAAAGAACTTTCTGGAAATTACGCCTCGAAACAAGAAATACGAATCCATCATACTTGTCAGAATGACAGGTACCAAAATATTTTCAGATATCACTGTTTATCTTTGACAGCAAAAAAGAAGGGTGTTTTTTTTCCCACCAAGACGACAGAGAATTCGACAATAGTTCTGTGCTTTGAAAATATTGAGATAGACGTTTTGCGAATCGTTTCAATAAAACAGTACAATTCTCCAAAGTAGTATTAATTTTCTTTTTCAACAGTCAATTTTTTCAGAAACGAATTTCAAGTCAATTTTCAGAAACGAATTTCAAGTCAATTTTCAGAAACGATTTTCAAGTCAATTTTCAGAAACGAATCCTTTAGCAATCGTTTTCCAGAAATGAATCTTTTACAAAAAAATATTTAAAAATTGATAAATTTCTACAATCAATTTTCGGAACTTTCAACAAGAATTTGAAAAAAGGGAAAAAGAAGCTGGAATAGAATTCTTTTCACAGAGAATGTATTGTCCACAAACGAGTTTTCTACACAAACGTTCTCTCAAGAATAAATTGTTCAATATAATGATTAAGTAAGAAATCATTTTTATTAGGGCTGGTCCGATTGATCGAGTTGGTTAATCGATCACAGTTAAAAATTTTAGTCGAGTTAATCGATTCGATTGAAATTCGATACAAATTTTTATTAAAAATTAGTAAATTAGATTGAGTTGTTTGACGAAACCGATTAGATGCCTTGTATAATTTTTGCTCAAATACATAACATTTTGGATATATGACCATATTTAAAAATATTTGAATCAATATTTTGATGAAATTTTTTGCATGGGATTAATTGACAAGTGATTCAACGAAAACTGATAATCGCAGTTTCAAATTGAGTTTGATGGAAGCTCAGAAGGGAGACAAGACCAAAATTTATTGTCTACATTGGGAACATCTGTTTTCGTATTCGGGTAGCAACTCCTCTACCACGAAGTAACATTCAAGAGGAGTTTCTTGGTAAAGAAGTATAAGAAGAAATATACAATATAGAAGTGTAGGAAACAGCATGAAAATCGAAAGTAGTTTCGAAACAAATGACACCTAAAATAACAGATTTTTTTTAAAAGAACGACAAGATCCATGTGAAGAAATTTCAGGATTTGACAAATATGTTAAGCATATTAAATTTCTTCGAGTAGGCGGGCAGCTTTAATTTCTTAATCTACAGGGTGTTCATCCAATTGAAGAATCATCCGATTTGAAATGCATATATTACGAAAAATATTGAACATAGACACTCAAGACTAATTTTATATTACATGGCTAATCAAAATTTTTTTACAAACCAAATTAAAGGTGCTCAATATGTCCACCTTGGGATGCATGGCATCAGGCATATGTCTATACGGTAGTTAAATTCGTCCCAAACTTTTGCGAGCATATTTGCATCCACTGATGCTGTTATGCGTATCTTCAGTTCGGCTAATGTAGCTGGAAGGGAAGGCACATAAACGTAGTCTTTTATAAACCCCCACAAGAAGAAATCGCACACTGAGGTTCGGCGATCTTGGAGGCCAGTAACTGAATCGTCACGACCCGTACGGCCGAGCCATCGTTTAAGAATGCGATTGATCAAAAATTCTCGAACGTCCAAGCTCCGGTGTGGTGGTCAGGGCCGTCTTAAGAGCATCATGGGCCTTCGGGCCAAGTGATTTTCCTGAGGCCCTACCAGACAAATTTTCAAAAATTTCAACCGTTTCTCCTTTCTGTGAGGCCCCCGGGCCGTGCCCGGGTGGGCCCATGCGTTAAGACGGCACTGATGGTGGTGTCACGTCCTGCTGGAAAATGAAGTCATCCGAATCGGTTTCTAACTGTGGGAAAAGCCAATCTTGACAAACACTGAAGTGGCGGCCGAAGGAAGAGTGTTAGCGCTACATGTCGGCAACTGCGTGAAACTCGAGATTTACCTCTTTCTACCTATACATCATTCGATCAAAACGAATTAAAACCTGAATAGTTATGATTTCTTTAAATCGGATGATTCTTTTTTGAAACACCTTATATATCTAAATATATATCTTACATCTGGCGAATAGGTGGACGAAATGAATAAAATATATTTTTATATCATTAATTATTGATATTACATAGTAAAGAAATAAGTTCGATTTATCGATTAAAAATGTTTGATTAACAACTTAAAAATTGTAATCGATTCCCAGCCCTAATTTTAATATATTTTCTAGTCAACAATCAATCATTTTAATATTAGGAATGTCAAAAGTCATTTTCGAAAAATTCTCTCAACAGACAATTTTTTAAACATCAAAAACGCATTTTTTAAAATTAATATCACAGAAGTAGTGATGTTGCGGTTTAATTAGTGGTCCCCCCCTTGGGCCTTATAATGTGTATTATGGTATGTGTATTATGTGTACATTCCTGTCTTTTCTCTTTTATATTTTTTTCAGTATTTGTGTAATGTGTATGTGTGTGTTTTTCTTTGTCATTAAAAAGAAAAAGAAGAAACAAAAGAATACACGAAATAGTTCAACAACTTAAAGTTTACTTATAAAGGGAAAAACTACAGAGAAAGGAGAAAGACTATAATTTCATGAAATGGCGACAACGGAATTTAATTTTCTAATCCAACTCTACAAAAAAGGAAACACTAAGAAAAGGAAATTGATTGCTTTCTGATATCGATATCGAATAAGGATAATATGTATGTAAAATTTACCTATCAAAGCACATAATCCATCATATGACTGCGACGTTTGCAAGAGAATCTACCGAAACAAGTGCACAAACTACTCGTTAAATTTACTGCTTTCATTTCTATCTACACTCGAGAATTACGAGAAAACTTTATGAACAAAAACGTTCTGGAGTCCATGAAAATATACATAAAAAAAGAACCAAGCGCCACGGGCAGCGACAAGTACCAGGTGCAACAGCTTTTCGACGAGACAAAATTACGATCTGGATCCACAGAATTACTATCTAGGGAAAGAGATTCACGACGAAAGCATTTCAATTAAATGGACTCGGACCTATAATAATCTCCCAAACTCACCTCTCTACCTCCCTTTGTACCACTCGCTCTTCGCATCGTGAATTTTTTACGATTATGGTTAATCGTCCTTCAAGATAAAAAAAAAAGGGGTGCAAATTCACATACGAACTAATGAAAATAATAATAATAATGATAAAAAAGAAAAAAAAAAAAACGAGCACTAGGCAGTAAACAGAGGCCGCATCTCATCGGCGCCATTTATGTCAGCCAAGCTACATAAGTGCCAAGGCGAACTTTCTTGACCCTTCTTTACATTAAAAAAATAAAAAAATATATATAATAGTTGTACGTAGTAATAGATTGAAGAACTGTCACATTTTGTTAAACGTTCAACAGCAGCAGCAGCAACAACAAGCGATATTTTGGTGGGAAAAAAAACAACAAAATAAAGTGATGACCGGGCGTTGGCATTGAATAAAAGAAGAAGTTTTACCACGAGGTATTTTAACGATCTCATTCTGTAAGCTCACCTGCCGTGCATTTCAGTGTCTTAAAAGAAAAACCCGCCTACGGAATTGGTAGGAGAAAAATCCGTAATATAACATACTTACTCACTACAAGGCACGCAAACAACGCCCACACGCCCGGCTGTACAAAATAGTAAGTAGTAGACTCAAGGTGGAAAGTTCAGGTTAAACTGTCGATCAAAGGAAAAAGCACTGAGCACCGCCCGTGAAAAGAATTAAACTCGGAAATTTCGGGATATACCAGCTCTCGTTGTTATTACTATTCGTGAGTTGTTCATCGTGGGTCATTCGGAAAAAATATGAGGATTATATTCTTTTTGTGATGATATTCATGAGATATACACAACTCACATTTTTGTATTCTATCTATAATATTCTGATATCCTCTCACGAATTTCCCGGTCGTGACCTTTAAAAGTTGAGCTTTTTTTTTAAAGGAATAAAAAACGATAAAGTCAAAAAAGAAGTGGATTCTGATTATCTTTTCACTGCAAAAGATTCATCACTAGAATTACTTGTAACTTGCGTATTCTACCATAGATGATTATCGACACTCGAGAATTATGAGAAAATTGGAGTCCCCATTAAAAGATATATAGATATAAAAACCTACCATATGGGTAGTGACAGCACCAGTTATAACAGCTTTTTTGACGAGACAAAATTGCGATCTGAATTCAGAATTACTATGTAGGGAAAGAGATGCACGAATAAAGCATTTGAATTAAACGGATTCGGACCTATAATCTCGCAAACTTACTGCAGTGGATTTAGGCACAACAAATACACGGAACAACAAATTTTGACAAAATTTCTGCTTCCAAAACAAAAAAATAGTCATCTATCGTGTAATTCGGAGTGCAGAACACGAATTTGACCATAGAAAAACTGGATTAGCTACTTTCTTGCTTTCTTCGAAACTGCACATTTAATAACATTGAAACGCAACATAAGCACACACAAACAGTATACAACATAAGTATATAGAAACCGAAATATATAAATGTAAATATCTCAAAAACAAGAGCGAATAAAAAATTTTCATCGTGATACCTGTCAGCCCCAATCAACGATTCCGGCATATAATAACTGATTAAGAGGAGAACTGGATTGCAGTTTCATACCGTAGTATAGATTTTATATTGACAAAAAATACATAAATATAAATTTATATATTTTAAATTTATTTTATAAATAAATAAATTTATTTATTTTCTCCTTCTTAGTTCCTTTTATTTGTGTATATATGTGAGTATATATATAATTATTATATTATCCAAGCAGAAATATATCAGAGCAGAATGAATTAAATATCAGATTTTAAGTTTAATATTCATAATAGCATACCAATATCAGCGTCAAAGGCAGCTAGAATATACAGTCTAATCCCGTTGTAACGAACGCCAAGATACCCGCCCGAAGAATCACTTCGTTGTAACGAAATTTCGTTATAAAGGAATTCCAGGTTACCTAGCATTGTTCCTATGTAAACTTATTTGGGGGGGGGGATTAGAAAAGTGTTCGTTAAAACGAGATTTTCACTATAACGATATTCGTTAAAACGGGATTCGACTGTATGTATACAGCAGAACCTACCCCTAACGGACACTCCCCGTTAACGGACACCTTTCTGTTCTCCGGTCCCGTGGAATAGGGCTTTAATGTATTCCACTTCCCGTTAGCGGGCAGGGTAAAATCAGGCAACCGCAATTTTTTTCCCAGTCTTAAATTCATTAATTTTTGGTCAAAAACCGAGAATTCATCACATTCAACTAAGATTATGCTTAATCTCAAGCTCGTGTTTATAAATATGATAAATCGTCAATTAGTTACTAAATTAGCTGAACATAGCCAGTGGGTCCAGGATGGTGAACTCGAATGGTAATGTTGGTTTTGTTTGTTGATAAAGTGTGGAGAAAGCTAACATTACAAGACTGATAATATTTTTATGGATGTTTATTTCTTCTCCATACTTATTTTAATTTAATTTAATTTCTATTGCATAAATATATGTAGTGCGCGTATCATATATGTACGGGTAAAATAATTAATTTTTTAAATGAAGAGAGGTGGTTATAAATTTTTCCATATTCAACAGACTTTCTAACTTTATTCATGGTTATGTATAATAGTCAGTAAATGTGATAAATGTAGTGAAGTTTTTACATATTTTCTTTACCGAGACGATCGTTGATAACATAATCGACTTTTCTCTATGAATTCAATATTTTCATTATATAGGTCGCATAGGATTTTAATGCTCACATATATGCCTACATATCAATAGATAAAAAAAAGGGAACTTTCGTTGTAGGTGACGACATAAGTTTCCCCCTCCCCTCACTTCTTTCATCATAAAGGGGATCTCGGTCTTCAAATTTCAAGTGGGCGACAAAATGATGAAAAAAAGAGAAAGATACACAAGAAAGAGACCAAGATACCAGACTAAGGGGGAAAAAAAAAAGTTCAAGATGGATGAGAATTTCACCGACAAGAAAGAAAAGAATTTTCTTTTCTCCGGACCATCCTTCGTGTAAATATTGAATCTTCACGCCTCTTGAGGCGATGATCCTTTTTGGTTCTTAGATTGCGTGCATGCTTTTAAGATCTAATGATTAATAATGTGTCCAAAAAAAGAAAACCAACCGCAGACATACGAATTTTCCGAGAAGTTGCTTTTGAAAGTAAAAAGGGAAACGTCCTCATTACATCCATTCTGACAAAACAAACATTTTCTTCCAATCCAAAGATTTCATTTACAAAGACTTTAGTTGAATCTTAAAAAAAAAAAGCCACTGCTGGAGTCGCTTGTTCCTACAATTCGTGGAACGTCGCTTTGCTGAGCTCACAGATAGCAAGGCTCTCAGGATATTGTGAATTAATAGCACAAAACATTAAACAATTTATTTGCCTTCCCCACCCCGGGATAAAACCCTGTCAGCTTCCCTCATATGCAAAGACATATTTAATTTACGGTGTGGGGAGGAAGTTTGCTTAGCGAGCTATATCAAGTACAGAAATGCGGAAAATTCGAGGAATGAGTGGTCAGGAAGATTAATAGATTTGGAGAAACGCAGCAAAATTTGTGTAGCCCATGGGTGCACAATTGTACCATAAATGCACCCTTGCTCAGAGAGCGAGGGGCTGAGTCAAACGAGCGACCGTGAGATAGACCGAGCAAAAGTGTGACCTAGAAAGCAAGAGATCAACCAGATCAGCGAGTAGCCAAAAGAGTGACCTAAAGCGTTTGCACGCATGTGAGTGATCATAACGGTGTGCAGCTACGCGAGTGACCTAGAGGGGGGGGGACAGGTAGGTGAATATAAAAGAGTTACCAAGAGCGGGGTGCAAGAATGTGAATGATCAAAGAGTGATTTAGAGAGCGAAGGACCAGGCCAGTGAGTAACCAAAGAATGATTTAGAGAGCGAAGCACCAGGTCAGTGAGTAACCAAAGAATGATTTAGAGAGCGAAGGACCAGGTCAGTGAGTAACCAAAGAATGATTTAGAGAGCGAAGGACCAGGTCAGTGAGTAACCAAAGAATGATTTAGAGAGCGAAGGACCAGGTCAGTGAGTGATTTAGAGAGTGAGCATAAGTGATCTAGAGAGTGTGAGCATAAGTGATCTAGAGAGTGTGAGCATAAGTGATCTAGAGAGTGTGAGCATGGGAGTGATCAAAACAGTGAGAAGGCATGTGAATGACCAAGAGACTGACCTAGAGAAAACACGAGGTCTATGAGCATGTGAGTGATCAAGAAATTGTGCAATCATGTGAGTGACCGAAAGAGTGACTTAGAGACAGAAGCGTATTTACAGGAGCGGGAGCTAAGTGAGCTATAGGTCAGGATGACAAATTTGAGGAATGAGTGGGTCAAGAAACTTGGAGTGGTAGAAGGGCGGCAAAACCGTAAATCCGCCTGTGCTGATATGCGAGTCGATAAGACAAACTTTTAAAACTGGAATTTATTCCTTGACTGAAGCTAAAACCAGCGAGAAATCTATTTATTTTAAATTATGGGTTGATGTTCTAATTACTGAAGGATGAGGATTCATGGAATTCAAGTGGCAATTTTTAAGAAAATTTCCAGAGTGAAACTGAAATTGAAGAACTTAAAAATTAATGATACAGATTAGAATGATACAGAGCTTTCTAATGCTTCATTCAGTACGCGCGGAGCTCTTAACGGTTAAAAGGCTGTTCATGAAACCCAAACATATGGAGTATAAATATTTTTCCAATATAGAAATTTTACATGAAGCATTGGATACCGCGGATTTTTAGGGAAGGTAATACTCAGAGCGATATTAAATCCATGGTTTAGAGCAGCGTTTTTCAACCTTTTTTGTCGTTGCGAAATCCTGTAAACAATAGTATACGGAGCTCTTGAAACAGAATAAGCGTTAATAAGCACATAAAAGACATAATTTGCGAACAGGCAAAAAATAAATAAGAGAAATACAAGTAGTTGGCGGTCCAGCAATAAATAAAGAAGGTAAGAGAAATAATTTGTGAACCTGGCAAAACATTTATAAACAGAAGAAATAATGTGAGGACCGGCAGAAATGGGACGAGATTTTTGGTGGACCGGCACCGGTCCGCGAACGAGGTTGGAAAACACTGATTTGAAGAATGCTCTAAAGCAGTGATTGTCACAGGAAAATATTCATAAAGAATCCTTGGAAATAATATTTATATTCTCTACAGCAGCGATTTCAAAACGTTTGAAGCGTTTATTAATGAGACTTTTATCGGTCGATGCCCCATCTTTACATGCAGGTCCGTAGCCAGAAATTTCGTTCGGGGGGAAGGACCAAAAAGATAGAATAGATTTGGCTATCTTTTCCCTTTTTTTCGGTCATTTTCTCACATTTCTGGGAGGGGGGGGGGGCAGACGCGCAAGTCCCCCCCCCCTCCCCATGGCCTTGTTTACATGATATTCGCAAGAATTTTATCGGTGAACCCCTTCTCCCTGCCATAAGCTCCGTTGATATGTGCAATATTGCGGTAGAATCGGGTCTCTAGCACCCTCTTGAAGGCTTCTTCCCCTAGTACGAAAAGAAATGGGGGAGTAGGAGTTTGTCAAAATTCTTGAAGCGGGTTTAAAACCCGCTTTTTCCATTTCCCGTGTAAAAACGGGGCTATAATAAACTTCATTCAAAATTAAAGCTACTGCAGTCACTGACAGCCATTTGCTAAAAGATAATTTTCTTGATTTGTTCTTTATTGTTTTCAATAAGTGTATAACAATATAAGTGTATAAGCGTATTCTAATCATGCATCAATTATTGTAGAAGTAGAATTTTATGATTCTATGAGATGTTGCGTAATTATTTATATCTAATGCACATAATTTACTCTACTATTATTAAATATTTATCACTTCATATGATTTATTTACTAAAAATACATAAATAAGTTCCAAAAATAAAAATAAGTTCCTTAGTCAAGAGTTAAGGCCGCAACATACTACTCTGTCTTGATGTGGTCCCATGTCACGTCAGAGCAGTTTGTAGCGGCATTTAAGGCATTATATTGGTTTTATGTACAGTTGGTCCCGCGGATAACCAGGTTGAACGGATAAAATCACTGGAACCAAAATTTATACTATAGAGACAATGTTAAAGTTCTCCCGCTTATTCGAATATCATAATTCACATGGCAGCTGTTAATACACATCAACCACTATATTTGATATTTTTATTGGATAAAACATTTGGAATTAATCGCAAATTGTTGCCAAGTTAAGAATTGGGAAAACTTAGGCTTGAGAATGGGCCTCGAAGTAACTAAGCTGTCTACAGAATTTAAATATTTTATTTTCGTTCTTTGTTCCGCCCATAGAGAGCGCAAACTTCCGCAATGAAAAGTAAAAATTTCAGGTATTGTGATCGTTGTAATTCAATATAATTTTCATTTTATTTTAATGTCTGATTCGTTCGAGAAGCTTTATTCATCTCATCAGTTTTCAATAAACAAACTATATTAACGTTGCAAAATGGCTGTAAAAATATTGTACACCACACAAAAAATATTGTGTGGTGGTACCATTGATATTCGTTTAAGTGGGGCTGACTGTATTTCTATTTGCGTTTATGAAAGATGAAAATAAATTTCTTATCACGAAGTTTTTGTTTCGAAAATTCCCTCACAGCCCCGCTAGTTCATTAGTGTGGCAACATGGGATGGAGGGGGGAGGGGTTTGAGAGTCACGACCCACAGTTTGGGAACCACTACAACAGTACTACTATTATTTTTTGCGTAATCTTTAGCAATGTCTCTTTTGCACACTGATAGATTATTATATGTATACATACACATACATAAATTTCAATTAAACTAATCAACTATTATTATTACTTCATGAATATCGCAATGAATCCCATTAATAGCAAAATTCAAATCAAAGGCGGAAAAAAGTATAGCAATAAATTTATATAAAATTTTCAAAATATTTACCATGAAAGTATCCATATGAGGCATGTTTGTCTTTGATGATTGAAGTAGAAAACACAAATTTTCACCACGTGGGAAGGCAATGTCTCATTAACCTTCCTTCCCTCGTCAAGAAAGATCTTGTTTTGATGACTCTCATGGAAAAAAAATTCTTCAAAGGGATAGCTGAGATCACACGAGCTCGTTATCAATTTGGCGAGATGCTCCAGTCCGATTCGAAGCCAAATCGACGGCGGGCAGAAATAACCGCCAAATATTTTACTAAGGGCTTCTTGAAAAAAATATTTTGAGGTTAGAATTTTTTATTCAATGAATTGGTCATTTTGAACGACACGGAATCAAATACTCAATCAAAAAATTGCGTTTTCTCCTAAATAGTTTGCGGGGTTTTTTGCACACGTTGTACCTTTAAATTAATTTCATAATCAAACCTTGCCATATATAATAATATATACCGAAAAGGTTTCGTTTTATGTGATCTAAAAAAAAGAACACCCTATAGCAGTGTTTGTCAACCACCGGGCCCCGCCATCAGTCAAATCGGGCCGTGAGTGTATCATTCTTCCTCATTTATTTTCCATTAGTCGTGTGTGTATAACCGGGCTTTCCACTCACAAAAATAAATCAACCGGGTCGCGGGCTTCCAAAGATTGAGAATCGCTACCCTACACTATGTCTTCCATTATATCTCGAGATTCGTATTAAGCCGGGTTCTCTAGAGCGGGAGTTCGACTGAATATGTAGCTATAAGAACAGTCTTAACAGCATCGGGGGTTTTTGGGCAGAGTGATGTTCTTGGAGGGGGGGGGGGGGCCTCCACCTGGTTGGAGCGGTATTCTATTTTTTCCCCTATCGTTATCCGGAAAAAAAATTTTAAAAATTCGTGTGCAAGTATTTGATCACGAGCCTCATTGCACCGTACGTTAAAAGTTCCACCGCAAATTAAAAACCTATTAGGTTAAAATTTCATTATGAAATACCGTATATCTAACCAGAGCCGTCTTGACGCACGGCCTGGTGGGGGGGGGGGGGCCTCCAACACTCCCCCACCAATTTGGTTTTACTTCTTTTAGTATTCCCTTAAGGATTACCTTACTTTTGAAAATCATAGTAACAGATCATGAGACCCCCCGAGCATGGCTCTCATAAGGGTGGGGCTGACAGGGCTTAAGCCAGAGATAGCTGGTTCAGCTCCATCGTTCCGCCTGCGCCAATACAACTTTTTTTACTGAATCGGGAGGCCCCCCCCCCCCCCCCCCACACGGTATCCCTGTACCCACCATAGATATAACATAATAATCTTTATATGTCTGCGATATCCACATTATGTCTCCTCCCTGGCGAGACATGTTTACTTTCGAAAATTTTAACCAGATCTCATCTTCATGAAGCCTCCGGGCCATGCCCGGGTGGGCCTATGCGTCAGGACGGCTCTGTTAGATATACGGTATTTTTATGATAAAATTTTAGCCCAATCGATTTTTTATAATTTGCGGTGAAACTTTTTAACCTACGGTGCAGTGAGCGTAATATGGCTCGTGATCAAATATTCGCACACAAAAAAATAAATAAAAATGTTCCGATAACATGATATAGAAAAAAAAAGAAGAGAAGAATGGCTCCATCTTGATAAAAGATAAAACTCCGCCGCTGTGTCGGCGACAAATATAACATTTCATCACCAAGAACCGAAAAAAAAAACAACATAAAGTAAGTGGCTTAATAAGAACGTAATTGAAAGCAGATAAAGAGCTGTTCCCATTGAAAGTAAATTACATGCCGATCAGGAAGCATTTATAAGAAATTTATCTGATCTTTCAGGAATATTATCGTCAGCAAATAGATAAGGCAGATTTCATCCGGCTTTGCTTAAGTCAGGCGTAAAACCAGTCGTTAGTTCTACTTTATCCATCAAATATCTAGAGAGAATAACAATTTTTATGTGTACAAACACTTTTATACAACTTTATGAAAAATTTAATGTAAACTTTTACGAAATAAAACCAATCGAGATTGGTGTATATCACAGATACATTTATAGACGCTCCAGAAAATATGAAAAAAAAAAAAAATCCAAGACACAAATTTAACCCTTTAAGCGGCATTGACGAGATATCACGCCTCCTTAGCTTCTTATTTTAGTATTGACAAGCCCAGATGTTTTGCTAAATTTAATTGAAATAAATTTATGTTGATTTCTCTATGAAACATTGGAACATTTCCCCCTATACCCCTTAGAGTGTGAATGCGAGCCGGTTTCCCCGTTAAGAAATTCTTTCTGCAGAGCAGGCTGACCTTCAGCCCGATGCTTACATCAGGGATTGACAAACCGAAAAAAAAAATTTAGGCGTCAGCAAAATTTCATAGGTGCGAAGCAATTTTTCTCCAACAAAATCAGTCCACAATAGTGTACTTTTTTACTCGTGTCTAGGGGACTGTGGGTCTCCTTTACATGCTAAGCTGACACGCTGGAATAATTTCCAATAATTTTGCGCTGTCCTTCGACCTTAATTATCATACATACAAAATATTTGATGCCAATTCCAATTTTTTCATCGGCATGGAAACCTGGCGAATGGAATTTTTCCAGCCGACTTCCATAAAGTTCAATATCGCAAATATGAAAATTCAAGCATTTGTAACATTTGCTTCAACATATGAAGGACATATGGCAGCACCAGCAAGAACACGAAACAAGCACAAGCTCTGACATTATAAATATATTAGGGCCCACATATACGATCACACAACACACACAACAAGAGGTGCAACTGGAGGGGGGGGGGGGGTAGCAAGCGGGTCTGGTGTCCCGTGCGTTGAACTAGAGGCAAATTCTACATTACAAGGGGTCACCAAAATGTGTGCGCCTGCCTCTGCTGACAGAGTCCAGTTGCAGCCCTGCCCTCGGTGGAGTGGTCTGATCTAATGTATATGTGTATATATGAAACGACATCACCATGTCCCCCCCCCCCCCCAGACTTTCAAGTCTATCAGCCTATGCCCTGCACACACCCCTTCCGTCATGTACCACTTTACTGAAATTCTGCAGAGGAATGTGTACAAGGTATATGTACGGTCAAGTAGTAAGTAGTAGTGGTATACCCCCTTCCCCTAAGCTACCTGCTGAAAATCAAAGAAAGCCTACTTTATTGAAAAATACATGGAATTTCGAAGGGTGTTAAGTGATTTCTGTTGTGCAGCTTTAAGGGTTAAATTTTTCTTCAATCAAAATGAGTTTATAGCATAGGCTCTTCTAGAGCAACACATCCTGAGGACAAGCTTCAAGACCCTTATTCAGGTTTGATCTGTACTAAATTTATAGCGGTAAAAATAATAAGATTCATAGCGAAGCCTTCTACGTCTCCACCATGTGAGCTAGGCCATAAAACCCTAATGTCACTGGCAAAGTAATATTTTCTCCCCACTGTGTGTAAGTTTACTTATTAAAAATACAGTATTTTAATAGATATTTTTTATTCACATCTTAAAAAATATCTTTGATGAGAATTTATTTCCAAATTTTAAGCGGGTTCCCTTACACACATTAAAATATGGCATATAATGCACATGCTATTAATATTTCAAGTGAGTTTCAAACAATTGCTGAAATATGTGAGATATTTTTTTATAAATGCAGAACTATTAGTTTGTATGGGCATATCCAGGAAGCCATTGGTGCTTGAGGGGAAGCCCAATGATAACCTTGCATAGCAATTGCATCAGACTTGTCTATTGCTTTATTTAGAGGCCCATGATGCTGTTAAGAATACAGTTTATCCCACTCATAATGCCCTTCCATAGAATGTTTACTCACTTAGTGTGACATTTTTATGACCCCCCTGTTTTTACTTATGCTCATCTCAAAAGAGGGAGAGAGATCTTCTATTGGAAGTCTTTTCTCTCTTACAATGTTTTCTCATGATGGTTTATGCAAACGTTATAAGCGGGGAATCCACTGTGATTATTTTGAGAGAAAATATATCTGTCCTTAAATAAGGCATGCATAAAAGTTTAATGCATGAGGAAAATTGGCAGAATCAGGTTACGTATGTTCCTTCTGAAGACATGCTAAAAATGTTCAATGGTCAGAAAGTGTCTTAATATAAATTTTACAACTATTCAAATTAATTCAATACTACAAACACAACAGTGGCTCTGCTTATATTAAAGATTTCTTTCCAGAAAAAACATTTATTAAAACTATCTCAGGAAATTCAGGGTAAATATTGACTTTGCATGGAAAACATGTTAAAACTGTGACATCATCAATTCATCATAAGCTGTTATGTTTGTAGTATTGAATTAATTTGAATAGTTGTAAAATTTATATTAAAAAACTTTCCGACCATTGAACATTTTTAGCATGTCTTCAGAAGGAATATATGTAACCTGATTCTGCCAATTTTCCTCATGCATTAAACTTTTATGCATACCTTATTTAAAGACAGATATATTTTCTCTGAAAATAATTACAGTGGATTCCCCGCTTATAATGTTTGCAAAAACCATGATGAGAAAACATTGTAAGAGAGAAAAGACTTCCAACAGAAGATCTCTCTCCCTCTTTTGAGATGAGCATAAGTAAAAACAAGAGATCATAAAAATGTCACACTAAGTGGGTAAACATTCTATGGAAGAGCATTGTGAGTGGGATAAACTGTATTCGGTCACAATTAATACATAACTCTGAAATAAGTTAGGAACACAGATAAACACTGAGAACACACTGTTCCGGTATGCATCGTTGGAAATTCCTCAGAAGAATGTTAACAAGGTGCATGCAAAATTTTAATAATAGTCACAATTAGGTGTCATGCTCACATGTAAATCCTTATCTGGGAATGCCAAATAAGCTTTAGAATAGGCCAGAGCTTCAACAGATTTGAAACTGAATCATGCTTCTGCATATTACAAATGAATAAATAAATAAGAATTTATGCATTAATTGTTATAATTACAAAGTATTGGAAGAATTGAAAAAAAGTTGTGTTACTGAAATTTTTAAACATAATTTTTATTCACAAATTTGCAGTCAGTTCTCAATAATTTATAAATTATTTAATAAAAATGTTATTCACCCAAAACAAGACGATTTTAGTTTTTCAGCATCAAACACACTTCTCCATTAAAAATAAAATTTACATCACATTAAATGTTCCGTTTTATGAAATGATTTTTCAACATATTTGTAACATGTTTGTATTCAAAACAACTGGCGAGTTGATTTCTCCTTAGGAGACAACATAAAACCGAAGTATCATCAATTTATATGCTTAGTATTTGAGAATCAAACGAAATATGATGTTTTACATCAATACAGCAGGTCAGTTTTGAACGCAAGTTTTCCATACTATCTCGAAGATAAAAACACAAGTTCCAATCATCATCATCATCCGATGGTTTAGGAAGTTCTACAGTTGTGTTGAAAAATGGTTGTGAGGTTGTGCCGACATAAACTTCCTCCGATTTCATGAATCTGTAAAACAAGTCCCAAGAGTGAATACAGGCAAAGTTGCGCCATTGGAGACTACATTGCACTGGAATAGTAGATAGAGTATCTTTGTTTTCTATATAAAAAGTGCTGCACCAAAATTTTGGCTTCAATTTTGCAGTTGCAATCTGTAATAGTAAAAAAGGAAACAAAAAATGCTCACAGCCGAGTATATATAAAATAACAGTCAGAGTAGAAGGTCCAAATATTGGCTATGGTCTAAATATGGGGTAGCTCTTGAATGAGCAAGTAGAAAGCTCTGCCACTTGATGATGAGGGCATGGAAGTATCACCCATTCGCAAGCTGGAAAAAGCTTTTAGAGAGAAGAAATAGATTACACTGAATACTGGTTGTGCTACTGGCTGATTTTTTTTTTTTGATTATTTTTACAAATATATTATGGGTGGCCCATATTTCCTATTTGAAAGATTGATTTCCACAACTTTCTTAATTAAAATTGTTATAAAATACATTGAGCAAATACACCTATTTTAAGAAGGTTTGTCCTTATCTTCATTCTTATACGTTTTTGGTTGAATTAATGTAACAATATCTTTGAAAGAAGGTACACATAGCTGGCTAGAGCTCAAAATGAAACACATAATCCATATTGAGAAACATATTTTGAAATTTCTTCCAAATAAGGTGGTTTCTTATATGACTTATCTTTTTAATGATTGCATCAAGTACACTGTTTTTCCTGACATTCCAAACTGCAAATGCAACTCCAGTTTATAAATCAGGAGATGTGAATTACTTCAATAACTATATATGCCTGAGTATATATATATGCCAAAGCCCGAAATTAGCCACTTCACAATGGAGCCGGTGATCCCTGGCCAAAGTCTGATGACAAAAGACATATATTCAGGATTCAATTCTGGTTTTGGCAGTAACATATGTATATAGAGCCATATCTGTATTTTCCTACATTTTCCAAGGTGTTTGAGATTATCATAAGAAAACAAATATCCCACTTCCTTAACAAAACAAAATTCTTCTCCGAAAATCAACATGGCTTTTACCGAAAAAAATACTGAAACAACATTAACTTTTACTCAATTTATCCATGAAAATGTTGACAAATTGCACAAAGTAATAGCCATATTTTTAGATATGAGGAAGGTATTTGATACATAAACCATGACATTCTTCTTTCGAAAATGTATTAATAGGCATCAGAAGTGCACACATGATTTGATGAAGCATAGGATTCAAAGAGCCAAATGTTTAAATAATTACAGTTCTCTTAATTAAAAAAGGAGTCCCCCAGGGGTCTGTATTAGGGCCCTCCTCTTTTGTTTCAAATATTCATAAATGACTTTTACAATATTAATATTTTTTGTAAAATTATTTGTTTTGCTGATGGATTATACAATGAATATACAAATACAACGCCACAACAGGCAAATTGCCCAACGAGGTGGCTGACTTTAAGAACATCCTGGATCCCCGAGCCATTTTTTGGAGGCCCTACCTACTACTGCTACACCACACATGCACCCCCCCCCCCCCCCCCCCCGCGAAACCCCCCAACGAACCCCCAACGAATCGGTATATGCGGGAATGTGCGTGTACGTGTAGTGCAACCTGACGTAAAGTTTGTTTCTGTGTAATGCTTGTTATGTGTAGTGCTGTCATCTGCCCCCAGTTTTTCTAACTATGAGTGAAGTGTTATGATTGAACGATTTATCGTTGTAGGACTGTTGCTCTCTGTGGCGAGACTTTTTAACTGGGAGATCGGCTCGCATTTGCGCCTTGAAGTTGGGAACCACAGAAAACCAACTTCAGCCGACCACCACTGTGGGGTTCGAACCCGGATCCTCGCATCACGAGTCCGGCACTATAATACAGTGGTTATGTATGCCAGTAATGATCCAATAGAGGTATTGATAGAAAAAATTGATGACAAACTTTTAAAAATTTGGAACTGGTTCATAAGGAATGATAGGGACATTAATATTGAAAAAAGTAAATGCAGGAAATTTTCCCTACAAGACGATTATCCTGACTATTCAATTGAAATTCCACACGAACAAATGTGATCTTATCACATGCTCATGCTGTTGTCTCGAGAATGTAAAAAGCCTTAAATATCTTGGTTTGTACATCGATAATAATTTAAAATGGAAATCACAAGCAAAACATGATTTTCAAGTCCAAGTTTTATCATCTCAAAAATCATGTTAGCAGAGTAGTATTCATTAAAAATTTGCATTCTTCATGGTTTCAATCACATATTTTAAGTGGCCTTTGCATTTACAGTGGTGATTACAATAACAACATTTGTCCTATAAGTAAACTACGAAAAAAAATAAAAAGAATTTGATTAATATATAACGACTATAACACCTCATCTCAAATTCTTTTCTGAAATGCTGACAATTTAACACAGTTCGTCAATTATATTTATTCAAAACTGCAATCACTTTATATAAAAAACAATACCACTTGCCCATGCTCATCTCGGTAAATCTATGTAGATCAAATTTTATTTACAATATGCCACTTGTGCACACAAAGATAATTTACATAAACATTTTATTTTCCAAGCACGTAGGTTTTTCGATTCAATACCACACAAAATGTGAGTCATCACAAATCTATCCCATTTCAAAAGAAAACTCAAGGAATACATTTCCACAATAATTGATATCAGAATTTATTTTGGCATATTATCATAACTGCATTACCCACTATAACCTGCATTTTAAATATCTAATTTAAGGTAGCACTCTGATAGCCAACCACCACGTATATATATACTTCTTTTCAAAATAATAGATATATCATAAATATTTTCGATTGTTGATTTCATGATTTTTTTATACAGTTTTTGTTCTTCGAATTTTTATTGTGATAATTTTGTGGTTTGATTTTTTTTCACTGTCATCAAATGTATGTAACAGTAATTTTAAGCTATTATAATTTTAATCCCCCCCCCCTCCAAGTATTGACAATTAATTTCCTCTTGGGAAGTGATGTATAGTATGTATGAAATTAAGATCTAATAAATAATAATAATATTATATATATATATATATATATATATATATATATATAATAGCGGAATTTTCATGCATTCCCAAGGGATCAACATGTTGCGTCCAGGGAATTTGTTAGTGTTAGTAGACATCCATGCCCAAACAGGGATTCGAACCCAGACCCACACAGTGAGAGACTAGTTCCCTAATCACTCAACTGCCAGGTGGAAAATGAAAATGTAAAAATGTATTTGGACCTTCTCCTCTGTTATTAAAATTTCATTATAAAATAATTTATGATTAGAATAAACTGAAATGATAAAGATAAATAAATAAACTTGTAAGTGTTCCCTACCTGCAAGTGACCCAATAAGATGCCAACCTTATTTTCAGAACAGTCAGATAAAACTGCATCAATCTTTTCTATGATGTAATGCCTAAAGTTGTTGATATCCAAAATGTAAGTCCTGGAAAGCATTAAAAACATTCCTATAATCAATCTTGCAAAGATTCATACATACAGCATATATAGCTACTTCAAACATACAGTCGAATTCTGTTTTAAAGAATACCGTTATAGCGAAAAAAAACCTTGTTTTTCAACAAACACTTTTCTAATCCCCCGGATAAGTTTACATAGGAACAGTGCAAAAACCTGGAATTCCTTTATAACAAAATGATTTCTCCATTCTCTTTAAGTTCGGTATAACAGGATATTCTGCTGTATATCTTTTATTTTAGATACAGTGAAAACCCCCCTTAATGATCACCTCTTTTGCGGCTGAATAATAACTATATTTTGAAGGTCTCAATAAGAACTCTCCTCTTTTTAATAGTCATTTCTTTCACACAGACAAATTTTTTTTATCCTGTCAGTTTCAGCATGGCAATATTTCCATGCATGCTTTAACATGCAAAAAGCAGTGGATCTCTGACAGAAATATCTGTTTCATATTGGCCAGCATTCAGCAGACTCGGAACCTGATAGAGAATCTTTAGGACATTCTTACCTGTGAGACAAGAATAGAAAGCAATAAAATTCTTTAAAACAGTGGCTCTCAAAGTGTGTGTTGTGACTCCTAGGGGGGCGTCGCCAACCTCTGTCAGAGGCAACGAATTGGTGTATTGATGCATGTTCATTCAGTGCTTTGAAATTCTTCTCTAGACTATTTTTGGGAGCCATGAATAAACAATGACAAGGTCAAGGGAGATGCAGAAGAAAAAAAGTTTGAGAACCACTACTTTAAAAGAAATCTGAATCACTATAGAAGGATACATAGTATTCCATGCAGCCAGAAATTCTTCAAAAACTGATTATGTGTCAATGAAAACACGTTTTCACGCAAACCAGGATTTTTTTGTGTCATGCTTAAACTTTGAGACAAGTCAGAGTAAAAGAAATTTTTTGTTTTGTATAAAAAAATCATGATCAAATTAATACTTTTAATTTTTTATGAGAATTTTAGAAATTTTATTAAGGTATTAATTAGCAAAAAAATTAAATCTTTATTTACTGATAATTTCTCTTAATATTTGTCATATTTCTTTTGTACTTAAGCTTTTGAGGCTGACTATATCACTAAAACAACATTGGGCAAACAAAGTAGCAAATATATCACCATAACTAGGAAAAAAAAAAAAAAAAAAAACGATTAAAAAAAACAACTTTTTCTCAGAGAACTAACCTTTTTTTCCAACCACTTCTTAAATGAACTTTTTCTTCATCTGGGTGTAGAGTTCCCCTATCGTGGTTCATCTCAGTCTGGAAACCCAAAGTCACACTAGATTTCACACCAAAACGCGACATTCCAAGCCTAAGATCGAGGTCTGCATTATCAGATGACACAGGTTTGTAGGCATATGAAATCGCCACAGTTTCCTTCAATGCTACGTTAAAGGTAAGAATCCTGGAAAAATTAGTTCATTGGCGGATTGAGTATTTTTGATTTTAAAACATTGCATTGAAATGTTGCAAAAGGCACTTTTCAAGAGAAATTACTGCGACTGAGTAAAATTAACACAGGTAAATACAGTAGACTCTCTATAATCCCTCCAGTCCAGTAATCTGGTATTTTCAGGCTGGCTTCCTTTGTATGTCAAAGACTAAAACACGTAATTATTTGTCTAAAGCCTGACTTCAATATGAGGCAAAGCAGAAATTAAGGGACCCTTTGTGACTAAGACCAATGATCTTTCATTAGGTAACGAATATATGTTGTTTAATTTTGGGGCCTCTGACAAATGCCCCACTTGCCCACGTAGAAATTGTAACTTGTGTGCGTCTATGCACAGAAGTTTATATTATTTAAAGGTTTTTTTCCAATTCTCAACTGGCTTCCAGTAATGCAGCATAGCCATGCCACATTAGTGAGAGTCTATTGAATGAACGCCAGAACTTTGCTACTAGACTTATCCCGTTGCCGAGATCTCTTCCAGCCCAGCTTCATGGCAAAGTGAGTGTCTACTGTATTGTATTTTGAAATGTAGATAAAATTTCATCCAAGAGGGCGAGACTAAATGATTGAATACTGATGAATTATATAATACACAGTAATTGTGAAATAAATTAGTCAAACCCTATCATTAGCCAACCACCAGATATAATGAGAAAAATTTTCATACTATCCCATAGGTTGTTGTTTTCTTAATAGATCATATAAAGAAAACAAAATTTTCAATTCCTAGAAGTTTGTCATAGGAGAAGGGACTTGACCATATTAAGCAATGAAATAAAATTCAATGTGTAATGAACTTTTTTTAATACTAAAAAAGGAAGGGAAAATGTTCCAACCCAAGTATCACTTTGGAACTATCACAATTCACGGGTGCTTCCAACAGCAAGGATCCACCACCATCAAAAGCAGTATGCAAATAAGGTTTCAAACAACCTCCCTGAGCCAAATTTTGAAAATAACTAGGTTGAGGCTGTTGCAATCCAAGATTGTACCATGGTTCATTTCCTATTACCTGTAAGAAATGTAAACATTCAGCAAAAAATGTTGAATCAAAATATAAACACTGCAATGTGTGTGTCATACAGACAATCATACCAATGTTATAATTTTAGGGATTGACTGGATAATGCAGAATATTCATTCCAGTCCTGCTCCATAGTTCTGGCTGATTACAATGTATTGCTGCTGCTCAACCTTATTTACAGGACCTGTTTATCATTAGTTTGATTCGTAGGCAAACATGAATTTTGTTCAAGAGTCCCTCATGCATAGCATTCTTTGAGGTGTACACAGGGAAAAAGAGGCTGAATGAATGAACACCAGAAATTTGCCACTGGACTTATCCCGTTGCCGAGATGTCTTCTAGCCTAGCTTCATGGCAGAGTCTAGAACACTTTATTTTGTGTCAAAAAAAAAAAACTAAAAAAAAAAAACATAGCATACAAAGTTTTTACAACATATTTTCCTCGAAAAATTGTGTACTGTCGCAATTAACAAATTTTGTGATGTTTACAGACGAGATGGGGTTGGGAGTTGGAGAAAAGTTTCTGGGTTAAGATGGATGAATGTATGCATAATAGGATGGAGGTATATTTTAAAAGCAATTGGAGGGAGGGGAGGGAGTCAATGCCCTTCTCCCTGATCATCAAAAATTAAAAATATTTGTTAGTATTTTATCAAAAATTAAAATATCAACAGAAAATGCCAATTTCGGGGCTGTGTCAAAATTTTCACTATATTCATTCACCCCATGTTATTTTTAACCCAACGCCCTGCAAAGATAGTTCAATCTAATACAACATCTGAACTCAGCTGTTATCCACTGTGTTTTTCTTTGCAAAGAAATGAGCAAAAAGTGTTTAATCTTGACCTCTGATATTGAAGAATTTGGTACAATTTCTTTGAAATGCTGAGAGACACAGTGAGATGGTAAATAACTACCTGTACAAACTGTTTGTCGCATGATTAATCTAAACATTTCTTGAGGTCTGGGTTTCTTGGAATCTGGATCAAGAAGAAATGATGTTAAAGGTTCTGACCACAAAATAAGGGCATGTCTTCTAATTGGCATTCATAATTATGAATGTCGATTTGAAGACATATCCATGGAAGCGATTAGTTATGATAAATCACTTTTCTCTAGCTATGGAAATAGTATTTAGTCAACAGACTTATATTTTCATTCTGAAAATCAGCACTTTTTGTTTACATTTATTCAACATGGCTCTGAAATATATGAATTTTAATACTCTTGAACCTTAAATTACACTTAGTAATTATTAATTTCATAATTAATATTATGCTATAAAAAAACCTGATACATTTCCATCTGATCGCTTACATTATAACAAAATGAAAAAATATAATTTTCTGAACATTCTCTTAAGTTTTTTTTTTGTTCAAACTTTCAATAAAACGACCTCCCGATATGATGTCTGTTTTTTATGAAGCAAAATGGATCATTAAATTGAGTGTTGACTGTACTATGTACCAGTAGTGCATGCAGGATTCCTTCTCAGGTGGGGGTCATTTTTCTTTTAACAGGGGTTTTTAGAGCAAAAAAAAAAACCACCACAATCTCAGCTTTTAAGGGATTTGGGCAGCTTCTTTACCCATCCTGTTCACCCCCCCCCCCAGAGGGGTTCAGATTGTACCCAAAAAAGAATGCGCATAATGAACTTACTACTCCAGCCCTGTACATTTTCTCACCAAAACCAGGACAAAATGATGTGATGAATGGCAAAGTCGTCACTGGTCGTACAGGTAAAAATTCAGCTAACATCTCCCAAAACCTTTGAAAATTAAAGAAAACATTAATGAAATTAATTATAAAAGTGACCACAGATTACAAAAATCAGTCAAAAATTAAACAATGGGAGCAATTAACATTTCATGAATACAAGTAGCACATAACAACTTACAAAACTCACTTATGTTGGTTTTGAGGAAAGTCTTCAACAGCCAAAGTTTCATAAACCCAACCTGGAGCAAAAATTGCTACCGACAATTTTTCCTTTCGTGCTGCTTCCAAGGCCTGAGTAGAGGAAGAAAAAGAAAACCAAGCACATGCTTAAGGCCGGCCTTACACTATAAACGTTTTAGAAAAGTTCGTTTTACAAAAATTGAAAAATACAACTAATAACCTTATAGGTTGTATTGACCCGAATGTAACAGATAAGATTATTGTTTTTCTTCAAGTTTAGTAAAAGATATTTTATCAAACTTTCATTGTGTAATTCTGGCCTAACATTGATAACATAACAAGTGACTACTTTTACAGATACATAAATAGTCAATATGTTCGGGCTGAAGATGGTTTTCTACGGTTTCGAACTTTAAGATGTGTATCTGAGCTGATCTCTCCCGTTGAAAAGTTTCACCACAACAGTATACTTATTCACTCACTTCACTTCTGAGATATAGAGGGCAGCACTGAAAAATCAGAAGTACACAACACTATGTATGCACTCAGACTGTTAGGTACACACACACTCACACTTCCAACACAATTCATTTGGAAGTAAATAGCACATGGTGATAGACCAAAGTTGTGTTCGGTTTGAAAGAAAGGAAAGAAACTCAATACGTTAAATAATGATGATGAAACCTTGATTAAATGGAGGGTATAAGTCTGGAGACACCTCAGATACAGAGACCCTTAGTCAACAGATATGATAGTCCATTAGCTAAGATGATGCTACACACATTTGGCAACTTATAGTAGAGAGCTAAGTGTTTCTGTATTCTTAGATCATGTGTTAAGGATTTGAGTAAGCAGAGCAAAAAAATTAAAGAATCACACTGCAAAAAATGATATTGTAATACAAAAAGCAACAACATATTTTGTCACTCTATGAACATGCAAAGAAAACCATGTATGAATGAATACAAATGTATGACTACAATGCCTGTATTATGTTATTAGACTGGTGATAATTAAATGTTGAATTTTCATTACCGTTGCCAAATTCCTAGACAAAACATGTTTGCTACAGTGAAAAATATTATTTCATTTCAATTTTTGTATTTTTGAGTGTTTAGTAGGAATTAATATCGATCTTCCGAATGTATTATATGATTCTCATTGAACTTCACTTTTCCCGGCATGCCAAGAATAGACCAGACTGAACATAAAAAAATCTGGTATTCTCTGATTTTCACAGCATGTCGGCTGATGCCCAAGGGAATACCATATCCCTTATGAGAAAAATGAATCACTGGATGGGTGAAAAGTAGCGTTATTTATCCTTTAACAATTTTTTTCACAAATAGCACAAAATTTTTATGGAACTGTTTCTCGAAAAATGATGGAATTGGTCTTCCACAATTCAAGGTGAATGTAGGTATGTTTCTAAGTTAAATTTGTTGCTTTTTTACAATTTCCACAGACCATTCTAACAAGGAGCAGTCTAATAGATCTGGAGTCTGGCTGCCAGACTGTGTGTGTGTGTGTGTGTGTGGGGGGGGGGGGGGCCCGAATCAAACTTTTGCTTTTGTTTGACTGCTTGTTAAACAATAGTGGAGAAAGAAACATTTTGCTCACCCAGTCTGATTAAGTACATTTTTGCATCTAGTTGTGACCATAAGCATAGTCTGAAAATGTGACTGTTGACGTTGATCTGCCCATTTGGCTCAGGAAATACAGCTCTCAATTGATAGGATGTGCCTGATTAACTCTTCCGCTGAAATGTTTTGCCTAACAAACTGCTCATGCACTCCTATGAGATATTTCCCTGATTAGTCTGAACGATGCTTGAGATAAGCGAATTGTGCCTACTCATTATTAAGTCATTCCTATCCAATCCCCAAAAGTGATGTTATACAAAAGTCTGACTGTAGTTTCTGACATGACCAAATGCAAATGTATTCTCACAAAGTCAAAGAAGGTAAAGTGATTGAAAGACTAAAGGGAAAAGCAAAAAAACGAATCTTACAATATTTGTACAATAGCCCCCTCCACCGAGACATCCCCGACCAAAACAATCAACTCCCACATACACATCTTGTAGTCGACTGCCAGCAAGCATCGCAGATTTTTTCAAATCTTCCGCTTTCCAATTGTAATTCAGAAAAATCCCATCACAAATGTCAAAGAAGTTTCTATAGAATAAGATTTAAAAAAAAACAAAAACTGTTATGAACCTCATAAATTTGTAACATATTTAACACAAGCATTTAACACAAATTTTAAACAACATTCAGTACCTATTTTTTTCATTAAGACAATTTTGCCATTTGAGATCTCCAGTTTCAGTGACACTGTCGTACCAAATGACTTGAGAGTGTCCACAAGCGCAATGCATTTTGGAAGTCAGAATGCCTACAAATTCTTCTAAATGCTTCATTTGATCAGCCTAGAAAAAAAAATTGAATCTTCAATCATTTTAAAGGAAACATGTAATAGATATGAATTGAATTTGCGGATCATCATGACCTAAAAAAAATCGTGTAATGAGAAGAGAGGAATTCTTGAATAGATTCTGTAACAAACCTTTATTTTGTTTTCAATATTGATCAGCCATCCATCGAAACCATGATGAAGTGCTATTTCTACAAGTTGATCACACAGCTCAATGACAGAGTTTTTACTGCTTAAAAATGTATTGCATACTATTGCGCCTTGATCCCATTCAGTTATGAATGTACCTGGGCAAGGAAACAAAACAAAAAATTTCAGACACTTGATTATGGTAATTTCTCATTGCTGTATTTTTCATACTGGTGGTAGTTGAGGGTGGGGTTAAAACAAAGTTTTTGCGAATAAATAAAAGAATAAAATACAAGCACACAAAGGAAACATAATATTAATCAAGAGCATTTAGTTACATGGAAGAAATGGCTTCAAATTGTACATTTGTAACTCCTTTTACACATCACAAAAGAGGAACTGAGATCTCAGTTCAATCTTGTGTGACTGGAATTTAAAACTTGTTCTTTGGCTACTGAAAATTGCAGAGTGTGGGATCCTTTGTCACATTTTTAAAATGGGGTGAAAGAAATGGTGATCAAATTAGATTTCGCGAGAATACATATAAAACAGGAATCTGTAGATAAATTTAGTGGTGACATGTCACATGATAACCCCCTCCCCAACATTTGTATCATTTAGATCTGTGGCAGATTTTTAATTTTCTTTCTTTCTGGGAGTAACTAGAGCTTCTTGAAATACCAGGCTGACCAATATGCCATCTTTGAGCAAAAGTGTGACGCCAGTATTATACACAATCACTGTTCTGCTTTTTTTTCAATGATTTGCAAGACATCACTTGGAGCGACAAACTTGTTTTTTGCTCATAGATGGGCGATGAGTCCTTTCTCCTTTATAGACACCTTAGGAGTAAAAAAGTCTGATAATAAAATGAATCTACATACAGTAAAACCCTAATAAGTCATCACTCAAGTCTTTGAGAAATTGTGACGGCTTAAGTGACTAATTTATGTTACAATTAAAAAAAAAATGAATTTTTAAACTTTTCTTAAGTTTTATGGTATTTAACTTACTGTGGTTTAATGGCAGGTACACTTGCAATTTATACTGATTTTTTTTTCAAATGTAGACAGATCAGAGCAACTGTTAGAATAGTTAAATTTCTCTCCAGCACATTAATTTTACAACATATTTAATATTAGTGCCTAAAATTCTTCAGCAGTAGTTGGTATATAAGGTAATACTGAATTCAGGGACTGATATTCACTTGAAGGAGCAATGGGCAGGGCAGAGCAAACATTAGAAGGGCTCCTCCAATTGAGATAAAATGTCTGTTTAGTCAATGAATATATTTTGCTGAAATTTGAAGCTGCCCCCCCCCCCCCCCTCAAAAAAAAGCTGAGGTTCTTGGAAAATACCTCTCTTGCCCATACAGAAAGCAGGTCCAACTTGAACAGTCCTAATGCGTTAGGACTTTTGTTTCTCCAGTTGGCAAATGAACTTCCTCTGTGTCACTTTCGTCACTCAAGCTTTTCCTTTTCGATACATAAGACTTTTATGGTCGTTTTTGAACACATGGCAATATGCTGTTATCAAGCTCTTTCTTTAAAGGGAGCCATAGAAATCATCTGTTCCTCTCTTTCAAACTTTTCAATAGTGACAAGTTAACTGAAATTAGCAATGAGTAAATGAGGGTTTAATAAGATGGGACAGTAGAAAATTAGATGACTTATCGAGGTTTTACTATATATAAAATTGCTTTTTTGTCTCTGCGTGTATATGTAGTCTATCCGAGGATGATGACATTCTCTGCTAACCCATACAAAGGTTTTTAACAGCTGGCTGATGCAAAGATATATATTTAGGAAAGAGGAGAAAATTCAACTGCCCTTGCGGGGAATCGAACCCATGTCCTTTCATTTTCTGGGTGAATGCCCTAGACCACTAGACCACAAAGGCAACGAATATCTGAATCCTTCCTTGGAGATCATGTGTACTGACGGTAATTAGTTCAGCTGAACAAAGGCATTCTTTAGTTTTGACATATTTTTAAATAACAATGAATTTCTTATTTGGAAATTTTTATTTTGGAGAATCTCTCATGACCCCCAAAGTTCATTGGCACCACGGTTTGCGCACCACTGGTCTAGGACATTCACCCAGAAAGTGAAAGGACATGGCTTTGACTCCCCCGCAAGGGCAGTTGAATTTTCTCCTCTTTCCTAAATATATATTTTCCCATCAGCCAGCTTTTAAAAACCTCCGTATATGTTCTTCATACAAATCTACAATTTTAGACTGGTCGCCACCAAATTTTGCACATACAGTAAAACCTCTCTGTCACGGTCACTGGTGGAACAAAAATATCTGTCCATAAAAGAGAGGTGTCCGTTAATCAGGGGTTTGAATTGCATACTTTTATTATACAAGGGGAAATTATTATTTGGCCATAAAAAAGGGGTGACTGCATCTGATGGTTGTCTGTTAAGAGGGGGTTTTACCGTATACCAAACGAGACTTGACTTGAACGATAGACCACTTTAAAAGTTCTTCGAATCTGGGCGAATGTCCAAAATGGGGCAGAAACTTTTAGACGACAATAGTTCTTGGGCCTCAAGAATGACTTTGAAAATGGTTAACTTTGGTTGCCGCAGTTTCCAAACAATGTGTTTAAAACATGTTCATTCCTTTACAATGGTTTGCCATTCTTCAATGCTCCCAGTATATAAAGAAAGCCCTGGCAGTGCCAGAAATTATAGTTAGAAAGATAATATAGGAACTACCAACAAAGGATCAAGATCACAAGATTTCCATTATGAAGGGAAATTTAATCTTCTTTTAGAATCCAAGGTGGACAAAAAATAAGATAAGGGCAAGATAAATAAGATAATTAAAAAAAAAAATCCTTTACCAAGCACTAATGTTCCATTGATGTGTGCTGCATTGATCCATGAACAAGGAGGTATTGTTACCAACCAATGGCTAAAATACACAAAAATGTCTACATGCCTCCAGTGTAGGAACGAAAAGTTACACGGTTCTTTTGTGCCGTTCACGAATCTGAAAGAAAAATAAATATCAAGAGAAAGGATAATCTGTAAAATATTTTATTTTGATTCTGTGCACACATTTTAATTAACAAACTGAACAAACAAGAAAAAGTTTTGGGGTCAAATTTAGCGTGATTATGGAACATGATGCAAGATTAAGGAACATGGTTTCCTGCATATTATCCGCAGATGCAAATGTTGCTACTTTGAGGAAAAAGCCTCAAAGTAGCAAGACCTATATTATGATAAAGGTCTGTCTTAGTCTGTAGCAATGTATAATTTGCATAAGCGAAAAATTGTATTCAACAATAGTGAAGTCTGAAAGAAGAATGGAAGAGGATTTTCGGTTCCATTTTTGTAGGGAAAAAATGCTGATTTTTCTATTATTTTTTCTACGTCATACATAAAATGATGAAATTATAATTGAAGGGATTTTATAAAAAATTATTATTAACAAGGTGCATAGGTAACAGCACATAATATGACATTTTATTAGCAAACTATTGATCCTAGAGACATAACGGTAAAACGGTTTACCCACATATAATGCTGTTTTTTCCCAAAGTCCCTCCTTTTTTCCAAATTTCTCAGCAAATACTACAGATAGAAACATGGAATTTCTTTAGTTGGCATCAAGAGAGACAGGAGCAACAACTTTCTAATTAGGTTTTTGGCATAAAAAGCTAGTTTTTTTAATTTCAATAACTATAGAATCCTTTGAATCATGGATGACATCTGAGTTACTACAGGTTATATGGATACTTTTCTAATTGGAGGTATGGCTTTAGGATCAACGGTTCACTAGCAAAATGCTGTGTTACCCATGTCTAATCTGCAGTAGTAAAATACAGTAAACATTGAATTTAAAATATTGACAGTTAGTTATAAAGCAGTTTATAATCATACCTGTCATCTAGATATCCACCTTTCATATCATGGCATATTAGAGTCTTAGGCTCTCTACTAATCCATGATTTCTCCTGTAGTGGCACAGTAACGTGGCTAACGTCATGTGGACGCCAGCTTAGGGTATCTTCTAGGGTCTTCAAAGGTAGACATTCCTCTTCTGCACACTTTTGACAAAATTAAGAATATTCAAAACTTAAGCATATAGAAAAAAATATATATGTAAATTATGTAAGAACAAGGAAAACTGAACAGTAAGTAAAGTGTGATCGCTTTTTCCTTTTTTTTTTTGGGAATTTGTAACTGGTTGTGGCACCCAATTTTTATAGATGTATTTATGACAAAAAGGATCATATCACTAGCACTCACAGGAGGAAAAAAAAACAATCAGAAGCAAATTTAAGAAATTCCAGTGACTCGAGTAGACTTTTTCTTGATTTTTAAAACTTAGAATTTTTTTGTACCTAGACATACACATTTCTCAAGTATGGGGAGAATTAAATTTTTACATGAAACATTACAAAATTATTCAAAAATTCTTGGTTCCCCTCCTGCCATCAAACTTAATTTATCCTTAATTACCTAATGTAATATATCGATTCTTGATGGAATTTACTGACAAGATATAATAAAAAGCTGGGCCTATGACTTGATGATGATCTGGTTAACCTTTTGTAAAAGGTGTCTTCAACCTGTTGCTCGCAAGTAACAAAGTGCTGCTCTGTGTTACAGGGAGTACCTGGGTGTACCTTCACAAGCACCCAGGGTGTTTGTGATGCTAGCGTCAATTTCATGATTGCAAGCACTTGATCAATGTCTCAATTAAACAGTCTGTACAAATTACATTCAAGGATTAAAATCATGCCAATTTAATGTATCTCAAACTTGCTGTAAAGGTGCTCTTCTTTTGATGATGGGCATAGGCAGTGCTTGCGACTGCAAAAAAAGGTTGAAGACCTTTGCTTCATAAGGTCGTGGAGAAGTATACTCCCCACCCAATTCAGCAATTTTTAAATGCCCATGGTAAGGTATTTTACTGCCTCTCATTAGAGCAACTGTCAGTCAAAAAATTCAGAAACTGTAAAAGATTAATCTGTCTAAAATAATTGAAAAAAGTTAACCTTTTAAAATTAATTTTATCTAAATGCATTTATTTTCTTAAATCAATTTCAATTCCAAAAATATTTTAGTATGCCATTACAGCAAAATTAACGGACACTCCTCAGATGGGGTCAACCATCTTTTGCAGCCAAATAATAATTTTCCTTTATATAATAAAAGTATGTATCACCATTTCAAACCTCTGATTAACGATTACCTCTCTTTTATGGACAAATTTTTTTGTCCCGCCGGTGTCCGAAAAATGGAGGTTTACTGTACTAGAAAAAAATGGCCAATATATAAGGGTTAAATAGCTTGACATGGCATTGTGTAAAATAAATTATTTTTAAATAACAACGTGATTATCACGTTGAAAAAAATTGAATGATTGAAGATTTTGCAACAATTATGTACGAAAGGAAAACAGAGTTGTCACGTTCTACCATACATCCTATTTGACCAAACAAAATGTATGATCACTGTACTTGCAGAGAGAAATTTTTTGGATATAGTTATCATTATATTATTGTTATCAGATACCCAGAGTCTTGATGTGATTACATTAAATGGCACGGACTGTATTAAAAATTTTCATTTTTGAAAAGTAAGTGTTCATTCTCTTGGTATATTGAAGTCTAACTATTAGCACATTTTAAATATGAAATTTCAAATGTAATTTGAAATATCAAACGTGAAAAAAAATTCAAGATAATAAAATGCGTGCCACTGTTTAATTTTCCTCGTTGGTTTATAGTAATTAGGGTGATATTCTCAAAATTTAAGTTTCACGAAATGATAGAAATAAATGACTGCATACATTTTTGTGTGCACCTTTTATAAAACCGAAACCTGCCTGGAATGGGAAAATAATTTATCTCTTGATGTTTCGTTTTATACAGGTGGGAGTGGTTTCACTGAAATAACAATAGGCAGATCAACATGAGCCACAAACTGGCACAAATTGCTCGTCTATTGACTTGTCATCTCATCCAAATTTTGTGTGGAGTTCAGCAAATCCTGTGAGAACAAGCCAAAATATGAGCAGCGTTGACCCACCTTGATAAACAAATGAAAATCCTTAACTAGATCTTGATAAAATTATGTGATCATACTTTTACGTCATCGCTTGATTCCATTTTGAGCAACCTAAAATGAACAGACATTTTTTTAATGATTTGAAATGAACAAAATATCGCGTAATAAATTCAATAGTCACTATAGTCAATAGTTTTTACAAGAATTGACTCCTTAAGCGGAATGGGGTGACCCATTATCGGGAGTTTAATAACATTAGAACCTCATAAAAGACAATTCGGATTTCCAAAAAGTGACCCGATATGCAGAGTGTTACGTTACCTGGGTGACTCACTAACGAGGTTTGACTGTATTGACCCAATAATTTTTTTTCCTCTTGGTATTTTGTACACGCTGATAGTGACTTTTTTCCCACATATGATGCATCTTTCTTATAAGACTGTAAGAGAACAGGTAGCACGGGTGTGAAAAGAGAAATCCACTTTGTATCGACATTCTTATCAACGTATCATACTGTTTTACTCCCTCTCATTTGTTTCTTTTTTTCTTTCTCTTCTACTTTTTTCCTTCTCCTTTTCATAAGATGCAATTAGGTTAGGACAAGGTTATCATATTTATTGCTGTTTTGTTAAATAGGGAGCTTCCAAATTTCTTGTCAATCGCTCGAGACGAAGAGGTTAAGTTACGAGCGTCTAAAAGTCTAAAAATGCAAGTAATTGATGTGGTAAAGGAAAGATTTTCTCTGAAAATATGCCAACCAAGAAGCAAATGTGCAACTCACAAGCTTGAAAATACACAAGAAAAAGTCCGAAAAGGAAGCCTTTGAATTCCATGTAGTACTTAGAAATACATAAAACTCAAAGCCATTACCTATGACCATTCACGACAAGGGCAGGGTGGGTTGACGGGGCTCTTACCCTGGGGGCTCGGGACAATTCATTTCCTCATGTTATTTCAAGCAATAGCATAAATTCGCTATACAGGGGACGTTGAAGCTCTTAGCCCGGCTGCAGGATGTGAGGGGAAGGGGGGGGGGGAACATGCCATTACCATATCACCCATATATGCACGTCTATTTTGAGCGAGATATAAAATATCGTTTCAAAATCTCTTTTGAAATATAGTTACGGAGAAATGTATATCCTAACAAAGGATATATCGTTTTATCGAGAGGAGTTTATTACACTATAGGAATTTCCAAACAAGATTTTTCAAAAAAATATCGTTGTAAAGGGATTTATCGTTATATCGAGTATTGTTGTATAACCGTGCATGACAATTTTTTTACGGCAAAATACACGAAACCTTTCAACAAAATTTACGGTTGGCTAGAATTCACTTTCTTTTTTTAAATGTCGAACTTTAAATGAGTTACGGATAGAAGTTATCATATCCATTGACTTATTACACTAACTGTGGAAAATAAATTTACTGAATTGTTGATTATATTTCCGGCTGAATTCATTTCTTACCTCCTCTTTTTACACGTGATTAAAAGACTGTCCTGTTTGTTTACGATTATTACATTTGTTTACAATTTGAAGCTGTAGTAGACTTGACTTGACTTAATTTGAACTTGATGACATACTAATATTGGCAAACATAAGAGTGCGTCACCTACTGGAGATTTGCTGAGATACTTATAAGGGGCTAAAAAATATTACAAACGTAAGAAGGAAAGGCCTCCAGTTATCGTAATCGCAATATTTTTCCAGAAAAATTGACGATTGAAATGATGGAATCAAATTAAATAATTGAACACATAAAATAAGGGAAGTTCAACAGCTGGCTTATTTAGGAAAGAAAGAAAACTCAAACTGCCCTTGCGGGAAATCGAAACCACGTTGAATTTTCTTCCTTTCCTAACCTTCGCGTGGACAATGGAGAGTGACATAATCCAAGGATAAGTCATCATCTGGTGGCAATGTCACTATTGCGAGCTCTGGCCCGAGTTAGGTCAACCAGCGCCGTCTCTATTCTACACCCCCTATAGATAAGATCTTATCCATAGCGGGTGTTGGTTAAGTCAGGGCCGTCTTTATTCTCTAATAGAGACGGCCCTGGTTAGGTCCGATCGTCCATGTACGGTTCCGTTCAGCATACACGAGCTCTAAGGAGAAATTGGTTTTCGTTGCATTTTTTCATTTTTAATTTATAGTCTAGTGGTCTCGGGAGCTCACCCGGTGGTTTCAATTCCCCGCAAGGGCAGTTGAATTTTCTTTCTTTTCTATAAATTCATCTTCTCATCCGCCAGCTGTTGATAACCTTCGCATGAGTAGCGGAGAATGACATAATTCGTAGATAAAATAAGGGCTGGACAAATCGCAAAAAAATCTAGGTGCCATAAAATTCTTTTAGGCACCAAAAAATTTTTTTACACGAAGTAAAAGTTCCAAAATAATGCTTTTGGTTTTTGCAGGGCTTAGTGACCCTCTTTGACTATGTTGGCAGATATGCTGCCATGAATTCCAAACATTTTGTGCTGCTTTCGGTCCGCAATTTAGAAACTACACAAAGAAAATTTTAAGCAACAATACCAATTTTTGCCCAGCCCTGAATAAAATAATTGAAACGATTTTGATGCCGTCAAAATCTCGTCGCAGCGAGTAACAGACCTTGTAACATTTAAATTGCATTCATAAGAATATTCGTTCATAAATGATCAGTTTAGTCTTGGGAACGTAGATAAATAAATGAGCACATGCATGAATGACTCAAATTGCATGCATTTTTAGCTTTTAGGTTATGCCAGTGGTTGTCAAACTTTTGCTACCCCCCGCCCGCTTGTCCAATTCATGGTTCATCAGCGGCTCCTCGACATTTCACTCTCATAAAAGAACCACTTCAAAATGTAAATACTTTCGCAAATTAATACCTCCAGCTCGTCGCGACACCTCTGACAAAGGTTGGTGACGCCCCTAGGAGACGCGACGCATACTTTGAGAAACACTGGGTTATGTTGTAAATACTTTCGACTACCTCTTTGGAAGTAAAACGGTAGTAAATTACCTTTGTGGCGATAGACCGGGATTTTTCCTGTGCGTGAGAGTCATATCCATCATAAGTATACAAAGAGTACAGTATTATATTATGTACATATAGGAAACATCATGGAACTGAAACTTCTGCTGCCAACTATCAAATAAAAAATACAACTGTTATAATTCTTTGATTGAAATTGATGACCCGTTTTTACTAATGTACCGCATGGAAAAAGACCAATATGTTATGTGAGCAGTAATATTAATTAAATTGTTAAGTTCACTTCAAAATTTTAACAGTTGTTGTTTGTGTACAGTAAATTAATGTTAGTAAAAAGCGCAGAAGAAATTTGGCGTTTCGAAATTGTAATCACAAAGAATATAGGCCAGAATCACTTCGATTACAATTAAAAAAATGTTCTGATGCTCATGTTACTAACGCTAGTTTACCATACAAAAACAACAACAGTTAAAATTTTGAAGCGGTCTTAATCAGTTAAGTTCGCTTAAAATTTAATCGATATTATTGCTCATAAAATACTTATTAATATTCTACTACAGTATACTGATTTTTCTTATGCGGTACATTAATCAAAAACTTGTCATCAATTTCAGTCAAAGAACTATAACAGTTTTATTTTTTATTTGATAGGTGGCAGCAAAACTTCCAGTTCCATGTTTCCTACACGTACTATATAATACATGTTCCATATACAGTACTAATTTTCAATATTTTTCGAAGGCACATTTTTGCTGATAATATTTTATTTTTACCCTTTATTTATTGTGGACAAAAGTAATTAAGAAAGCCACGATTTTTTCATGGTAAATAAATTTACAAAATTAAGTTATGGTGTCTCGTAAAGTACACGTAAATTCTGCAATTCAAGATTCCTCAGTTCTAGTGGATAAAATTAAAAAAATAACCCCCACTGTTTTACATCTTATAATTTCCTGATGAAACGGAAAATGACATTCAAGAACTTCTGGGGCCTCTGGTTCAAAAATTTGATGTGGAAAAATAATTTAACATGTTTCTATATAAGTTGTTTAGTTGTTTTAAAAAAGTGAACTAATTTTTTTTAAAAGACACTATCTCATTAAAAAACAGCTTTGCGATTGCGAGTATTAATAACAAGAAAGTTTTCTTCTTTGAAAGCTTTCCGGGTTCCACGGCGTTCGATCATGTGGAACCCCAAAAAAAGCTGCTACGGAATCCCAGGATTCCGCGGAACACCAATTGGTGTATAGTGAACGGGGGGGGGGTGGGGGGGGGAAGAGAAGATTGTCCACCTTGACCCTTCTGCCTATGTTAATACAATTTTTTTTGCGAATGGGGGAATGATTGCTTCCCTTCCCCCTTTCTATGTATCCGCCTATGCCTGGAGCACTGTTTGGGAAACCTGGTACAGAGCTAACAAAATAATTACATGAAGAAATCAACAAATCATTAGTCGAGCGTATATGCGATTTAACAGCCAAGGTGTTAGCATCAGCAAGCCTGGGTCAGGGAATCTCTGCTTAAATTAGGCAGGGCCGTCTTAAAGAGCATCATGAGCTCCCGGGCCAAGTGATTTTTCTGAGGATACAACAGGCGAATTCTCGATAATTTCAACCAGATCTATTTTTTTGTTAGGCTCCCTTTTCTCTTGAAGCATCCGGTACTTGCCCGAGTGGTCCCAGGTCTTAAGACGGCACTGGCATTTTAAGCCACTTGGAATGAGCTTCAAACTGTCCTGGTCTTTTTGAGTATAAATAGAATGACTGATAAGTGAGGGAATATATGCACACATAGTGAAATTGAGGGTATTGCGTTATAATCAGCAGAGCCTCTTGATAAAATGTCTATTATTCTAAATCTGGGTTTTGGGGCCGAAAAAATATTTTATCTCTGATCCAATTTATCAATGAAAAATACATAAAAGAGGCCGACAGTTATTGAATATATAATTTCGGGCGAAATAATGTTTAGAAAAAGTGCTCAGATCTCACACACGCGTGTTTAGACCAACTCTAGATATGACCACTTTTCTTGTGATCAGTGTTGTTTATGCAGTTTTCTCTGATCTCATAAGTAAGTTCAATTTTTTATTAATTGTTTTTCATAACGAGAAGCGGTTTTGATTTCATGTGTATAAAAAAATAAGCAAAGATTTTTGATCTTTTTTGTAACAATTCGAGTCTTTTTATTTTTTATTTCCACGCTCCAACAATAATTTAGAAGCATTACCTCATGGCAATATGATTTCAATTAAGTTATCTGACTGTAAAACTGTTATAAATATTTTATAAATTATTCTTTAGATTTTGTTTTTCTTGAACTTAAATTCAAAATAATGCAGCTACGTACATAGTATTTGAAATTAATGTTGTATTACTTTCACTTCTTCAAAAAAATGGTTCTTTTATTTCCCGTGAAATACAGGGTGGTCATAAAATAACTTTGCCGAGCTCCAAGGGGCCGTAAGAATCAACGAATTTGGATGAAATTCAAGATATAGATGTTTCAGAGTATGCGCTCGAGGATGTGAAAAAAAAACGAAACTCTAGCTCTCTTGTGGTTACGGCCACAACGAAAAAATTTAGAATAATTCCAATAGCAACACCCACTTTTATGCATAACAAAAAATGATCAGTGTATCAAAAAAAAAAAAAAAAAAACCATAAATGACGTTAGAACAATAGCTGTGCACCAATACGGAGGCAGGAGTGAAAATTTGAATTTCTTCAAATCTGCGGAAGTCCCTGATCGAGAGTCTAGCGCATCATCCCTTGGCAAGATCTTTGCGTCCTGCACCGGCACATTCATGGTGATACAGGTACTGTTCTAATACCACTCATGTTTTTTTTCTTGATACGCTGGTATTTTGCAATGCATAAAAGAGAGAGAGATATTTTCTTTATATCCGGAACCGCAAGAGAACTGGGGTTTCATGTTTTTTTTCACATCCTTGAGCGCATACTCTGAAACACCTATATCTCGAATTTCATCCAAATTCCTTGATGTTTTGTCGCCGCTAGGGTCTCGTATATCGGCAAAGTTATTTTATGACCACCCTGTATGTTCTTGAACTTGAATTTTCTTTTTCTTTTCAAATATTGCATTGTGTGTGTGTGAATCGATTAATTATAAATTTTATACTACTACTACTAGACTACACATTCACCTCGTCCACATTCCTCTGAGGAACTTCTAACGAATTTGTACTGTTGGAATGTGCGTATACGTGTAGTGAACCTGAGATGGGAAGTTTGTTTCCGTGTAATGCTTGCTTTGTGTAGTGCTGCCATCTGCCATCAATTTTGTACCTGAGTGAAGTGTAAAATGATTGAATAAATGTATCGTTGAAGGCCTGTTGCTCTCTGTGGCAAGACCTTTTAAAGGGGAGATTGGCTCGTATTTGTGCCTTGAAGTTGGGAACCAAGCAACTCATATAAATTTTACTTCAATAACTTGATATATTTACAACTCAATAAATTTAAACAACTTAAATAAACTTTCGACCGTATATATGTGTTTAACTTTTTTTTCTTTTTTTCAATACAGTGTATGGTGTTAGAGCTGTTGACCCTTGTTTACGTAATCGATGCGTGTACGGACGCTGTTTTCCTTCATATTACGGTACGGAATCTTACACTTGCCAATGCTGGGGTGCTTTCTATGGTACTTTGTGTGATAAGAAAAGTAAGGATTGCCATTGAGATAATTTCGAATTTACCTCTGTAATTAAAAGTATACGTGACAGGAATTGTGTGAGGAATTATGGGAACAAAGTCTGAATATAATTTTTCAAGCATTGTAATTAATACTCTTAATCAAATTTTTTTTTTGTATAAAAAATTTCGATTACAGATTATCTCCTAAGGCGTCTATAAAGAAGAGCGGGCTCATCGTCCTCTATCTTCGAGCAAACAGGTTTGCTGCTCAAAGCGGTGTCTCGGAAATTGTTGGAAAAGAAGCGGGATAGGGAACAGCTATTCGCTACAGAGCAGGGGCGTGGCCAGAAATTTCGTTCGGGGGGGGGGGAAACCAAAGTGATAGAACAATAGATTTGGCCATCTTTTTCCCCTTTTCGGTCATTTTCTCACATTTCGGGGGGGGGGGGGAAAGAGACCAGACCCTCAAGTCCCCCCCCTCGCCCTTGCTACAGCGATATTACTGACGTCCAGAGACAGATATATGGTTATGCCGTCTTTGGCCTATACAATATTTGCCGCTCTTCTCCTATTCTAGTCTAATTTACTTGACCACTCGTTCCTCAAATTTGTCACCTTGTAAATACGTCTCTGTCTTTCAGTCACTCTTTTCGCAACTCACATGCTTGTACAATGTTATGGCCGTTCATATGCCTGCAAATTATTTAGGTCACTCACTGACCTATACCCTTACTCTACAGAATATTTTGGTCCCTCATGTGCTTGCACACTGTTTTGGTCACTCCCTATGCTTACGCAATATCTTGATCACTATTTCGGTTGCTCAATGACCTTGCTCTCTAGGTTACTCTTTTTGCTATTCACGAGCTTGCACGCTATTTTGGTCATTTACTGACCTGGATCCTCGCTCTCTAGGTTACTCTTTTGTTCACTCACATATTGCAAACTCTCTAGATCACTCACTAACATAATCACTCGTTCTTTAGGCAAAGGCGGATGTGTTATTTTGCCACATAAGTGGGCTATACAAATTTCGCCATTCTACTAATTTTTTTGACCGCTCATTCTCTAAATTTGCCGGCTTCCCTGAACTTCCCGCCCGGCTATAGCACGCTATACCTTCATGTAAATACACTTCTGCTGACGTCACACTTCCTCTCAAAGACGGCTGATGAGTCAGTTTAAGGCGTCTATAAAGGAGAGCGAACTGATCGTCTCCCCCTCCCCCATCTTTGAACAAAAAACGGTTTTTCCGCTCCAAGTGACGTCTAATCGTTGAAAAAAGACCAGGATAGGGAAGAACGATTGGTTATAGCGACAAAACTGACGTCACACACGTTTGCTCGAATATGGTCAATATGGTCAACCTGGTATTGAGCTCTAGCATTTCCAACTACAAAATATTTTTAAATGATGTGTGTATATATGTTCAAAATGCCATAAATACGTACAAAAAAAGAATACAGAGATAGAGTCACTGCTTGAATAATTTATAACAGCCCAATCACACAAAAATCATTTATTGATTTACAGTGAGTCAAACTGTACACCGTCTTTTGATACTGAATGATGATTACGAAGTCAGAATTTTAAATTGAAAAGGTTATTCTGAAAACCGAATCTTTTTTGTTTTAATATTTGAATAACCGATATTTCACGTATTTATAGTTTTAATCACGTTTTTGAAAGTTTGATTTATTCATTTTCTTTGTTTCAGGAATCACTTTCCCAGTGTATGCCATAGCCTTGTCCGTATTATCAGCGCTGATCTTGATCGCAGTGATGATTTGGTGTCTCTTCAGTAGGACGACAGAAAATCGGATCTTCAATAAAGGATCAACGCGACGATTCTCCGACATTCTGCCGCACGGGCAAAGAACTTTACCTTACTATGTGGCAGTTTCAACGATCGCCAGACCATGCGACAGTCTTTGGTCACCTTCATACGGACAAAAACCAGTACCGATTCATCATCATAATCAATACCAGACTCATCATTCATCTCAACTTGTCTGAATTGCTTTACGGCAACTTTATATTTGAAATGGAAATTAACGGAGGGATACATTATTATAAAGCTATTAGAGTATATATATATATTCAGCATTTTGTTCGAAATGAAAGGGTACTATTCGTTGGTATTTCGGCGAGCTGAATAGCCTAGATCTCTGCTATTTCTGTCACGAACTCGCATCTTAATAACTTGAAGAACTTTCACGTTAGTAACTTCTATTCCCATTGGCTAACCGTCTTATATTTTCAAATGTATTTCATGTGATCTCAAGCTTCTGCAGTCTGTATGTATTAAAATAAGTTTTATGTCTGCCATATCACTTTATTTTGCCATTTCAGCTAAACACATCGAAAACTCTTCTTCCTTCCTTATTTATGTCCAGTTTCTTCAAAAAGTACTGTATTGGATGACATGTACATGTACAAATGAGACAGTTTTTTCTCAGTCCAATACATCAAGGAAATATACATTTTCTAGATATTATGCTGATGTGAACTTGGAAAGAAAAGTCATCTGGTCTCCACTGGGAATCGAACCCAGGTCCTGTTGCAAACCAAGAATGATATCCTGAAATTGTCCATTTCCTTGATATATTGAGCTGAGAATAAACCGTCTTATTCCCTCTACCGTCCCAGCTGGGGGGAGGGGGGGGGAGATATTTGCTGATGTTAAGTTAGGCTACTAATGGGTTCTAGCTCTAGGAAGGCAGGGTAGTGTCTCCAGTTATGTACATGGTAGTGCATTTGCCCGGTTCACAAGAAGAACTGGGTTTGATTTCAGGCGAAGACCAGATGACTTTTCCTTCCGAGTTCATCTCGGCTTAGTATCTTTCTCCTAACCAGATCATTAACCGCATATATATATAGTTTATAAGCGCAGCAGTGCAGTCGCATGGTCATCGCGCTGGACTCTCATTGCGAGGATTAAAGTTCGAACCCCGTCGGTAGCACAGTGGTGGCAAGGCAGTAACACAAGGCACACGACAACCACATATCACGAAAATTCATTCAGGTATCTGCCATTTTTACTTCAAAATATGGAAAATGGGTGACAGCACCACTAGAACACGAAACATACATAACTCGGACACCATATATACGTTAGTGCCACACATGCACTCAGAACATACGTTCCAGCATGTAAAAGTTCGTTAGAAATTCCGTAGACAGGAGTGTCGCGGTGCATGTACGCCTGTCGAGCACCCCTTACGAAAAGGGTGCTCAACCTTTATGAGAGTGTGGGTCACTTCACTGGTTTTAAAACGTGTCGCGGGCCACATTAGTGATCTATGAATGCCCCGCGGGTCTTTTAAAGTTATCTATAAATGTACTGCGGGCCACTAAAATGATCTAGAGCTGTGCCGTGAGCAACTTGAGTGATCTGGAGCGGTGTCGTGGGCCACTTGAGTGATCTATAAATATGCTGTGGGCTAATTTAGTGATCTGTGAATGGGCTGCGGGTCGCTTAGACGATCTGTAAAATTTTGGGCGCTGAGGTGATCCGTAAATATTCCGCGACCCCCTGAAGTAATCTGGAATGCCAAAGGGCGCTTGGTGGTGCTGTGCCATGGACCATTTAAGTGATGGAGAACTGCACCGTGGGTCACTTAAGTGATCTGTAAATGTGGAGCTTTGTTCATTTTCACAAGATTGGGATTTCAGTCCACGGGACACATCATATCAATTCGAGGGCCACATTAGGCCCGCGGGCCATGAGTTGAGCATATATGCCTTACGGCAACGTTTATATACGCATGCTTGAAATCTGCATTTAATCGTAATTCTTGAATGTAGTTTTTACCGAGTATTTAATAGGAGAGTTGATGAAGTGCTATCGAGCACGAAATCTGACATAAACATTGAGCACTCTTGGTGCTTCAGGGTTCGCGAGTAACAGGTTGAAGATGTCTGACGTCTTACTTCAGTAGTAGTAGAAGTATAATTTTTGATGCGTATTTCTTCTCTCTCATTTTGCCCGCAATCGGAAAAGTAGTTGCATTGTGTTTCTTTTTAGTGTACAACAAGGGGAATACAGATTATGTTTTGAACCGATAGGACCTTATCAGAGATAAAAGTGTTGCCATTATTACTGTTTTATCTGGATATAGACGAACCACAAAGCAGAGCAATTCTCTTTTTTTTTTCAAACATAAATCGATATTTTAGGTGAGAAAGAATTTCATTCGTTTCGGAATTTTTTTTCCTTTGTTCATACTTATGGATGTTTTGTTAGTGATAAGTGTGATTTCTTCGGTTATATTCAGTTTAGTGGGTGAGTAAGAGAAAATAATTTTTCTAAGTTGTCAAAGTTGTCAAAGGATTTTGAAACTGCGTATTAGATGTCAATTTTTATTTGAAATCCAAACACACAAATCTCGCAATCATGACATGAAAGACAGATTTTCAGCAATCTTTTACCGACCTCCTCTTAGTCTTTACTAGCGTCCTCTGCTGTTGACTTGAAGCATTAATTTCTGAATTGATGAATATCATTAGAATATATTTAGGCCTATGCCTTATTTTGAAAAAAATTCATGTTTTCACACATTTATTATTTTAATAAAATTTATTACAATTGAACTCAAATATAGAGAAATTTGTTGTGCAGTAAAATATCGGTTAATATAATTTTTACTTTTTATTTTGATCAGTGGGCAAATTTTGTTTCGATTCAGTTTAAGTTTCGATTTCATGCACGCCTGAAGAAATTAGTTCAGGTTTTTAGCGTCATCTATCTTTGAATTTGAATATTACTTTGTAATTTTACACGTATAAACTTTGGTCCTATATTTTTTATACTATCGGTTTTTTTCCTATCCGAGAAATCGATTTCTCAATAATTAACAGAATAATTGATTATTTAGTATATATGTTACTGTTAAAGCCCGAAATTGGGCACTTCGCGAAGTGGCCAGTCCAGTTTACTCGACCAATGTTCGAAATTCGGGCTTTTGCTGAGCTTTGGCCAGTCCCTATATGAGGATCCCTATACATCCCTGTGTATGTATATAAGATATATCGATATTCAGATTCCTTTGATCGTTAGGGTTTCCATAGCTAACCATAATTGTTATGGTTAGCTATGGCTAATTATAAATGGCCATAATTATCACAAAATAAAATATGCCAACGTGATGATGACCTTGAATCATAGGGATCGATATAGGGATGTATAGGGATTGATATATAGGGGCTAGCTAAAGCCAGTAAAACTCCGAATTTCGGACATAAGCAGGTCGAACTGGGCTGGCCCCTTTTTTAAGTGGTCAACTGCGGGCTTTGGCAGTAACATATATACTGTATATCGGTTAGTACAATGTTTCTTCTGCTTTCATGAGCCTGAACTATTCTTGAATAACGTTAAAAAACTTAATGCCATTGTAATGCATTTCTGAAGTTTATTTATTTTATGCTTTGAATGTAGGGAAACAGGGCTGGACAGATAGTCCGTCACGCCCAGGGCATGTAAAAATTTTGAGCGGGAATACATTTTTTTATATGCCTATACGTTCGCTTCGATCGATACATATTTCCATTGTTTCTATTATTTCCAATGTTACACTGATATTTCTTGAATGACGAGCAGCACTGATTTCTACTCGAATGAATTTCCACAAAAACTTCCAACTGCTTTTCTTCTGGCATCATTGTAGACAGTAGATCCCGCTTATAAAGTTTCCCCGGTATGTGTTTCCGCTTATTCCCTTTTATTTTTGTGGTCCGAACTTTCACCAACGCTGATCGAGGTTTCCCGTTTAAAGTGTTTTCCCACTTACAACGTACGTATTTTCACCATGAGTTTTCGGACCCTTTTAATATCGTGAAGCTTTTGGTTACTTTTCCTTTTTCCATTAATTATAAATGCTTTTTTTAATGCCTATTTTAGACATTTTTAGTGCCTTTTTGCCTACCTATTTTGACTGTGTTTCAATGCCTTTTTGCCTGCCTATTTTGACTGTTTCAGTGAATAAACTTCCTTGCTTTAGTTATTAGTTAAGAAACACCATTTCGGAGAGGTAGGCAACATAATGCCTACTTCTATTACCTCCATCATTAGGTGTGTTCAAATGAAAAAATGAATAAAAATCAACAAATATATGTGCAACAAAAAAGGATTTATTCTTTTTCAAAGTATCTTCCCTCAGATAATATGCAATGGTCTATTGCTCAATCCACTTTCCAAAGCAAGTAGAAAAGGCGTTTTCTTGGAAGCTGTCTCAGTGAACCCTACACAGCTAAAATAACCAAATTCTCCCACGGATATTCTCTTTCAACATCTGAAACTGTCAGAAATCGCATGGTGTGAGATCATTGGTGTGGGCGGGCGGGGGGGGGGGGCGGGGGGCTTGTTACATGTTTCTAATGATGCATTTACATGTATATTATTTCTCAGTTTTTAAAAGTTAGCAACAATACATATCAAGAAAGCGTCGTGAACGGGTAGGAAAGTGGAAGCTACATCACGATAACAGCCGGCCGCATGTCTCAATTTCTGTTCAGCAATATCTTAGTAAATGCAGTATTAAAATCCCGTCACAACCCTCTTACAGTCTGGATCTCACGTCATACGATTTATGGCCATTTTCAACGTTGAAGGAGAAGCTCAGTACGACAAAATTTAATGAAGATGCCGCCTGGCAGTCGAGTGGTTAGGGAACTAGCTTCTCACTGTGCAGGTCTGGGTTTGAATCCCGGTTCGGGCATGGATGTTTACTAACACTAACAAATTCCCTGGACGGATCATGCTGATCCCTTGGGAATGCGTGCGGATCACGTTATTATTGTAGATGTTGTCGTTATTTCAGCTGCGCAGGAATCACTGAGGCAGCTTTCCCTACTCGCTTTGAAAAGTGGATTGAACGATGTGACCATTGCATATTATGTGAGGGGAGATATTTTGAAAAAAAAGTATAAATTATTATTTGCTGTACCTGTATTTCTTGATCTTTTATGATTTCACTGTAAGTTCTCATGGAACAGATTTTGCATCTGATGGTGCAGTGGAATTAAGCAAAAACAATCTACAAGGACGTCATAGTGACTTGGCTTTAGTTAGATGAAGTTACACAGGTATTCAGCAAAGCATCAAACTCCTTGAGAAACAAAAAAAAGTTTCGTATCGGACTAAATGAACAAACAAAAAAGTTTCTTCTCCGCAAAAAAAAGAAAAAGCAAATCAAATGCCGTCCATTAACCTTACAACCCCGGAATATCTCGTATTCTTAAAACCCTCTCTCTCATTTCGGCAATCCCTAGCCCAGATGGCTATGTACAGAGAGCTATGACTGATAATATGCCCCCCCCCCTCCGTCCTGTCAATCAACTGCAGTGGCCGTAGTTAACTTATATTCAAAGTCTGATAACAGAAGGGAAGATAAAGAATGTTTTTCCTTTCCATTCGAGGTAGTATACGGTTATGATGACAGTAGAAAGAACAGAAATGATAGTTTTTTCCTCTTCCTTGTTTTATTGTGGCTATTTTGTTTTGGATTGGGGGGGGGGGGGGCATTTATTTGCTCACACAATCGGAAAAAAATATCCTTCTTTTGAAAATAGGTGGCATGTTTTTTAGGAGGTTTAGTGATTTCCACTGTATCGGTTATAATACGGATCAGAAAAATTTCAAAAACTCTTGAAAGGTTAGTAGGGAGTTTGGGTGATCCAAACTATCCAATGACACAATCAACACAATCATCCGCTCACACACCTCGTACACATTCCTCCGGGGAAATTCTAACGAATTGGTACATACCGGAAGTGAGTGTGTGTGTGGTTCTAACGTATTAATATTGTCATAGTTATATGCGTGTTTCGTGTTGTGGTGGTGCTGTCACCTTTATTCCATATTTTTAAGTGAAAATGGCAGATGTCTGATTTTTTTTTTTTTTTTGCTATGCAAGTATCGTGTTGGAGGTCTGTCTACTCTAGAACGCTTTTCCATGGTGTTATTGTTGTTATCATTTTGTATGATAGTTCTTGTTATGTTGCAAAAAATTTGCATGATGCCTCAAAAAATGAAAGGGTTAAAGTTCAGTGTCATCCATCGTATATATTACCATCGATATATTATCATCTCCCTATCATATGTTCATATCTTCAAAATTGTCGTGCAAAAAAAAATCCCACCAAGCAAAGCATGCTGTATCACTTTATCACGATAGTTTTATATGCTAGACGGTACCCGCCTTTTTCTCCTCGAGAAATTAGATGTTTATCTGAATGTATATGTCGACTTCTCTTAACGAACAAAAGAAATTTTGGCTCTTTTGTGTTGTTTTATTTAATTTTTTCATACCCCCCCCCCCATTAGATATGATGCATCTTTTCGTTTCTCTTAATGCATTCATTACTATGGGGTTTCTTTGTTTTTGTTTTGAACCCACAACATCAACTATCATACTAAACAGGACAGAACGATTCGCACTGACATGGCGATAGAAATCAATAGCCAGGTCATGCTCTCACGCTTACACATCACCCGAAAGTGTGCGGAACAATTAACACTGATTTTCAATGCAACCAACTTGAAGACTCACAAACACACACCGAGAGAAATTGAGCACCTCGGAATGAAATGAAATGTCAAGAAATTACTCAATACTTAAAAAGGCGGCAGGATGATGCGAGAAGTCAACGTTTGTAGTTGTTCCGACCTTCCAAGAATCTATCGAACATTTATCTATGCTTCCAAACAGAAGAAGCACTCACAAATGCAGAAAACTCAAAATTTTACTGTGCTAGAGATATTCATTCATTCATTGTAGTACAGCTATTTTGGTACTAAAAATATCTAGATTTTTCTCCAAATCACATTGACAATTAACCACAAAATAAGAAAAAGATCCCTTCCCTCCCCACTTGAAAATTTCTGTACTGAATTGAAATTTCATATTAAAAAATACAAGTACTGTCTGTACATTTATATATTTTTTAGGCTCAACCTCAGCCAGCTGTATTTGGTGCGAGAATGGAGTATGCGAATTGGACGCTTACGGACAATATTCATGCGTATGTTGGGCCGGTTATCACGGCATGTTCTGTGACAGAAAAGGTGAGATACCTTCAAACTAAACTCTCATACCACTTGAATTACGTAAACTATAATAACCCTTTGAAACCGTGGTGCCACAAATGTGTGGGTTGCATTTTTTTTTCAATGTAGAATTTTTTCTTTTGATCTCAGGGGGTTGAGTCCTGATTTATACAAATACAAATACAAATACAAATACAACGCCACAACAGGCAAATTGCCCAACGAGGTGGCTGACTTAAGAACATCATGGATCCCCGAGCCCCTACCTACTACTGCTACACCACACATGCACCTCCCCCCCCCCGCGGAACCCCCCAACGAATCGGTACATGCGGGAATGTGCGTGTACGTGTAGTGCAACCTGACGTAAAGTGTGTTTCTGTGTAATGCTTGTTATGTGTAGTGCTGTCATCTGCCCCCAGTTTTACAAACTATGAGTGAAGTGTTATGGTTGAATGGTTTACCGTTGTAGGACTGTTGCTCTCTGTGGCGAGACTTTTTAACGGGGAGATCGGCTCGCATTTGCGCCTTGAAGTTGGGAACCACAGAAAACCAACTTCAGCCGACCACCACTGTGGGGTTCGAACCCGGATCCTCGCATCACGAGTCCGGCACTATAACCACTCGACCACCACAGCGGCAGTAATTTGAAGGATTGTGTAAGTTTTGAGTCGGAATTATGGTGAATGTGAACTTCGAGGGTTTTCATCAGAGGGCAGCACTTAAAGTTGAATATTCAGGTGTTTTTTAAGATGGCTTTCAAGGGTGAAAGCGCCTACGAGAAAAGTGTGATTTATTAAATGCAATTTATTATACAATTAAAATTCTGGAAAAAAATGTATGTGATTATTTTAAATGAAAATCCTTTATTGTTAATAAATCAGATATTTTTTTTCCTTACTTCTCTCAGATATGGAATTCACGGCTTTCTACATTGGCTTGAGCACCATCTGCGGTGTTGTTGTCTTGACCGGACTTGTCGTGTGGTGCGTCTGTAAAAAAAGACAGAATGTATCGGGTAGAGTTCTACTGAACCAACCAACATCGACGATCCTTCGCAACCCACTACCGTATCCGCAACATACCAGCGTTTCTCTCATTAACGCTCAGAATCAGTATGCCGGATATCCACCACCGCCGCCACCGTACAATTCAGTACAACACGGAGTTGCTGTTGGACAAGCGCCACTGCCATCATATGGACAATACGGTTCTTTCAATTGACTGCACGTGTGTTTTTTATTTGTCAAAAAAATAAAACTTACACCTGCAAGGAGTGTGTGTCTGCGTCGTCCGATAAACACGCATCACAAACATGAAAATATTCAGTTTATAATTTTCAATCACTGCCGATATTATTTAGTGCGTTATGTCCATCCAGAATAGTTATAAATGCGGCGCAACGAACAATTTTACGCACAAGCATACATTTTTTAACTCCCCCCCGGGTAATTTCGGGTTTTATTTACCAACAAAGATGGGAGGATAGAGCATTACTCATTTCTAGAGCCCGGTTGTTTAGGCACTAAAAATGGTCACAACAGGCAGACAAAAAGACACTAAAAATGTCTAAAATAGGCACTAAAGAAGAGCTTTATAATTAATGGAAAAAAAGGAAAGTTACTACAAAAGCTACGATATTAACCCTTTAAGCGGTTTTTAAAGTTTTCCTGATCCGCATTATAATTGACGCATTAAAAATTACTAAACCTTTTACAAATTGCCCCCTATTTTAGAGAATTTTTTTTTCGATTGTGAGCTGATAAATGTCTCCCCGATCAAGAAACCACGAATATCGACTCAACCAATCGCTTTTATTTCCCTCACTATGATACAAAGACACATGCCATGAAGTGTGTGGCTTTGTAGGAAGGGAAAAAATACTTTTTTTTGGGGGAAAAAAATCTTTTTGTATCAGTTATACTCAGCGCATATTTCGTTACCATGCTGAAAGAAAGGGGGGAAAACACAGCCTCTATACTTCTGTTATCTAACTTTGAACAAAAGCTGACTCCGTCCACTAGCAGTTGATCGATTTAGGGGGGGGGGGGAATGGAAAAAGCACGTTTGACTGTAAAAATAACTTCAACGCCTATTTGGGCTCGTCGATGCCGAAATAAAAGCGTTTTACCTGAAGAACCTGAGATATTTCGGGGTGACTGAAATAAAGCATATCAAGTTTGACGAGATATCTCAGGCAAAGGTAGAAATTCACTCAAGTCCCTTTAGAATAGCTGTTGTCGATCCATATAGATTAAAGATATATACTACTATTATTACTCTATGGGTCGATCTGATATCTGAATCACGCACCCTCTTTGCCTCACACCTGCATTTTTAACATCTCTCTTACTAAAAACTATATTCATATCTCTCTTCAAGAGGACAGATCTCAACTGTCGGCTTCAACATCATTTCCACTTTGCCGATAATTTTGAATTTACGCTGTAATTGCAATCTTACCTTTTCTTCAGTCTTCCTTTGGTGGTTCGTAGGAATATGATCAGGCACCTCTTCACTCTTTGATACTAACAAAGGTATATCGCCCAAATTTAACCCTGATGAACCTTGTCAGTTTTGTAACCAGCCATAATGATCTTTTTCACCTACTTAAGGAATGCACTTCTTTTGCCCTTCAAAGACATACTCACATTTCTAAATACCTCCGCCATACGTATTCCTGCTCAAAAAAAAACTTCTATCTAATTTTTAACAAGCCATCTCCTTCTGTCTGTCTGCATTCCCCCCTTTCTGTTTTCATTCGCTCTTCAGGTGACATATCTGAAATATGCATGGAGTACTACATAATGGTATCTACATAATGCATTTGGATGGGAGGATTTACATTATACATGAATATTCTCTGCGTTTAAATTTTATTGTATTTACATCTATGTTTTGTGTGCATATATACATAAAAAATACAATTACCAACACATGTTTGTACGACACGAGTTGTCCGTACTTGCCATCCCCCTTACCATATTGATAGGCATGATTGTGTGTAAATCATTAAAGTTTTAGTTTTTCCTATCTCTCTGGCACTTATGTCTATTTGCGTTTAGACGGGGGCAGGAAGAGGAAGATTTTCTGATGATCAGTAAGTTCAAGGGTTGAAAATTTCACAAAGAGAAATTTTTTCGAAGTTCTCAATAAAAATATCTAAGTTCTGAAAATATTCCAAGTGCTTAATCTTAAATATTTCAAGTGCTAAAAACATCTAAGTTCTACTGAATATGGCCTCTAAAATTCACCACAAATAAACACAAAACTTCGTCGAAATAGGTATTTATGACATTAAAGGAAAAAAAAAAGAAAAAAGGCATTTTCACATCACAAATAAAAGAACAAAGTTTGAAAATAGACAAAAAAATCATTTATGGCATTTTGACTGAACTTCCGGGCTCTACTCGTTTGATTTGGTTCGGAATGGAAAGTTTGGCTCCGAAGTATCCTCAATAGCTGTTATTGGCATTTTTTGGCCCTCATTAGTAAAATTGAGGATTGAATTTTTTTTTTTCTTTTTTCAATACGGCCCAGAAAACCAAAAATTTTGCACATCGTCAGTCTAAAACTTTATAATAAGATCTTGTCGAGAGCAATAGATGCCTACAGCCTTATTGTATCAAGTAGTTTTGATTCATTCTAGTTGACTTCGTACGATGAAAGAGATTATTAAAAAGATTAGTAAGAAATTATTACGAAATCAGCCATTTTTTAATTTGCGGCGGAGTATGTTCCCAAACATGTGTATTTCGTTAATATGAGAGAAAAGTGTCTTCATATTATCTGAATCTATGTATAATTCGAATATGCAAATTTCATTCACTAACAACGAAATCTTAAGGAATGGAAGGGGTTAGTGGTCATGTTTAGGGAAAAAACAACTTTGATTCGCCGTATAATCTACGGATTGAACGTAGGGAAGACCGGAATAAGTTATCCATAAGATAATTATGTATCTAGTATGTTATTAGGGATCAGGAAATTTCTCCGAGGCATCACTACGTCGCTATACAGTAATAGAAAGTTATATTAAAGTTGCATAGCTGTATGTCTTTCCATTCGCAAAATTATTTCAGGTCGAAATCACTTTCCCCTTAACTTGTATATTTTGTGCTGAATGTCAGTTCTTCCAAGTTATACAAGTGATTAAAACTATTTATGGAGCGGCAATTTGTTATGGTTATATGCTTGTTATTTTAATCTCTCCTATTTCATGCTTATCAGTGTTCACAAAGCAGCCGTGATGTCATTCATGGAACAATAAAACTACCAGTCACGTGGAATTCGGTTAGCAAATCAGAGGTGTTGTTAGATAGAAAGGAAAAATGGAAAAAACTTGTATTTTTCCCCCCACCCTTCCAATGCATTAAAGAGCTCTCAAAAATAAATGTAAAAAGGGGATAAAAAAATATAATATCGTTTGATAAAGTAGAATTCGAACTGTATAACTCCTACCTATACGAGTTTGACAGCATAATCAGAGAAGAAAGAAGAAAATCATGGGATTCGCAATAACTTCCAGCCTCATCTTCACGTGGCTAATAAGTATGTTTTCAAATCATACCATCTTGATAATTTCTCGTTATTTGTGTTTCTGTTGACATGTTTACGTATGTTATTATATTTGAGTTGTTTTCAACAGAGATCATTTCCACTTTTGTTAAATTTACAGTACAAGTAAAAAACTTGCTTTGAAAAAGTAGAAAATAACCCAACAGGTAGCATATAGGAATGGTAGAAGAATATGTAAATATTATATGTTTCTAGATCAACATTCAAGAGAGTTATCTCCATTTGAATTATGGAAATGTTCCGTTTTGAAAGAAAATTAACGGAAATGCTACCTTTTTTGATCAAAATTTGAGCTAGTCAAGTCTGAAAAATTGTAAATTTCTACGTCACCTGTTGATTCCAGAAGGTTTTAACTAGCCTAGGAAGGTACCCTTACTGCCCTGTCGTCATTAACATAAGAGACACGATCATTCTATAGTGGAACCTCCCGTTAGCGGAGACTTCCATAATACCGGCGCAATTTTTAATTACATCGACGGGACTTAATCTATCTCACTGTCCATTAACGGACACTCCTCGTTAGCGGACAAAATTTTCGGTCTCATGTGTGTCCGTTATCGAAAGATGAAAAATACCAAAGTATATGTTGAAAAAGGAGGATTATGTTTGTTCCCTTTTGATAGAAACGACTAACTTTATATTGCAATTGCTACCAAAAATATTCCCGTTTGAATAATCCCGATTGAATAATTTGACAGAAGTTATACCAAAGATTCATAAACCCCTAAAAAGTGCATTTCGGAAAAAAGTTGTAAAAATTTCTTTTTTGAAAATAAGAAAACCCTTTTGGAAATAAGCTCCTCGTTTATGACATGATGTCGCTCTCCACTTGCTTATGCAAGATATATACAGAAAACTGGATGTTGTGTGAAGATGCTGATTTTGTTTTGGACAGATGTTAATTTCTTTTTTGGAAAGAAAAATTCATTTCTGCCTCTACGGGAATCGAACCCGGTTACGTTATATCTGCAATATGAAACAGAAACGGACAGAATTCAAGCAGTTTATAATCAGTAGAGACTGGAAGTTTAGGCACTGAAAACAGTGAAAATAGGCAGGCAGAAACATGGGCGGAGATACGGGGGGGGGGGCGTTATAGCAAAAATCTCGTTTTAACAAAAACTTTTTTAATTCCCTTGATAAGTTTACATAGGAACAATGCGAAAACCTGGAATTCTTTTATAACGAAATTTCGTTGTAACGAAGGGATTTCTCTGGTCTTTTGGAGTTCGTTATAACGAGATTCGACTATAGATGAATATATATTCGTATAGATGAAATGACATCATCATCATCATCATAATCGTGCCCCCCCCCCAGACTTCAAAGTCTATCTCCGCCTATGGGCAGAAAATGCTTGAAACAATTACTAAAAATGGTATTTATAATTAATGGAAAAAAGGAAAAATAATAAAACTATATAAGATATTAAGTCTCTGAAAATTTACTTCCCTTACTTCGTTTTTGTTTTACGCAGTCGACGCCGCTTATTAGAATCAGGGTTGATGCAATCATTCTGTACAGTCGAATCTCGTTATAACGAACTCCAAAAGACCAGAGAAATCCCTTCGTTACAACGAAGTTTCGTTATAAAGGAATTCCAGGTTTTCGCATTGTTCCTATGTGAACTTATCAGGGGAATTAAAAAAGAAAAGTTTTTGTTAAAACGAGATTTTTACTATAACGGAATTCGTTAAAACGGGATTCGACTGTATTATGATCATTTTCGCAAATTACGAAACGAGCTAATACCATACCATGGGGAAAAAATTCGTTTCTATATAGTCATCAAGATTTTTGGTTTATGTTATTTCTTTTGTCATTTTGCACATTTTGAAGCTCAAGTTGAACCAGACCCTTCCACTCCTATAAGTTATAATGGAATTATCATAATCAACCTGCAAGACTATGTAGGGAGTCAGAAAGTTTACTCCTTTCTTGTTTATAAACATTTCCACACTTGGTTCACAGTAATTCCCTATTCGGGGAGTAGTAGCAGCTATAATCCATATACACATGAAGCACTTTTGCAATAGCATACCTATAGATAAATGTAATGCAAAAACAAAAGACCCTTCCTTCAGTTACTGATCAGTGTCCTTCAGTTTCACAGTAATCTTTTACTCGATCGGAAGATTTCCTCAAGAGATCTGTTGAATGCACATACATCTACTCCGTAAATTAAAAAAATGTTTCGTGATTCGTTGAACACATTAGACAGTGTCAAAGTCCTCATTAATGGCTCAATAATAATTATAAGAAAAGCAGGATTTTTTAGCTTGAATCAAGAATATCCTGTTTTAGAACAATTGAAAAGGGAAATGGCACGATTGAACATTTTACAACCATTTATGTGGGAAAAAGAAAAACCGAGTTGTGTCCCATTCGATGAAATGGGACACATCACGTGCAATCATCATATTAACTTTTCAATTTTTCGGATATAATTATCAATTGCTCATTGTTATCAGGAACCTTGAGTCTCGATGCGATCACATTAAGCGACGTGCACTGTTTTAAATAAAAATAACTGCATTTTGTTACAAAGCCAAGTTGATTCTATCATGCCAAAAGAAATTGTTTGTAATCCTTCAAGCTTAGTTTGACGGGCTCCTCTTTAATCGAATACAACGAGCTTAATTAGCTAACATGCAAAATAATGGGAGGTAAAATTAGAGAAGAATAGTTAGCGCATAACTGTAATTACATTTCGATTAGTAATGTTTTAATTGATTACAATTAAAATACGGGTGAGATGTAGATCGGTATGTTGATTGCTATCTGAAAATCGTGCACAGCAGAGATGAAAAACCTTTCGCCACGCCGGACAACACCACGTTTTATGAGATGTCTTAAGTCTCAGGCACCATTTGCCTTTAGAAAAGGACTAGGGCTTTCTGATAAAAATTAATTCTAATAAGAATTGAAATTTAAAAAAAAAAGCAATTTAGGCTGTGTTGAATTTTTGAATTTTTATTGCATCCATATTATTTTTTTTCAGCCACCTCATTGAGAAGTTTGTCTGTTGTGGCCTTTGCATTTACATTTTGAAGCTCTCAGTGCCTAAAATATCTAAGTTATACAGAATATGGCAACTGAAATTCACAGACAAATAGAAAACAATTTCGGAGCAGGCATGTATGGCAGGAAAAATTCGAAAGAGGCATTTTTACAAAAAAAGATTAAAATAGGCAAAAAAAGTGCATTTATGGCGTTTTGGAAGGGTAGATATAGTCCTCCTACCACGAGATGAGATTTGGCTACGGCATGTCATGTCACGTCAAACGATTCCATTTTATCCTAGAAGGACATGCCAATCGTGAAAGCTCAGTCACTGATGAACTTTTCTCGATGTGCAATCGTTTTACCAAAAAACAATTGAATAAAATCATCCGACGTGACGTGACGTGACGCTGCGAAAATTCATCTCGTGGTCGGAGGACTATACACTATTTTCAAGAATATTAAGAAATCACCAAGAATATGACAGGGATTACCCTATAAAAGTTTGATAAAATACATTTTATTAAACTTGAAAAAAAAAAAAACAACCAATAAGCGTATCGGTTACATTCGAGCGAATGTAACCAACAGGCTTATTGGTTGTTTTTTTTCTTTTTCAAGTTTTATAAAAGTTGTTTTATCAAACTTTTATAGTGATATCCCGGCCTGAGGCAAATATACGGAAAGATACAAAATTCCTCCCTAATGTACTTCGACACGCAGTGAGTGTCGTCTTCTGAAGAAAATTATTATCACCACTGAGATCACGCTGACCAGAGATCCCCCCCCCCCCCTGGGTTGGACATCAAATCTTAACTCTCAGTTGCTGAGCGGAACTATGGCTCTACTAATAAATACTACTTAACCGCATATGCACCTGTTAAACGTTCTGATGAATTTCTAGTTAATTGGAGCATGCAAGAATGCTCTCTCTCTCGTTCTGTGCGTGTGTATTGTGTAGAAATAGCTATTTGTCTCTGAGAAATGCATGGTATGTATTCAAAATGTGCTGCCACCTGGCTTTCGAATTCAGAAGAAACAACTTGGCAGATTATTGATGAATAAATTGTAGTAACGCGTAGAATAAAAACTAAAACGTAATGGGGTCCTTTTTTTCTCCCGAAAAACATGGCTTGAGTCAGTGACTGTGTAAAAAAGCAAAGCATTTTAGTTACAATGTGTTTACGGATATTTTAATACGTTTTTCTTTTTCAACAGCTTCATGTTTATATTACTTTGTCTTGATTTTGTTTAGATATTTATGAGTTTCTTTCTCTATTCCCGCAGCTCTCGTGGCATCCGAAATATGTTTCAGCGTCCCCTGTTTTCATGGCATTTGCGATTTAATTACTGAGGAATGCGTTTGTTATGATGGTTATACAGGAGAATATTGCGACGTGTCAAGTAAGTTTGGGTTGTCGGTTACTTTTGTTTCGACAACGTTGCGGTCGTAAAGCACGTTTACATTCACGGCTCGACATTTTTCTTGCTGAATAGCAAAAGTGGAATTTGTTGTCTCTGGGGGGGGGGGGGGATTGAGTGAAATAAACTGGTTACTTTGTAGGAACAGGCGGTGTATGGCACACTTTTCATTATCGCAAACTTACACTACAAATATTTTGAAAATATCATGCATAAAAGGTTTGTCCTCGGAGATTTTTGGATTAAACAAGACAAGATGATTGGTTAGAAAGGTGATTTTCAACCATGTGCCATATGGGCCTGAGAATATTCTAAGTGGAATCATGGGGGAAAAATCAAGTGGGGGGGGGGGTGTGCCACGACGCATGATTTGGGAGGGACGTTAAGTGGAATATGGTGTGAGATAAAGCATTCTAGTGAAATAAGGCAAGCAAAAATCCTACTAATTTTACTATGTAGCCCTAACTTTATACACAACACTAGACACACTCACTCTCTGAAGAGGGGTACAATGGTAATAACTGACTGAGGTAGATGCATTTTCTCTAGGCGTACTGAGTCGTCGAACTCCCATAAGCTTTCTCCTCCGTACGAGCTGAATAAACCGACCGAATTTAATTTTTCACGTCGCTGTCTAGCCCTTATCTGGCGACTTACAGACAGGGCCGTCTTAAGAGTATTCATGGGCTCCCGGGCCAAGTGGTTTTTCGAAGACCCTACCTGGTAACTCCTAGAAAATTTCAACCGGATCTCATTTTTGTGAGGCCCCCGGGACGTGCCCGGGTGGGCCCATGCGTTAAGACGGCACTGCTTACAGACTGTCTTTGATAGCTATTGAAGGGATTATAGACAAGTTTGTGTAGATGTGAAGGGCTTGTAAATTAATAGAAAGAAGAGAGAAAAAAAAATATATGGTCCGGGTAAATGACACCATCAGAATACTAGTTCAGATCTTTTTGTCAGAAGCTTAAGTCCTAAACCACAACAAGTTCCCAATTTGCCAATTAAGTCATGCAAGTGTTCTTCAGGAGAAAGGGGAGGAGGGAAACAACCACGTAAGCTGAACTTATAAATTGTGACGCAAAAATAAAAGCCCGGAAAGAATTTCAGATAAATTCACAAAAGTAAATGTATGTACATGTGTAATTAAACGTGACAAAGAATGAATAACTCAGTGTACCATTCAACCAGGCAGAGCCATCGACATCGGTTATCAACAAACACGCCTCGATACCTTATGGCAGTGGTTCTCAACCTTGGCTAGCCCGCGGCCCGGTTTCATTCATTTTTGTGAGTCATTTTGTGAGTGCCCGTCAAACACAAGAACAACAGAAAATGAATGAGGGAAAATGAAACGGCTGATCACTCGCGGCCCGGTATGGATGATGTCACGGCCCGGTATGGATGATGTGGTTGAGAAACGCTGTCTTATGGCATGAACAATTATTGTTAACATTATGAGAGATTTGGAGCTGAATGAAGTTGAGCTTGTTAAAAACAAGTGAGAGGGTCATGGCTGTCTATAAGACGGGAGAGGCAGACGGATACAGTCGGCCCCCCGTATTCACGGGGGTTACGTCCCGGGGGTGACCGCGAATACGGAAAATCCGCGAATAACCGAAACCATAGTTTTTTCTTGTATATCTCGTTGATTGAACAGCATGAGAAGAGCAGGGTAACGCAGAAGTATAAGGGAATTTAAAAGAGGGTGCAGGGATTGTTGGCGATGTTTCCTGAAATAACATTGTGATTTCTGTTTGCCGTTTCTTCTTCATGTCATCAAGTATGTTGGAATATGATGACAAGGCTTCCTCTACCAATTTTTCTACATGCAAATAGCGTACCATAGAGGTACATCTATGTCATCTAAACAATCTATTGCTGATTTGAACGTTGTTACTCATGGTGAAAAAACTTGTCTTCTACTTCTTTATCTTGATCTTCTTCATCTGGTACCGCTTCCGTTTCAGGAGCAGTCACCCTGCATTAATTGCTCCTAGGTCAATACCTCTGAATTGCTATTAATTAGCTGTTCTACTTCTATATACATATCACTGAACCCTTCTCCACCCACCTGTTTCGCTAACGTGACAATGTATTTTATAGTCTCTTTAGTTGGCTCTGTAGAAATGGTTGTGTCCTTTAGCGCACATTGTGGCCAAATGTTAATCCAACCCGAGATGACTGTTTCTCTCTTGAGAGCTGCCACGGCTCTAGTGATGACAGTAATTACCTAGCCATCTTGAACATGAAAAACTCAAATTTTGTAAACAAAACACTATGAATGACGATTTCTGAGTGTTGCAAAAAAAAAAAAAAAAAAATCAAATAAAGGAAAAAAAAACCCCGCGAATACGGGGGGGGGGGGGCGACTGTATAGCCAGTTTCGAATTGAGTTCAAACCTTTTCCGATAGAGGACACTGCACGGAAGTCCGACAGGAATGATTGGACCAGAACCTTTTTTCAATCTATTCTGTTTCCGCAAACGTTCGTAAAACTTTAGCCGGAAATTCGTGGCTGAGGGGAAACAACTTCACTAATAGTGCTTTATCCAATAATACCAACATCACTATGAAAACCTTATGGAAGAGCCAGTAACAGAAAAATTCAGAAATGAACTGTTAATCATACACCCTACATTTTACACGACTCTGATTTTCATATTTCCAGTGATTTGCTTTTGTGTAGTGCTCTCTAGCGACAAAAAATGTAATTTTTTTTCTTTACCAAAAAACCGCATCCAAATATACCAATTCTTTCAATTTTTAAGAATTTTTAAACTATTTACGAATTTGAGCCAAATTAAACCAATTTTAAAAAATTGAATTTTCTTTCTTTCCCCCTCACAGATACACCGAGTTCAATCAACTTCACGGGTATCATAATTTTCATGCTGGTTGTAGTAGCGATAGCTGCGCTAGGTTATGCAGTGTGGTATGTTTGTAAGAGCAGACAGACAGTACGAGGACGAGTACTTTCACGCACCGTCGTCTTTGCACCGCTCGTAACTCGAGAGCAGAGAACGCATAACGAAGACTCTAAGCCTCCAGAGTACGAGCCACCACCTTCGTACCAGAGTACGTTAAATTCTGCCAGATACTGAATACGGGGATAAACACTTATGATATGTTGTTATCTTATCCAGGATATTCGCCAAGGACGTTATTGTGTGTGAAAGAATCTCTTTCCTTCTCTTTACGTTGTGTATATTCTTTGCGGGGAAATTAAAATAAATACATTTTCGTTTCCGGTGTTTTAGTTATTTTTTTTTTCCCAAGTTTTCCAAGTTTATCAATGGTTTTCAATGCTTTCATTGCCAGTAAGAAATATGCAAAATGTAAGGGTGGATTACATGAAAACGGAGCAGTTGTTATAATTTGGTTTATTTTTGCATGAGTGACGACAGTTTATGTTAAAAAAGAGAACGGAAGGGGCAAGGAACCCCAGTAGCACAAAGATATCGTTAGGATGTCGTACCGATACCCGTCTGACGTCGTAAAGAGGTCGGGAATTTTTACGTGTCCGATATCGGACGATATAATAAAAATGTATTCACTCAATAAACGCCAAAATATCTGCTGAAGTTGGTTTTCTGTGTTTTCCAACTTCAGGGCGCGAATGCGAGCCGATCTCCCCGTTGAAAAGTCTCGCTACAGAGAGCAACAGACCTACAAACAGAACAAATGTAATTCAATCATAACACATCACTCAAACACGACACTACATAGGTACACACACAGTTACACCTCCGGCACAACTCACTAGGTAGTAAATCACCCATAAATGGTGATAGACCTGAGTTGTGCTCTGATTGAAAGAAAGAAAGCTATATATTCAATATAAAACATTTAATAGTAATTAAATGCGTTCATCTCATTCATTGTATATGCTACGGTAAATGTGATATGTTGTATGTGATTACTATGCATAATCATCAATCGTCTAGGTAAGTTTGATAAATGTTCTTACACTTATCACATTTACCGTTGACTATGCATAATTCCCGATTGAAGTTGGTAAGTATGAAAAATATAGAAGAAATAATGCGGAAATAACACTTTTTTTTTTAATTCAACCATTTGTCAGTTTCAATAAATAAATAAATAAAAATTATTATCAGTTTTTTTTGTAATGTTAGCTTTCTTCACATTTATCAACATTTTAAAACATAATCAACATCACCGATCAGTAGTGGTGTATGGTATTGGTTGTGATCCAATCTATAATTTTAGACTAAAGTTTGAGCAAAATATCCGGTAAATTTAAGTAATTAATAGACGGTTTATCATATGTACTAATACGAGGTACAAGTCAAACATAATCACTGGTAAATATGATAAATTCGCAATATACAGGGTCTGCTAATGCACCGACAAATTCAGAGGGTTGTTAATAGGCATTAAGAATGCAAAATTTGCAATGGAACATGGTGTCACAAATCACGTTGAGCGGCTGAAAATCGCGAAAAAAACGAAGGCAGGCTCTGAGTCCACAGGAGACGAAAGGTGGATGTCAGTTGATCGCTGGATGTATTCGTGGGTTCGCTCACTATATCTGACAAAAGCAGCGTCGTGAAACGCATGCGCTGAGGACGACGTAAATTAGCACTATTGCGGTAGTAAGCACGTGGTAGCAGTTAGTTGTCTGTTTCAATGAGTATCGTGATGTCTGACTACACGAACGAGGAATACGCTGATATGCATGTGATTTACGGTCTTTTTTTTTTTCAAGCGGAGCACAACTCAGGTCTATCGCCATGGGCAATTTACTACCTAGTGGGTTGTGCCGGAAGTGTAAGTATGCGTAAGTAGTCTGAGTGCGTATCTAGTGTTTTGTCTGATTTTTTTCGTGTGTTTTGTCTGATTTTTTTCGTGTGTTTTGTCTGATTTTTTTCGTGTGTTTTGTCTGATTTTTTTCGTGTGTTTTGTCTGTTGCCATCTATCTATATCTCAGAAGTGAAGTGTAATGACTGAATATTTGTACTGTTTGTAGGACTGTTGCTCTCTGTGACGAGACTTTTCAACGGGGAGATCGGCTCGCATTTGCGCTTTGAAGTTGGGAACCACAGAAAACCAACTTCAGCCGAGGCTCGAACCCGGATCCCAGCGATGCGAGTCCGTCACTATGACCACTCGACCACCCCAGCGGCGATGCAGGGAGACTGCGCAATGTACGCACTTCTCAAATGGAAGAAAACGTAATAATGGATCAAATAAATATTTTTGCAGTTATTATTGTACTTTTTGTCGTTCCAGCGTGACGTCGAAACCTGCATGCGTTTTTCGTGATTTTCACCCTCTCAACGTGGTTTGCGACAACATGTTCCATTGAAATTTTTCTTCCTCTTGATGTCTACTAACAACCATCTAAGTTTTTCGGTCCATAAACGGAACATCCTGTATTTATCACACTTACCAAAATGGTCAGTAATTATTCATAATAATCTGGATTTTTCACATTTTACCGTAACACATATAACAGTTAAATTCTTCGTGATTGTGAAAAATTGAGATTTTACACGTGAGAACATAATACAGTCGGACCCGCTTATAACAAAGTCGGAAAAAAAAAAAAACCAGCGGAACTGTTCATTAGACGCGAACTTCGTCCATACCATATCCATACTGACTTGTAAAAAGGATGCTTTTAAGGAAAATAAAAAAAAAATTACGTGCACTATACGCATTTTTCTAGAATCTGGGCATTCCTAAAATAAATAGATTAAAATAATATACAGTACATATTTAAAAATAAAGATTTAAAAAAATGATTAAAATCTCTCACGCAATCGAATACATCACCAAAAATATGTATTCGATCATTGCTTTTTGTTTCTTGATGTTTTTGGCAGAACATTTTGCGTTTAAATCATTTAAGCCAAATAAGCCTGCAAAATGTAATGCCTTTTCTTTTAGTAAGAGTACGGACACCGGAAAATTTTTTCGTCTTATTTTTTCGAACCAGTTACAGACAGAATAACAAACTTCGAAATAATCCCGAATTTTTTTTCTCTCCATTTTTGGCTTTCAATCAACTGTGTAACTACAATTTTCGAAGCAATGACTAGCATTTTGCACCAACGTAAGAGTCCTGCTTGGGATTGGGAAATGTGCACTGAAGGCGGTTTGGAGGTTTGGTTCTTGGGAATAAATAACCTCAATCTTTTCTTCCTAATAAGGTTTTCGGCAATCAAAATAAGATTTAACAGAGTAAAGTGGGGAAAAAAGAAGCAAAACGCTAGAATGTCTTTCCAAGGAAAGAAAGGAGACTATCAGTTGCAGAAAAGTAAATGTTCATAGTACACATAAGAAGATTTTTAGAAAAATCACAAAGAAATTTCTGACTATTCCATGCTTGAAAATCGGTCGAAAATTCGTTATAGACGTACTTCGCTAAAATCGGTGTTCGTTCTGAGCAATCGAAATAGCCCAGATAAGCATTACGAAATTCACGAGACACGGAAATACTTCGTTGTACGTAAAAAAATTCGTAATATAAGTGAGTCCGACTGTACTACACCTTTGTGTAGGGCAGGCATCTTCAACCCGTCGCTCGCGAGCACCACGGTGCTCCTCCGGAATTACCCAGAGTGCTCGATGCTCGTGTCCGATTTCGTGCTCGCGTGAGCACTTGAACAACGTTCCAATTAAACACCTTCGAGGCATTACATTCAAGGAGTGAAATCATCATCATTTCGTGTATTCGTATGTTAAACTTGCCGTAAAGGTGCTCTTCTTTTGATGATGGGTAGGCAGTGCTCGCGACTGGAAAAAGGTTGAAGACCAATACTACAGGGTGATCAGATAGATATCTGTGAGACGGAATTGATATCGCCAAATATTGTCAATTTTTATATTGAATACCATGAATATCTTCAAAGAAAGGTATTTTCAATTTACGAAAAAAGAAAAAGAAAAGACGAAAAAGGGAAAGAAAACAGCAACATCATTTACATAAATATTTGGAATTGAGTTTTACATCATTATTTTTCTATCTCTTCTTCCCCCACATATTACTCGCATTAGCAAGATGAAAAGAATCTAATGTTAGCAATGTTGTCAATCTGTTAAGACGCCACTGCAAAAAACCTTGTAGATCTGGAATTACAGCTTACTATTCTGAATACTACTACTACTAAACCACACACGCACCTCGTCCACATTTCTCTGCTGAACTGTTAACGAATATGTACATGTTGGAATGCGCATGAACGTGATGTAAACCTAACGTGAGTTTGTTTCTGTGTAATACTTGTTATAGTGCTGAGATATGCCATCTATTTTTAATTGTGAGTGAAGTGTAATGATTGAAATATTGCAGTATATAATTTGGTGTGGTGGCCCGCGGAAGTCATGGAACCTTCGAATTTTACGTCGAATGTCTGAAATGTTGAAGAGTGAAGACCCCTGCTGTACGGGTTTGAGATCATAAAAACTGTGTATATATATACAAATACAAATACAAATACAACGCCACAACAGGCAAACTGCCCAACGAGGTGGCTGACTTAAGAACATCATGGATCCCCGAGCCCCTACCTACTACTGCTACACCACACATGCACCCCCCCCCCCCGCGGAACCCCCCAACGAATCGGTACATGCGGGAATGTGCGTGTACGTGTAGTGCAACCTGACGTGAAGTTTGTTTCTGTGTAATGCTTGTTATGTGTAGTGCTGTCATCTGCCCCCAGTTTTACTAACTATGAGTGAAGTGTTATGGTTGAATGATTTATCGTTGTAGGACTGTTGCTCTCTGTGGCGAGACTTTTTAACGGGGAGATCGGCTCGCATTTGCGCCTTGAAGTTGGGAACCACAGAAAACCAACTTCAGCCGACCACCACTGTGGGGTTCGAACCCGGATCCTCGCATCACGAGTCCGGCACTATAACCACTCGACCACCACAGCGGCAACCATATCTCTGTCCAAAATTCAAATTTATTGTTCTGGTCATAAAATAAATTGCAAAGGTGACAACTAAATAAGATACAATTAATAATACAATTAAAGATAAATTGACTATGCACTTGAAGAAAAGTGTGAGGGTAAGACAAATAGTTGCATGTTATATGACAAAAAAAAGTTATACGCCGATTCGCAATACTATAGAAAGTGGTGCAATTACAAATACTAAAGGTGCACAACATTGCGCAAAAGGTAAATACTATAATAGAACTGTATAAAAGCGACTGTAACGTTACATTGCAAACGTGTCCCAAAACATTGAAATGTCAGAAAGAAACTAGAATGTTTTGTAAGTCTTAGAATTGTTTATAAAGTATGTGAAGGGTTGATTTTTATTAGAAGGGCTCCCAAATATTTATTCTATAATAACTATAAACTTTGCATCTCAGAGTCACGTGCTGCTAAGCCTCTGATACCCTTCATTCAAAAAGATCAGGTCTCTTCCTGATTTATTGCCATTACTTTAACCACTTTACGATAAAAAAAAATGTGATTGATTTGAGCATATTTTTTCACTTTTATTACAGTAAGAGGTGGAGCCCGGTGCGACCTCACCTGTTGTATACCCATGAGGGCGACTCTGGAATTTTTATAATACTACCATGCACTCACCCCCCCCCCCCCAAATGCTGCAGCAGGACCCCTAGGCTGCGTCCACTGGCGGGCCCAGAATTATGATTTTATATCAGATTCATGATTGATTTCAATACGCGATTTAGGTTTTTACATTCGAATTAGGATTGATTTATGATTGTATACGTAGATCTTGATCTTTCCACTCGATTTTATGCATAGATTATAATTTTATACTAGTTGTGATTATATTGTATTTTGTAATGTAAATAATTTTTTCTATAAATAAATTGCCAGAGCTACTGAGGACAATGAGCCGATACTGTATTGATATATGGCGATGTGGCCTGGGTATCCCTCGGTTTGACGGCGGGCCCAGAAGCTAGATTTTTCACAGGCCCTCCATAGAGAGTTTATCATGAGAAAAAAAAGATAAGAATTGTCTCGGGCACCCGGGCTGGAGCCTATTAATTATGGCAGACAGTCGAATATTTTGTTTTATGAAACCTATTTGATCCTAAACATGCGAATTCTTCAGTTAAGACAGGGGTCTCCAACCTCAGAGATATTGCGGGTCAAAAATGAAAGTCCCACGAAGTCCGAGGCCCAACAGTTGCGGTACCTATATGCAGCAGATTCGTACAGCGGCGACCGTCTTAATAGGTCGGCCCAATGGGGGCCCTATATTGATACTTTACAATCACTCTGGAAATATTTTTCATTAATCCTGGAAATATTTTTTATTAATTCTGAACATATTATAGTTATTCTGGAAATAATTTTTATTAATTCTGAACATATTATAGTTATTCTGGAAATAATTTTTAATTAATTCTGAACATATTATAGTTATTCTGGAAATAATTTTTCATTAATTCTGAACATATTATAGTTATTCTGGAAATAATTTTGATTTATTTCGAAAATATTTCTAATAACAATTTTGAAGTATTTTTCACAAATTATGAATTTTCATGAATTGCGAAATTATTTTTCTATTAATTCTGAAATTACTTATTTCAGTAATTATGAAATCATTTCTCTCATTAATTCTAAAACTATTTTTTTTATTAATTCTAAAATTATTTTTTATTAATTCTGAAAAGTAATTTCGAAATTACTAGTTTCACCGATTGTAGAACAAATTTTTATTGAGGTTCCTTTTCCGTATTTCTATAAGTAAAGTATCTGGAACTTTTGTAAGCCTTTTTCGCCATCGAGCCGCGGCAAAAAGGCGACCCGTGAACCATGCGTTGAAGACCCCCAAGTTAGCCCAGTTCGGGATCCCAACCGTGAATATGATTCGTCCGCATTGTGCTCCGATCATTGTGAGGGCATGCCGATAAATGTACGACTTGATATGCACAAGACTTGAAATGTTCGGAATAAATAATTTATTGGACCGTTAATTAATAATATATCTGATTAGCACGCTTTATTTCACAAACTACATTGAGAAACTTAATTATTTTAGAACGTGATATATTGACTTTTTCTTATTGTTTCGTTTGCAGATACTGGCTCTTCCGACTCTTGTTTTCTCAATCGATGCGTTCATGGAACGTGCGAACCATTTGATGAGGAATATTATACATGCAGCTGCTTTTTCGGATACTAAGTGTTAAAAGAAAATTTTACACCGTATTCTTAGATGCTTTCAAAATCATTTTTAATCCTTTCAGTACCACACATTATGAAAAAATGAAATAATTATCATGTGAATTTTTTGGAAGGTCGTTTTAGTTCTAAGAAGGTCTTGGGGAGAAATCCTAAAAAATTAATTTTTTCCTAAAAATTAGTTGGCATACGTCGAGTTAATTAACGTGGTAGGGGAGTGAACACCTTCTAGTCTCCTGTATTGTCTTGCAGCCTGATAACGATAATTTACTGGAAAAATAATGAGTTTGGTTGAAGCTTGGCTTCAGAATGCACCAAAAAAACTTAGATAACATAGACGGAAGAAATAGATAACATTACGCGAAGTCCCGGTAACTAAAAATGAATTTTTTGCCATGTTATGATATTGATCCGTTCCATTCTTTGCAAAAGTGGTAACAATACCCGAATGATAGCATTATCCGTGATCCTAATGAGTCGCGTTGACTGTATCACGCCTCTACATAATTACAACTATAACTGCTTACAACGATGACTGGGAAAGTGAATTTTTATTCATACATCTTCCCACATAAAGTCCCACACTTGTACTGTCATCTGGAAATCGTAAAGTACTTATACAGCTTTCATACTTCGAAATCCCAACTCCCAACAACGTATGTAAGTGGTGTTACCAGGGTGAAAAGTTCGTGGCACTTTAAAGTACCGTAAAGGGTTCACCACTCGACTATTTCCGTCGTGATATGGGATGATACCAGTGCATCCAGTGCTCGCCTTCTATCGTACATGCACTTCATAAACTTTCCTCTGGGGAATTTCTAACGATTTGGTACATGCTGGAACATGTTATGCGTGTGTGTATGCGTTACCCTAACGCACTGGTTGCCACTATTCAGTCAGTTGGGCATCGTGCTGGACTCCCATCCCGAGGATACAGGTTTTCAATCCCTTCCCCTCCCCCCCCGTTCGCAGCCCAGCGGTGGCTCGATCATTTTTGCTTCACCACTGTCATTTTCTGCACACAAGGGCTAATTGGACCAGGACCTACAATTTATTGCCGATCCCGAATGGCAGCCTTTTTTTATATTCACTGCGAGGTTGGTGCACTAACCCCCCCCCCCACTTTCCCCCGGTGTGAAACTCCCTGCGGTAGCAATCTATTTCTGTGTTCATGTCGCCGTTTCTGTTGTACCCCTTTTTCAGGAAAGTTTCTGGCGAGGATGAACCAGGTATCGAACTCGCGACACCTCGAAACACCCGCCCAGCGGTGGCCGGCTGAAATTAGTTTTCTGTGGTTTTTCCAACTTCGAGACGTGAATGTGAGTCCCCCCCCCCCCCCCCCCATCGAATTTGGAAATGTCTTTCCGCAGAGAGCAGGCAGACCTTTAACCCAAGAAATATATATCATGAAAAATTCAAGAATTTACCATCTTCACTTCAAAATATGGAAGATACAGATGGTGGCGCTAGCAAATACGAAACAAGCACACAACTCTGACAACATAAATACATTAGGGCCGCACATACACTCAGAGCACGCGTTCTTGCATGTACCGATTCGTTAGAAAATCAGCAGAGAAATGTGTAAGAGTTGTATGTACGGTAAAAGTAGTGGAAGTAATGGTTATTAAAGTGTGTGTTACGGCTCCTAGAGGCGTCATCTACGTAAGGGTCGTCTTGCTGTGTTCACGATATTGACGTGTTTCAGTTCTCTGTGCTTTTTTTAAGTGGCTTCATTGGGTCATTCTTTGCCACTACCTCCTATTTGATCTAAAGAACGTATATTATAATATTTTTTGTTAGTATTAAAAATGATTGTTAATGCTTTTTTTTTTCGCTTGCAGATATTGTGTGGTTACCAGTGTACGTTATTGTCCTTATCGTTATCGGTGCTTCGACCGTCTTAGGAGGCCTTATCGCATGCTGCTGCTGCAGGAGTACCCAGACGGTTCGGGGGCAGGTCCTGGTGCACAATAGCGCAGTCCCTTCTTCGGTCACCGTTATGAATCAGATGGCCATGCCAGCGGCATATCCTGAACCTCATCCGCCAAGTTATGATTACCCTCAAAGTCAACCAGCATATCCACTGACCAACTGCAAAGGATAACGAACTAGAAGCAGTAACTATCACATTACGTTTGCTTATGTGTTCTTTTTTTTATTGCGCTTCACTTAAATGAAAACGTGATAATTTTTTCGACTTGTTGGGGGGGGGGGGGAGGAGGGGAATAAACTCTTTAATTACTTCAATTTTATTTCATCATTATTATGTAAATTTACGCATGAAAATTATTTAAATGTTAAATTATTAAATTATTTACATGGACACGTTTCAGCAAGTGTAATTTTTTCGATCGAATTTTTTTAATATTTTTATATATATAGTTCATACTTTTTCTATAAAGTTAGCAACCATATGTTTTCTTGGAACGCTTTGGTAAAGCAGATGGTCATAAATAGAACTAGTATGCAAATGTATCTGCATTATTTAATCATTTATACCATGGATGCACAACCTCCGGTCTGCGGGCCAGGCGTGGTCCTTCATGGGGTTCCATTCAGTCCGCGAAAGTTGTTCCAGTAGAAAGTTATCAATGCATATAACAGGTTCAGAAACATAATTCTTGATGTAAAAAATTCTGCGAATTTTTTACATCAAGACTTAGCTCATCATCAGGCTTAGCTTACATCAAGAATTACCTCATATTTGGCCCGCAGACTGAAAAGTTTGTGCACCCCTGATTTATAGCATGCTGCTGTGCGTGTCTACCTCCCCGTTGAAAAGCCTCGCGAAAGAGAGAGTAACAGATATACAACGGTACAAATATTCAATCATTACATTTCACTCATAGTTTGAACAATAGATGGCAGCACTAAGAGTTCACGCACAACACTCGATACGTATTCAGACTGTTAAATACACGTAAACACTTCCGGCACAACTCATTCGGTAGTAAATTGTCCATGGCGATAGACCGCAGTTGCGCTCGGTTTGCAAGAAAGAAAGAAATGCCGCTGTGCTGGCGGTCGTATGGTCATAGGGACGGACCCGGGTTCAAATCCCATGGGTGGTCAGCTGAAGTTCTTTTTCTGAAGTTGGTTCTCAACATCGAGGCGTGAATGAAAGCGGAAGTTTCAAACTCATGAAACTTCACAACAGCTTCTTTGCCAGTAAGCGGTTACTTCCCGATAGCGCTTTGATCACATTTTCGAGAACAGATGTCATCAGGAGACACGCACCTGTGTCAGCCATCTTTATCTCTCACTCGTGGCTAAAATTTCGCGACAGACCTGGATATTTATTTTGAATTTTTGATTAAATAATGATATTAAAGCACGCATTTCATTTCTGTGTGCCCCACGTGAGCAATTGAAATTCACATTAGAAGGCACCTTTGGGTTTTCGGTAGATGTTTTTAAGGAGTAATCATGCATCAGTCAATCCTTATCACTTTCTCCCTCCCGGAAAGTTATCAGAAATATTAAATAAGATAAAGAGTGAATTGCCTGTGTAGGCACAGAAAATAGATCATTCAGATGTATCTTGTTTTTACACATGCGTTGAAACATAATAACGACGTAACTGTCCAGGAACCGTCTAAAACTACATTTTTAGAACAGACCCTATTCCAAGAACTATTTTAAGCATTACCATGGAATACCGTGTAGTTTCTGGATTGTTCTTCTGCATTGTGTTTTCCATACACATTGGTAAGTTTTCGTGTCATTCCATTTTTTTCTGAATAACTACTCACTTAACTACTACTACTACTACGGCGGCTCTGTCAAAGGTTCTTAGAAGCGGTTCTTTGTGAAACTGCTTTGTGGAGAAACTGACAAGCATTGATTAGGGAATGGGCAACCGCGGGTGAAAAAGATTGAGAACCCCCCGAACATACATACATGCATGTGGTATGTTAGGACAGTTATTTTTAGGACAGGTGCTCCTTAATTCATGGGCAAAACTTTAAGGGAAGGTAAAAGACTCGTGAAGAAGCATGTTTTTTGTATGCCTCCTGGATTGATGGCTCACCGGTAAAATACCAACATCCTGTTACCTATGGAACCTGTATAAATAAATATATATATATGCATGGCCCATTCCGACTTACACCAATTCGTTGGAAATTTCTCAAAGGAATGTTTACGATGTGCATGTGCGGTTTAGCAGTAGCACGTGGGGATGCCTCAATATAAAATTCAGTGCTTCCTTAAACGCTAGCGGAAGTTAAATCATTTGACATACATATACGCCAGTGTGTTATAATCCGTGCACGAATTGAGCGTAACGAGGAGCCTCCAACGAGATTTAAAACATAGTATCTCTCCAGAAGTTGATTAAGACCTCAGATACAGGGTGTCCGATAAATTCGTAAATAATTTAAAAATTTTATAAAAATCGAAAGAGTTAATATATTTGAATGTGGTTTGCTAAAAAGTCATTCTCCTGAAGTGGGATTTTTTTATGGTACAGAAAAGAAAATTAGTTCACACACAAAAAATTTTGTATTTTGCTAATAGTTTTTCCAACTGTGAAATTTAATGACGAAACTTGTTTTAGATGCGTGATTTCAGTAGTTACTTGATTTTATTTTTAAGTAATTTTATTTCCAGATACTGGATCGTCCTTAGACGCTTGTCTTTTCAATCGATGCGTTCATGGGGTATGCAGCTCACTCGGAGATTCTAAATATATTTGCGACTGTTTTTCCGGATACACGGGAAAATATTGTGATGAAAAACTCCCAGGTATTTAAATATTTATATAGGTGTGATATATATATAGGATAGATGACGCGGCACGAAAGCAACTAACTGGAAATATGCAAATCAGAGTCATTTAAAATGAATTTGGTGAATTAGCTAATTTCTAAACTTTCCTCTTACAAGCGCTTGAATAAGGTTTTCATTGTGATGTTGGCATTGGTGGATAAAGCGCTATTGTTCAATCAATCAGTCAATTTTAATTGTTTGAGCATAGCTGATTACAATGTTCTCAACCTTTTGAAGACAAGGACCAGTAAAATGTATGGAAACCATTCGACGGACCACTTGTATCCCGTAATACGGGACATTCCTGTAATTTTCGTTGTTCAGATTTTTTTTATACATTTCTCCCGTTTTTTCCACGATACTTATTTGAATTTTTTATATTTACTGAAAAAAAAGCCGTGAAGCAGTCACGCACTCAAACTACATTTTCATGATATAAATTATATTATGATAATTAGGGCATAAGTTATAAACATTCATCTCACATATTTGTCACATATAACGTTTTGTCCGCAAATTTTTGGAATTTTGATTATGATAGGTGATTATGCCTAGTTCTGACAATGTTTTTGATGGTTATTAGCGAAGTCTCATATTTTAGGGATTGTTAAGATCCCAGTTTACCATATTTTTCCTTAATGAAATATGGTCATAAGATCATTTGAATATTTTTTTTCTGTGAAACATGTTTTTGCTTACTGCAATTTGTAGTAGCCCTTTATTCACACCCTTCAGCAATTTTAGTAGTAATTAGCAAATTGCATTTAAAACAATAAATTTCGATTTTTTTACAAAATTTATCGACATCCCTTATTTAGGATCGCAATTTCCTGCCTTCTCCTCGATGATGTATGGTGAACAATAAGTATGAAGGTATAATATTATTTGAACCCATATTACTAATATCAATTACAACGAGTGAATAATGTTATCAAGTCTGCCTGCGGACCACCTATGACATCGTTACGTATTTTGTTTTAAAAGATGGAGCATAGCAAATTATATTTCATGCTGCGCTTCCAGCTAGATGTGTCGATACGCAAAAATTAATCTCTTCCTCAATTCCACTTCAGTTATCTTCGTACAGGGACTGCAAACAGTGAATACCTCGTAAAAAATAAAAAGTATGTTTAATTTCAACAATTGTTCAGCGTCAAAATATTTTTTTATGTATAAATTTTCGTTGTTATTGAAGTAACGCCTTCTGTATGATGCATAGGTTGGACAATCTAAAAATGCGTGTTTCCACGTTTCAAGTTGATAAAGATTACAATAAATGCAATATTTCAATCACTTTTCATTCAAAAGTCTTGATTTGGGTTCAATCCGACTCGAGGGTTATCAAAACGCAACTGGACTAAAACTCTTTTAAAACAAAAATTTGGCAGTTATTTATTAGACAGTCCTGAATACCGAATGAGTTCTTTATTGTTCTATAGAATTCAGATCCATAGCAGAACTGAATGCTTTGTGAAATTAAGGTGTTTGTTATTAGGGGGGAATATGTCTATTGATTCGTGTAATCATCGAAGGATCTTGTGTAGTTTAAGGCCGGTATTACACTATAAAAGTTTGATAAAATCCCTTGTATAACACTCAAAAAATTCAACCAATAAAGTTCATAGGTTACATTCGAGCAAATGAAACTGATAATCTTATTGGTGGCATTTCACAAGTTTTATAAAATTACTTTTATAGTGTAATCCCGGCCTAAGAAAACTTGATCCAGTTTCATCAAAGATTTTCCAAACCTCGAAAAGCCAGTTGTTTTCAATATTGGTATTATTCATAGCTTTGCGTTTAAGTTCTCATAGACATATTTTTGTAAATCTAGCATTATTCATTAATAAGTGCGAAGAAAAAAATTTAAGATCAACTTATCCAACAAGACTGATAGTCTTGGTTGATCCAGTTCAAATCTAATCATGTAACCAGGTATATTATATATGAGATATACCACGAATCACCGATTGAAGATTTACGATCGTTTCGGACACAGAAGAGATTAAAGATCAAGATTGCACTGGAATTTTATGATTTGCTTACCTGAAGTAAATTTTTGTCGAATTTGCCCTATCAACAAAAATCTGAACTAATTTTCTTCCTGTACAGCAAAAAAATATCCTCTTTCATAAGAATAACAAAGCCACACTCAAATGTGCCAATTTTTTCAATTTTTATGAATTTTTAAAATATTTCCGAATTTATGCAACAACCTGCGCTACTAAACGCTTTGAAAGAGTTAGAGCAGGGCCGTCTTAAGAGCATCATGGGCCTCCGGGCCAAGTTGTTTTTCCAAGGCCTACCTGGTAAATCTTAGAAAATTTTAACAGGATCTCATTTTTGTGAGGTGAGGGACCTCACAAAAATGAGAGTTCGGATTCTTTTGAGGCCCCGGACCGTGTCCAGGTGGGCCCATGCGTTAAGACGGCACTGAGTTAGAGTACCGTTTAAACATCTGCCAGAGTCTCTAAAGATGCTCGCATTAAACTTTATTAACCTGCAAATAAACTTGAGGAGTTGCCCGCTTTAATGCATCTTAAATTTAGTACTAATTGAGGTGCGGCTTTTCTCACAGGGAGCCGTTACTTTTGAGAACCTTTTGCTTAGACTCTGTATATCTAAATTTTCCTGCACAAGCAGTATTCATGATGACATTACTGCCGGTACCAGTGAATATGATTAATTTCATGTGAAATTGTAGTAGTTATTTGATTGTTTTTAAATTGTTTTATTTTCAGCTACTGATTCGTCCTTGGACGCTTGTCTCTCCAATCGATGCGTTCACGGTACATGCATTTCGTTCGGAGCTCCTGGCTATATTTGCGACTGTTTTCCCAAATACACGGGAAAATATTGTGATGAAAAACTCAGAGGTATTTAAATATTTATAAACACCAAGATTTTCCGAAGTCCATGGCAAACACCAAGATTTCCGGGTGGGAGGAGGAGGAGGGGGGTGTGGTCAACGACTGAAAGTATTTGGAAACCACTGATCGCTGATCTAACACATAATTATACTATTTTTATAGACCCACTAGAAACACACTTTAGTCTCTTGATGTCATAAAGTGAATGCACCAAGGGCGTAGCGAGGGGGGGGGGGACTTGGGGGTCTGGTCCCCCCCCGAAATGTGAGAAAATTACCAAAAAAAGGGAAAAAGATGGCCAAATCCATTGTTCTGTCACTTTGGTCCCCCCCGAACGAAATTTCTTTCTACGCCCCTGGAATGCACCTTATTTATGTATTTTTCGTATCACTGTTATTCGTTGCTATTTTATTTTGTGTTCAGTACGGGTTTCATGTTTTTGTCCAATAAAAAAACAAATCACTCATGTAATACTGAGATGATTCTTTCTGATGAGTCAATATGACCTTGCTGATGGCGTCACAAAGATTCCCCAATTTCTTTAACCACTTCACGTAGCCTACAAGGTTTTGGCAAGAAATTTGACAAATCGGTGATAAATCTAGAAACCTTATGCTAACCTAACCACACGTTAGAAAAAGAAAAAAGGGGGAAAGAAAAAAAATATTTTAAAGGAAAAAAAGTATAATAGATAGATAAGGTAGGTAAGAGAGTTTTTTCTGATTTTAGGATCCTCTTTTCACCCTCACCCTACGTGTTCTCTTTCGCTCCTACGTGCATACTAGAAAGATACATTATATGCGTGGAGAAAAAAAAATCATTGTATTGAAACAAAACAGGGAAAGAAAGAGCAACTTCCAAAGAGATAGGGTTACTATAAAGCTTCGCGATGATGAAGAGAGGGGAAAGAAAACACAGAGAACGTGTTTGAATTTATTCCACTGGCGTTCGGATATAATATCACGCCCGTGATCGTAAAGAGGTTAAGTAGATTAATCGAGATTCACAACTACAAATGATAGCTATCGTCGATTCATGCAGAGAAAGCATGTAACCGATTCGTTAGAAATTTCCCAGAGGAATGTTTATACGAGGCACATGTACGATTAACCTTTTAAGTGGCAAAGCTGAAATCACTGATCACCCCCGTCCGAAAATTTCCCATATCTCTTGAAGAAGTAGGCTTTCCTCTCGATTTTCGGCAGATGCAAACTGAGAGGTATAAAAGAAAAGTGTTCCATCGAGAAATTAACTTTGCAGAATATGAGGGCTTGTCAATGCTGAAACAAGAGGCTTTCAAGGAGCCGAGATATCTCGTCAATGCTGCTTAAAAGGTTAAGTTGTAGTTTTAATGAAAATTGTAGTAGCAGTAGCGAAACCATTTGTTTAATTCGAAAGCGTGTGATTACCTTATACGATTTCGTTTACAGATTCTTGCTGGCTCAATCGATGTGATCATGGGACGTGCAGAACAATCGACGATAATCATTATACTTGTGATTGTTTCGGCGGACACATGGGCAGATATTGCAACACAAAAATTGACAAGAGTAAGTTTCAAAAGAATGCTATAGAATTCCAAGATGCTTATTTATTTAATTGTTTTCTCCCATGAACGTAGTACAGTCGGCCTCCCGTATTCGCGAGGGTTACGTTCCGGGGGTGACCGCAAATACGGGAAATCTGCGAACAACCCTGAAACGATAATTTTTTTCTTGTATATCTCGTTTATTAAACAGCATGAGAAGAGCAGGGTAAGGGAATATAAAAGAGGGTGCAGCGATTTTTGGCGATGTTTCCTGAAAGAACATTGTGATTTATGTCTGCCGTTTCTTCTTCATATCATCAAGTATGTTGGAATATGATGACAAGGCTTCCTGTACCAATTTTTCTGCATGAGGAGAGTCTGTGTCATGAGCATGTGTCTTTTATAGTCTCTTCGGTTGGCTCTGTAGAAAGGGTTGTGTCCTTCAGCGCACATTGTGGCCAAAGGTTAATGCAACCCGAGGTGACTATTTCTCTCTTGGGAGCTGGCACGGCTCTAGTGATTACAGTAATGTCATTAGCGAGCCATCCTGAACATGCACAACTCAAATTTTGTAAACAAAACACATGAAAATAATTGGGTGTAATTATATTTCTGCCGACCTCCACGCGTCGGAATCTCCACGTTGATTAAGTCTTTCATAAGTGTCTAAAACAAACTATTTTTTCTTCGTTGGAACCTCAAAAACTATACCCGTGACCTCAGACATCGCTGCTTCCGAACCTACATCCTTTGTGTACTCTCATATGCCTGTGAAATCTGGGACCCCCCATAATCTCTCCAATAATTTCTAACTATTTGGTACATGCTGGAACATGTTATGCGTGTGTATATGCGTTACACTAACGCACTGGTTGCCGCTATGCAGTCATGTGGGCATCGTGCTGGACTCCCATCGAGGTTACAGGTTTCGAACCCCCACCCCCATTCGCGGCCCGGTTGTGACTCGATTATTTGATCATTTTTTCCCCACCACGGTCATTTTCTCCACACTAGGACTCCACACTCCTGGTTGGACCAGGACCTACAATTCATTGTCGATTCCTAATGTCACCATTGTTTTTAATACTCACTGAGAGAGGACGGTGCGCTAACCACCCCCTACCTTTTCCCAATGTGGGACTCCCTGCGGTAGCAATCTTTTTTTGTGTTCATGTGTTGCCGTTTCTGTTGTACCCCTGTGTCGGGAAAGTTTCTGGCAAGGATGAACCGGGTATCGAACTCGCGACACTTATCAACTTCCACCCAGCGGTGGCCGGCTGAAGTTAGTTTTCTGTAGTTTTCCAACTTCGAGACGTGAATGTGAGTCCGTCCTTCTCCCCCCCCCCCACCCATCCAATTTGGAAATGTCTCTCCGCTGAGAGCAGGCAGACCTTTAACCCAAGAATTATGTATCATGAAAAGAAATTTCATTTCAAAATATGGAAGATACAGATGGTGGTACCAGCTACAATACGAAACAAGCACACAACTCTGACAACATAAATAGATTAGGGCCGCACATGCACTCAGAGCACGCGTTCTTGCATGTACCGATTCGTTAGCAAATCAGCAGAAAAACGTGTTAGAGGTGCATGTACGGTTAACTAGTGGAAACAATGTTTATTAAAGTGTGTTACGGCTCTTAGAAGCGTCGCCAGTAGTGAGCGTCGTCGCGCTGCGTTGGCTCCTGTTGGCTGATATGCTCCTGTTCTCGGTGTTTGACTAGCTCTTTTGAGATCTAAAGAATGTATATGATATAATATTTTATTGTGATTAAAAATGATTGTTAATGCATTTTTTTTTCGCTTGCAGACATTGTGTGGTTACCAGTGTACGCTATTGTCCTTATCGTTATTGGTGCTTCGATCGTCTTAGGAGGCCTTATCGCATGCTGCTACTGCTTCTGCTGCAGGAGTGCCCAGACGGTTCGGGGACAGGTCCTGATGCACACTAGTGCAGTCCCTTCTTCGGTTACCGTTACGACTCAGATGGCCATGCCATCAGATATGCCAGCGGCATATCCTGATCCTCATCCGACAAGTTACCCTCAAAGTCAACCAGCATATCCACCGACCAACTACAAAGGATAACGAACTAACGAACTAGAAGCAGTAACCAGCACATTACGTGTGCTTATGTGTTCTTTTATTGCGCTTCACTTTAAATGAAAACGCGACAATTTTGTTCACTTATTGGAATAAACTCTTTAATTACTTCTATTTACTTATTTATTTCATCATGATTATGTAAATTTACGCATTTGAATTATTTAAATGTTAAATTATTAAATTATTTTACATGGACACGTTTCATCAAGTGTAATTCTTCATATCGAATTTTTTTAAATTTTTATTTCATATTTTTTTCTTTAAAGTTGGCAACGATTTCTTGGAACGCTGTGTTAAAGCAGAGAGATGGTCATAAATACAACTGGGTTTATACTAGTATGCAAATGTATTTGCATTATTTAACCGTTTATACTAGGGGTGCACAACCTCCGGTTCGCGGACCAGGTGTAGCACTCCATGGGGTTCCACCCCGCGCGTGAAAATTGTTCCGGTAGAAAAATATCTGTACAATATTTATGTTATTGACATAGCTATCATAATATTTATTGGTAATGAAAATAAACATAATTCTTGATGTAAAAAATTCTGCTAACCCTTTTTGAAAATCGTAGGAAAAAACGGGACATTTTTCATAAAAAAAAAAAAAGTTTAGGTGGACAAAATTTTGGAAATATCCCGTAAAATACGGGTCGTATGGCAACTCTTCATATATAAGTTTTTGGCCCCCCGATTGAAACGTTTGTGCACCCCCTGATTTATAGCATGCTGCTGTGCGTGTCTACCTCCCCGTTGAAAAGTCTCGAAAAAGAGTAACAGATATACAACGGTAAAAATATTCAATCATTACATTTCACTCTCATAGTTTGAACAATAGATGGCAACACTAAGAGTTCACGCACAACACTCGATACGTATTCAGACTGTTAAATACACGCACACACTTCCGGCACAACTGATTCGGTAGTAAATTACCCATGGCGATAGACCGCAGTTGCACTCGGTTTGCAAGAAAGAAAGAAATGCCGCTGTACTTGCGGTCGTGGGGTCATAGGGACGGACCCGGGTTCAAATCACATCGGTAAGTTTTCGTGTCATTCCATTTTTTCTTGTTTTCAATAACTACTCACTTAACCCCTTGAACTGCAATTTATTTTCAGGCAGCACTGCTCAGACAGATAATTTAATTTCCTTCGTTTTTGGTTCCAAGTCTGATAACAGAAGCGGAGAGAGACAATGTTTTTCTTTTTCCCTTCCGGGTAGAATAGGATTATGCGTACAACAGAAAATGCTAGAGTTCTTCGTCTTCCCTTGTTTTATATTATCATTATTATAATTTTGTGTTGGGGAGGGGAAAGCATTTATCAGCTCGCACTCAGGGAAAAAAATTCTTGAAAATGGATGGCAATTTTTAGAAAGCTCAGATGATTTCCAATGTGGCAGTTATAATGCGGATCAAGAAAATTTTAAAAGTCGCTTAAGGGGTTAAAGTATTTGTTATTTAACATTCATTCTCCTGAAATTGTACAATAAGTTCGCTCATACAAGGTCTTTATAATTAAAGTTCCACTTTGAAATGCCCATAAAAGGAAAACTATTGGAGAAAATGTTATCAAACTTGGTACGTAATAATTATCATGGGATTCAATTTTTCGCGAAAAAAAAGTTCTTTTTTTTTTTTTTACTTTACGAATGATTTTGTACGCCTTACTCAATGGTAAGTCCATTCGACGTGCAACAGCACTTACGGTGCACATCCCGTGTGTGCTTTCCATTGTTGCTTCCTCTATTGCTAATGCAACAGCTTCCTCGGTTTTCACAGAAACGGACTTCCTTCCCCGCCCAGGTGCAATAGATAACAAGCCTGTGGCTTCAAACTTTGCCATCCTCAAACCCTGCGGTGTCATTGGCCCTCGGCGGCGTAATGTAAAAAAAAAATATATATACATATATATACTACATCTAAGAACGAGTAGGTGAGGGGGAAAAGAGAAATATACTTCGTATACTCTATTATTTGTAAGTATTACACATAATAGAGTACCCGTTTTGAACGAATTTCACACAGTTTTCATCGAGATAATTTTCCCGACCGAAATTCATTTTTGAGAATTTTTTATTGGAGGAAAGTGCGACGAGTTTTGAATTCGTGATATGCTATTCTTTTAATGGCGTACCTCTTTCCTAAAGACATTTCGGTAGCTTCTGGTAGAGCTTTCAGAGAATATAATCATTGCACACTGACTATAATAGGTAGACCTTGCCACCTCCTCTCTGACACGTTATCAAAATTATTGTTCGAGATAAAAATCAAATTGTGTCGATAAGTACGAAAACGTCATTCAGTTGGTTCTTCCTCGTTTGTAAATACGTTTCAGAGGTTCTTTCCAAACGCTCAGCAACGTTATAACCATCAAGTAATTTTTTAAAATCATATTTTTTTTTTACGATTCTCATATACTTCAAGTATTATTCCGAGTATCAACATGGATCACCGTACAATTTTCGGATTGCTCTTTTTCTGCATTGTTTTTTTCATACAGATCGGTAAGTTTTCGTGTCGTTAACTATTTTAATAACTACAAGTATTGTTCCGGGCCGCCATTATCAGACGCGGGGCCCGGTGTGAAAATAACTTCGGGGTTCTTTAGCCCCCGATTTCATATATGTTATGGGTTAGGGAATAGGGCATGCAAAGATTCATGCATTATCACTGAATATACAGAAATGCTGGAAAGTATCTACTTACCAATGAAAATTCAGAACTAATGAGAGAAAATCCCAGAAAATGGATGCTTTAATGAGACAAAAATTCCCAGAGTTGATAAAAAATTTAGAATTAACGAGAGGCAATCTCGGAATGGATGAAAATCCTCAATCGATGGGAGAAATATTCCCAGATGGATGAAAATTCAGAAAACAATGCGAGAGAAAATCCCAGAATTGATGAAAATCGAGAATTAATGCGAGAAAAAAATCCAAAAAATTAATGAAAATACAGAATTAATGAGTGAAATAATTTCAGAATTGATGAAAATTCCAGAATCAAATCAGTTGAAGCTCAGACTCCTTGTTTATTACGAAAAAAAAAATGTGATTGATTTGAGCATATTTTTTCACTTTTATTACAGATCGAGCCCGGTGCGACCTCACCTGTTGTATACCCATGAGGGCGACTCTGAAATTTTTATAATACTACCATGCACTCCCCCCCCCCAAATGCCGCAGCAGGACCCCTAGGCTGCGTCCACTGGCGGGCCCAGAATTATGATTTTATATAAGATTCATGATTGATTTCAATACGCGATTTACGTTTTTACATTCGAATTAGGATTGATTTATGATTGTATACGTAGATCTTGATCTTTCCACTCGATTTTATGCATAGATTATAATTTTATACTTGTTGTGATTATATTGTATTTTGTAATGCATATGCTTTTTTCTATAAATAAATCGCCAGAGCTACTCCGTGAGGACAATGAGCCGATACTGTATTGATATATGGCGATGTGGCCTGGATATCCCTCGGTTTGACGGCGGGCCCAGAAGCTAGATTTTTCACAGGCCCTCCACAGAGAATTTATCATGAGAAAAAAAAGATAAGAATTGTCTCGGGCCCTATATTGATACTTTACAATCACTCTGGAAATATTTTTCATTAATTCTGGAAATATTTCTTCCAGTTATTAATAACAATAATTTTGAAATATTTTTCACCAATTATGAATTTTCATGAATTGCAAAATTATTTTTTCCATTAATTCTGAAATTACTTCTTTCAATAATTATGAAATCATTTCTCTCATTAATTCTAAAATTATTTTTTTATTTATTCTAAAATTATTTTTTATTAATTCTGAAAAGTAATTTCGAAATTACTAGTTTCACCGATTGTAGAACAAATTTTTATTGAGGTTTCTTTTCCGTATTTCTATAAGTAAAGTATCTGGAACTTGTAAGCCTTTTTCGCCATCGAGCCGTGGCAAAAAGGCGACCCGTGAACCATGCGTTGAAGACCCCCAAGTTAGCCCAGTTCGGGATCCAAACCGTGAATATGATTCGTCCGCATTGTGCTCCGATCATTGTGAGGGCATGCCGATAAATGTACGACTTGATATGCACAAGACTTGAAATGTTCGGAATAAATAATTTATTGGACCGTTCATCTATCTATCTTCTATATATATAAAATTGATTTTCTGTGTGTCTGTGTGTGTGTGTGTGATTATGTTCTCTATACAAATCTACAATTTTAGATCGATCGTCGCCAAATTTTGCATATATACCAACTGGGACCCGACTTGAACGATAGGCTACTTTAAAATTTCTTCAGCCCAGGGCAAATGCCCAAATGGGCAAAAAACTGTCCGGCGACAATGGTTTTTGGGCCTCAACAAACACTTTCCGAACGTTTACTTTGGTTACCGTGGTTCCCTAGCAATGCGTTTCAGACATGCATATGCCTTTACAATGGTTTGTCACTTCTTTAATGCTGCCAGTTATGTATAATAGTTTATGCCTTTATAATGGTTTGCCACATTTTCAATACTCTCAGTAATGAGGCTTTTGGAATAGACGTCATAATCATCACCATCATCGCTTTGAGGGTCAGGAAAAGGGTGATCCTCCTAGAAATCGGTGTTATAATTGCCGATTCTATTGTATAAATGCGGAAATTTAGTGGGGTTTTCTGTCACATCAATAATTTTAAAAATTGTATTGAAATCTCGATTTTTGAAATATTGAGGTCGCTTAGAGATAGATATACGAAGCCCAGGAGAATAAATACGAAGCAATTAGCCGAACCTACTTTTGAGTTGGATATTCATGCAATAACATTGATTTAAACTTTTTATTTATATCTTCTCAAGCATGAAAATTAATGTCTCCGTATTGTCTTTTGATATTTATTTGCATAAATTCATATAGTTTAGGATGTTTTTAAAATTAGTTTTGGGCCCCGTAAAAAGTGGATCGAAAAAATTCCACAGCTTTAATTAAGCATTTTTGGAAGCTCAAACAGGCAGAAATAGATAACTTGAAGTTCAGGGGGAGGGAATCGAAATACCTTACACCCATAAAAAAAAAGGGGGGGGGGACTATTCATTTCTACGTTTCTTTAAATTTAGATTTATTTCTTTCATGAGTCGCGCAGGACGTCGCCATATTGGTTAACTTAGACACGGTTTGCATGTCCCTCAAAGAAAGAGGGAGATATCGTATGATGCAAAAAGCCTCATTGAAGAAAACCCGGGCAGCGCCGGGTATTGTAGCTAGTTAATAATATATCTGATTAGCACGCTTTATTTCACAAACTACATTGAGAAACTTAATTATTTTAGAACGTGATATATTGACTTTTTCTTATTGTTTCGTTTGCAGATACTGGCTCGTCCGACTCTTGTTCTCTCAATCGATGCGTTCACGGAACGTGCCAACCATTTAATGATGACTATTATACATGCAGCTGCTTTCTCGGATACGCTGGGAAATTTTGTGACGTAAAAATCAAAGGTACTAAGTGTTAAAAGAAAATTTTACGCCGTATTCTTAGATGCTTTCAAAATCATTTTTAATCCTTTCAGTACCACACATTATGAAAACATGAAGTAATTATCATGTGAATTTTTTGGAAGGTCGTTTTAGTTCTAAGAAGGTCTTAGGGGAGAAATCCTAAAAAAATAACTTTTTCTAAAAATTAGTTTTTGTGCGGCGAATTAATTAATGTGGTACTTTAAAGTACAGTCAGCAAAATCTGCGTTTACAATAAAAATAAAAAATACGAACTGACCTTTGTGTGTGTGTGTGAGGGGGGGGGGGCGATGGGGTATACAAAAAATACAGTAAACACTTTTACTGGGGGGGGGGTTGAAACATATAATGGAATTTTATTAATTAATCTATTAATTATAATTTTTTTTGGTCGCAAATAAATACCAACTGTAGTACTAACAACGTGGATTTGGAAAATACAGTAAAACCTCGTTAAGTCGTCACTCCCGTTATCGAGAAATTATGACGGTTTACGCCGAGTGACGACTTAAGCGAAGTGCTCATCAGTTTCAATGCGCAATATCGTGAAAATCGTATACTTTTTAAAGTGGTATAAAATTCATTAAAATATAAATTTTAAAAATACAATATTAACAAAATTTATAGATTACAAAAAGAAAAAAAAAGTAAATTTTTATCTTTTTGAGATTTTAGTATTTTACTTGTATGGCAAAATACACTACTAACCACACATGCACCTTGTCCACGATCCTCTGTGGAACTTTTAACGAATTGGTACACGTTGGAATATGCATGTACGTGTTGTGAATGTAACGTGAATTGTGTTTCTTTCCAGTGCTTGCTATAGCGCTGCCATCCAATTTTCGAACTATGAATGAAATGTAAGGATTGAATAAGTGTACCTTCTGGGCCTGTTGTTCTCAGTGGTGAGATTTTTTAATGGGAAGATCGGCTCGCATTCGTGCCTCGAAGTTGGGAACTTCAGAAAACCAACTTCAGTCGAGGCAAAATACACTGCTACTACTACTACTACTAATGAAACACACATGTATCTCGTCCATATTCCTCTGCAGAACGTCTAACGAATTGGAATGGTCGTGTCCGTGTTGTGAACCTAACGTGAAGCTTGTTAGCTTGTTTCTGTGTAATGTTTGTTATAGTGCTGCCATCTACCACATATTTTTCGAACTATGAGTGAAGTGTAATGCTTGATGATTTTACAGTTGCAGGCCTGTTGCTCCCTGCGGCGAGACTTTTTAATGGGGAGATCGGCTTGCATTCGCACCTCCAAGTTGGGAACCCCAGAAAATCAACTTCAGCCGACCACCAGTGCGGCGACGGTGGGTTTCGAACACGGGAGGCAAAATACACACTGGTACACTTTTATGGTTACTTTTGAAGATATGGCAATGCTGTTATCAAGCTCGTTCTTTGAAGGGAGCCATACAAACCTAGGCGGAGATAGACTTGGAAGTCTGGGTGGAGGAGAGATGATGATGATGAGGTTTTTCATATATGAATATACACATTAGATCAGTTGACTCCACTTTTGACGCTGGGGGGGAGGGGAGCAATGCCCCCATGCCCTCGCCTCCGTATCGCCACCCATGCCGAGAAATCTGTTCGTTTTTCTCAAACTTCTCCATAGTGACGAGTTTACTAAAATTAGCGACAAGTGAAAGTTATAAAAACGACGACACATAACCAGTGACGACTTATTGGGGTGGCCACTTAACGAGGTTTTACTGTGTATCAAGAAATGCATAAATCTGGTGGTCGTGCACTACAGGGGCGTGGCCAGAAATTTCGTTCGTGGGAGGGGGACCAAAGTGGTAGAACAATAGATTTGGCCATCTTTTTCCCTTTTTTCGGTCATTTTCTTACATTTCGGGGGAGGGGGGAGGAACCCCCCCCCCCCAAGTCCCTCCCTCGCTACGCCCTTGGTACATTATGATGATGGTCTGCCTCCCGGTGTACAACGATAATCCCTAGCACAGATATTTTTTTCTTTTTTAGGATTTCCTTCCAGTCCACAGAGTGTCCTTAGATATCGAGATTTCATTTATTAGTTCTTAAAACAAAAGAAAACTGCGCATTCAAATTATAATTGAATTTGAGTTCAGAATTGTTTATATAGAAGCTACACCTCGCCATATACTTTCGGTACTTATGAGTACAAGTCACAAATTTGCTTGGTTGAAAAAAAAACCTGGGCGTTATTTTACAAAATTAGTGACATTAACCGAAATATAACTCAATAATGTGAGTGAGGGGAAAAAATATTACGCATGGGAACTATAGGGCTAAAATGTTCAAAAACTGAGAAAGGAGGAAGCCCGCGCACGCACCCTTAATGACGTCATATTTCTCGATTTCAACACCAGATGGCGCCACTATTCTGACCATTAGAACCGCCAAACAGCAATAATTTTGTCCCGACTCAGAACCACAAAAAAAGCACAACAGAAAAAATTCTGGGAATTTCGACGGTTATTGGACAATGGAAAAAATCGCAAAAACACTCATTTCAATGAAGAGATGTGTTTTAAAGCGGAAAAATTTTTGTTTTCTAAGAAAAGAAATAAAAATAATTCCGGAAACCCCTGAGAAGGAGGACAAAAGGGCGAATTTTCCGAAACTTAGGAGGAGGACGCTTGAAATGCCATCAAGAAGGAGGGCATGTTCCCCAAAGGAGGACGTTTGGTTAACTCTAGGTAACTATATTCGAAAAAAAAAAAGTTCCGTTTGCTTGTACGGTGACCATACTTCTCTCTCTCTCTCTCTATCTCCCGTTACGTGGAGTCCCCCCACACCCTCCCTTCATTGGTCTCTCTCTCAATGACTACCTCCTCTGAGATCTAAAGAATGTATATTATAATATTATTGCGAATAAAAATGATTGTTAATGCATTTTTTTTTTCGCTTGCAGATATTGTGTGGTTACCAGTGTACGCTATTGCCCTTATCGTTATTGGTGCTCTGACCATCTTAGGAGGCTGTATCGCATGCTGCTACTGCTGCTGCTGCAGGAGTACCCAGACGGTTCGGGGACAGGTCCTGGTGCAAAATAGCGCAGTTCCTTCTTCGGTTACCGTTATGAATCAGATGGCCATGCCAGCGGCATATCCTGAACCTCATCCGCCAAGTTATGATTACCCTCAAAGTCAACCAGCATATCCACCGACCACCAACTATAAAGGATAATGAAACTAGAAGCAGTAACCATCACATTACGTTTGTGTACTTATGTGTTCTTCTTTTATTGTGCTTCACTTTAAATGAAAACGCAATAATTTTCAACTTGTTAAAATAAACTCTTATTTAATTGTATTTCATCATTATTATGTAAATTTACGCATAAAAATTATTTAAATGTTAAATTATTAAATTATTTACATGGACACGTTTCAGCAAGTGTAATTTTTTGGATCGAATTTTTTTATTTTTAGTTCATACTTTTGTCGATAAAGTTGCAAACATTTCTTTGAACGCTTCGGTAAAGCAGATGGTCATAAATAGAACCGGGATTATACTAGCATGAAATGTATTTGCATTATTTAACCGTTTATAGCTGGGATGCACAACCTCCGGGCAGCGGAGCCAGGTGTGGCCCTTAGTGGAGTTCCATCCAGCCCACGAAAGTTGTTCCGGTAGAAAAGTATCAATACCTACAACACGATAAATACCTAGGCTGACTCTTCCATAAAAATGCGGGACATCGTCAAAAATGTTGTAACGACAAGTAAAGTCATTTGCAGTCAAAAAAAATTGTCAAAGACAAGTAAAGTTGCCTCTTACGGCTAAAATTTATTTATTAAACATAATTCTCGATGTTAAAAATTCTGCTAACCCTTTTTGAAAATAGTAGGAAAAAAACGGGACATTTTTCATAAAAAAAAAAAAAGTTTAGGTGGACAAAATTTTGGAAATATCCCGTAAAATACGGGTCGTATGGCAACTCTTCATATATAAGTTTTTGGCCCCCCGATTGAAACGTTTGTGCACCCCTGATTTATAGCATGCTGCTGTGCGTGTCTACCTCCCCGTTGAAAAGTCTCGAAAAAGAGTAACAGATATACAACGGTAAAAATATTCAATCATTACATTTCACTCTCATAGTTTGAACAATAGATGGCAGCACTAAGAGTTCACGCACAACACTCGATACGTATTCAGACTGTTAAATACACGCACACACTTCCGGCACAACTGATTCGGTAGTAAATTGCCCATGGCGATAGACAGCAGTTGCGCTCGGTTTGCAAGAAAAAAAGAAATGCCGCTGTGCTTGCGGTCGTGTGGTCATAGGTTCAAATCCCATTGATGGTCAGCTGAAGTTTTTTTTTCTGAAGGTAATTCTCAACTTAGAGTTGTGAATGAGAGTGTTTTTTTGAATTTGAGAGTGTGGTCATAGGTTCAAATCCCCTCGGTGGTCAGCTCAAGTTCTTTTTCTGAAGTTAATTCCCAACGTGAATGAGAGCAGAAGTTTCAAACGCATGAAACTTCGCAACACCCCCTTTGCTAGTGAGCGGATATGTTATCGAACCGGGCTGACACTTTCCGATAGCGCTTTGATCACATTTTAGAGAATCGATGTCATCAGGAGACACGTACCTGTGTCTGCCATCTTCTTCATCTCTCACTCGTAGCTAAAATTTCGCGACAGACCTGGATATTTATTTTGAATTTTTGATTAAATAATTATATTAAAGCGTATATTTCATTTCTGTGTGCCCCACGTGACCAATTGAAATTCACATTAGAAGGCACCTTTGGGTTTTCGGTAGATGTTTTTAAGGAGTAATCATGCATCAGTCAAACCTTATCACCTTCTCCCTCGCGGATAGTTATCAGAAAATATTAAATAAGATAAAGAGTGAATTGCCTGTGTAGGCACAGAAAATAGATCATTCAGATGTATATTGTTTTTACACATCCGTTGTAACATACATATAATAACGACGTAACTATCGAGGAACCTTCTGAACTACATTTTTAGAACAGACCATATTCCAAGAACTATTTCAAGCATTACCATGGAGTACCGTACAGTTTCTGGATTGTTCTTCTGCATTGTGTTTTCCATACACATTGGTAAGTTTTCGTGTCATTCTATTTTTTTTTTCACTAAATACTCCCTTAACTACTACCACTACTACGGCGGCTCTGTCAAAGGTTCTTTGAAGCGATTCTCTGTGAAACTGCTTTGTGGAGCCGCTGACAAGCGTTGATTAGGGAATGGGCCACCGCGGGTGAAAAATATTGAGAACCCCCCCCAACATTACATACATACTTGTGGTATGTTAGGACAGTTATTTTTAGGACAGGGTGTTCCCCTAACACTCGTGGGCAAAACTTTAAGGGAAGGTAAAATGCACACGGAGAAGTATTTTTTGTATAGCGATGTGGGATCGGAAATGAAAAGTGTTGGCGGAAAAAATACGAAATGATGAGGGAAATGAAAAATCTTTTTATTCACATTGATAAATAATAACTGCTCAAATGTGCCACCACCAACATCGATACAGGCCTGGCAGCGTCTAGCAAGTCATTGGCGTACTCTTTCGAAGATGTGCCAGGTATTTCATGAACAATGATGCAAATAAAAAAAACCTTTTTTTTTTTTTTTAATTTCCTTAGTTTTTCCGCCAACAATTTTCATTTCCGCCCCCATATTGGTATACATGAAATGTTCTTTATGTGTATTTCACCTTCCCTTAAAGTTTGGCCCATGAATTCCGGGACACCCTATATACAGGATGCATAGCAAACAGAGGGCATGACATTTTATCCTAGAGGTATACTTCCAGTTAGAAAAAGTTTTCTATAAATAACATGTAGTACTCAGATATCTCATTCATGATTCAAGGGATTGTATAGTTATTAATAGGACTCAGATTTTTACGTATTTGCGTATTTTTTTACTTTTTTTTTTTTTGAATATTTCGCTATTTGTGCGTGATAGAGCATATTTTGTATATTTCATAGATCTCGATAAAAAGTAAATTTTTTGCTGGCTATTCCAATTTCACGTCAGATTGGTGTTTTTCGGTTCCCGCGTGTGGTAAGAGCTCGTTCTTCTTCCTTATGGTAACTCGTGGGCAAAAAATTGGCTAACATTGGTTCATGGGGGAAATGTTGAGACTTTTATAAAATAGAAAAGAATTATTACATATTATTATCATTTTTTTTTTTAAATTTTGTGCAATTCTTTTGTAAAGCATAACTCAACTAGATATTTTTACCTACAGATGGCAGCACATTAATTCTGAATTTGTTGGGGGGGGGGGGTGGGGACTTAAGGGAACTCAAAAGGGAAGTTTTGTTTTGTTGAGATTAACATCATTGCACACATCTGATCAAGTGCGAGAAGATCCAAATAAAAACCATATGGCCTCAATATTTTCAAATTCCTCGGAAGTTACTCTTCTAGTGCAATAACTGTAAATAATTTTTGCATCGATTACAAATAATTGTGAATATTATTAAGAAATTGAATTTCCTCACTCAACATGTCTAAAGGACTTCATAAAAAAAGCAAAGAACTTTACAGAAACAGAGAAATTCGTTTCTGAATATGGTGAGAAAATGGTCTATACAGATGAAACAGGATTGTTTTGCTAACTGTGCGATACTAAAGTTGCTGCAGAAAGGAAATCTACTGAACGTGCTGAAGCACATCAACACCGAAAAAAAAAATGAACGAGATTTTCAATAACTAGGGGATGAGAGAAAATTTTTTTTTAATTTTTTTACGTGAAAACACTTTTGTGTGTGTGTGTTTGGTACATTTGAGATAAGTATGAAAAAAATTTTAGCACATATATTTAGTTTTATAGGGCATATTCATAGTTTTTTAAGGGCATAAATGCATTTTTTATAAAGCATTTTTTAGAAGTTGCTCCGTTTTTGGAATTCGAATATCTCAGTGAATATGCACTGAGAAACGTGGATTTTTTCGTGGTGTCCGATAAATTCGTAAATAATTTAAAAATTTTATAAAAATCGAAAGAGTTAATATATTTGAATGTGGTTTGCTAAAAAGTCATTCTCCTGAAGTGGGATTTTTTTATGGTACAGAAAAAGAAAATTAGTTAACATTTTATTTTTGATGACTAGTTTTTCCAACTGGAAAATTTAATGATGAAACTTCGTTTCAGAGATGTGTGATTTTAGAGTAGTTACTTGATTTTATTTTTAAATAATTTTATTTCCAGATACTGGATCGTCCTTAGACGATTGTCTTTTCAATCTATGCGTTCATGGGGTATGCAGCTCACTCGGAGATTCTGAATATATTTGCGACTGTTATTCCGGATACACTGGAAAATATTGTGATGAAAAACTCCCAGGTATTTAAATATTTATATAGGTGTGATATATATATAGGATAGATGACGCGGCACGAAAGCAACTAACTGGAAATATGCAAATCAGAGTCATTCAAAATGAATTTGGTACGATTAATAGCTAATTTCTGAATTTTCCTCTTACAAGCGCTTGAATAAGGTTTTCATTGTGATGTTGGCATTGGTGGATAAAGCGCTATTGTTCAATCAAATCAATCAATTTTAATTGTTTGAGCATAGCTGATTACAATAGAATACACTTGTTCTCAACCTTTCTGAAGACAAAGACCAGTAAAATGTATGGAAACAATTCGACGGACCACTTGTGTCCCGTAATACGGGCATTCCTGTAACTTTCGTTGTTCAGATTTTTTCATAGATGTGTCCCATCGGTTCCACGATACTAATTTGAACTTATTTGAGTATTTTTAATATTTACTAAAAAAAAAGCCGTGAAGCAGTCACGCACTCAAACTACATTTTAATGATATAAATTATATTATGATAATTATGGCATAAGTTATAAATATTCATCTCACATATTTGTCAGGTATAACGTTTTGTCCGCAATTTTTTGGAATATAGATTATGATAGGTGATTATGCCTAGTTCTGACAATGTTTTGGATGGTTATTAGCGAAGCCCCATGTTTTGAGGATTGTTTATTTAAGATCTCAGTTTACCGTATTTTTACTTAATGAAATATGGTCATAAGGTCATTTGGATATTTTTTTTTTCTGTGAAACACGTTTTTGTTTACTGCAATTTGTAGCAGCCCTTTATTTGCACACAATTCAGCGATTTTAGTAGTAATTAGCAATTTGCATTTAAAGCAATAAATTGCGATTTTTCACAAAATTTATCGACATCCCTTATTTAGGATCGCAATTTCCTGCCTTCTCCTCGGTGATGTATGGTAAACAATAAGTATGAAGGTATAATATTATTTGAACCCATATTACTAATATCAATTACAACGAGTGAATAATGTCATCAAGTCTGAATGCGGACCACCACTGGGTAATCTAGAATTAATAATTTATATTTGTGAATCTAGAACTATTCATTAATAAGTGCGAAGAAAAAAAAATTAAGACCAACTTATTCAACAAGACTGATGTTCTTTTCCGACAAAGTTCAAATCTAATTATGTTACTAGGTATATTATATGAGAGATATATAATAACTATCTTACAAACATACCAAATAGAAACATACCATTAAAAATGCGGGACGTATTATCAATGGTAACAAATCTGCAGTAAATATTATTTTTAATCATTAGTTTTTCCAACTGGAAAATTTAATGGTGAAGCTTAGTTTTGAATGTGAAATTGTAGTAGTTATTTGATTGTTTTTAAATTGTTTTATTTTCAGCTACTGACTCGTCCTTGGACGCTTGTCTCTTCAATCGATGCCTTTACGGTACATGCAGATCACTCGGAGGTTCTGACTATATTTGCGACTGTCTTTCCGGATACACGGGAAAATATTGTGATGGAAAACTCCGAGGTATTTAAGTATTTATATGGGTGTTTTTTTTTTACATAAGTGTCTATCCAAATATTATATATTGATGAAATAATTGTATATATAATATTGATTACACTAATAAGATAGACTGTAAATATGACATATTTACAGTCAATTATTTCTATTATATATATATGTATATATGTATATAAATTTATATTAACCTTTTACAACTGCCGAATTAAGAATTAGGTTGATTTTATAATTTCTTTCCCTTTGATTTTCTTTTCTGATCCTACAGTTTGAAGATATTAAGTAATTTTTATGAAATGTATGATGGTTGCCATATTGGTCTAATGCAGCTATTCACGGCCTATTCAACTAGGAATTTACGGTCCAATTGTGGAATTATAAGAATAATAAATGCTTAGTAGAAAAAAATAGATAACTAAACTAATTAAAAGAAAAGTTTTAGTTAAATTTACGTGCAAACAACATCGCCGTAACGTTCGCAGACTGCAGCAGTAATCAGGGCCGCAACTGGGGGGGGGGGGAGCAGGCGGGTCTCGTGCCAAGGGCGCTGGACTCGAGGGGGCGCAAATTTCTTTCCGAAACCTCTACTTCAACATTACAAGGGGGCGTCGAAATGCGCGCTTGCCTCGGGTGACCAAGAATCTAGTTGCGGTCCTGGCAGTAATATTGTTATGAGATATTTGACTCAAGTTTTTGTTTTGTACTCGTGGTAACAACACATCTCTCGTTAGGAGTATGGAACACTTTGTTTTAGCTCTTTTGTGGTCCAGTAGATGGCATTGCTATCGCATCAGTTATCAGTACAGGATAGAATGTCCTCCATGTTTGAGAGCATTCTCGCTGATAGATGGCCTTAGAGTTTCCCTGCTACGTATAAATGTAAGGGTCCATGGCAAACACCAAGATTTCCGGGTGGAAGGACGGGGGGGGGGGGGTGTCAACGACTGAAAGTATTTGGGAACCGCTGATCTAACACACGATGATACTACTTTTATAGACCCACTAGAAACACACTTTGGTCTCTTGAGGTCACAAAGTGACCTCACCTTATTTATGTATTTTTCGTATCACTGTTATTCGTTGCTATTTCATTTTGTGTGCAGTACGGTTTTCATGTTTTTGTCCAATAAAAAAACAAATCACTCATGTAATACTGAGATGATTCTTTCTGATGAGTCAATAAGACCTTGCTGATGGCGTCACAAAGATTCACCAATTCCTTTAACTACTTCACTTAGTCTACAAGGTTTTGGCAAGAAATTTGATCCATCTCTATTTGACAAATCGGCGATAAATCTAGTAACCCCTTGTGCCAACCTAGCCACACGTTAGAAAAAGAAAAAAATATTTTAAAGGAAAAAAAGTATAATAGATAAAGTAGATAAGAGAGTGTTTTCTGATTTTAGGATCCTCTTTTCACCCCCCCCCCTACACGTTCTCTTTCGCTCCTACATGCATAGTAGACATTATATGTGTGAGGAAAAAATCATAGTATAGAAAGAAAAGAGGAAAAACAGAGCAACTTCCCTAGAGATAGGGTTACTATAAAGCTTCGCAATGGTGAAGAGAGAGGAAAGAGAACACAGTGTTCGAATTTATTCCACTGGCGTTCGGATATAACATTACGCCCGTGATCGTAAAGAGGTTAAGCAAATTAATCTAGATTCAGTAGCCAAATGATAGGTATCATCGATTCATGCAGAGAAAGCATGTAACCTATTCGTTAGAAATTTCCCAGAGGAATGTTTATACGAGGCACATGTACGATTAACCTTTTAAGCGGCACAGCTGAAATCACTGATCACCCCCGTCTGAAAATTTCCCATATCTCTTAAAGAAGTAGGCTTTCTCTCGATTTTCGGCAGATGCAAACTGAGAGGTATAAAAGAAAAGTGTTCCATTGAGAAATTAACTTTGCAAAATAAGTGGACTTGTCAATGCTGAAATAAGAGGCTTTCACGGAGACGAGATATCTCGTCAATGCTGCTTAAAGGGTTAAGTTGTAGTTTTAGTGAAAATTGTAGTAGCAGTAGCGAAACCATTTGTTTAATTCGAAAGCGTGTGATTACCTTATACGATTTCGTTTACAGATTCTTGCTGGCTCAATCGATGTGATCATGGGACGTGCAGAACAATCGACGATAATCATTATACTTGCGATTGTTTCTACGGATACAGGGGCAGATATTGCAACACAAAAATTGACAAGAGTAAGTTTCAAAGGAATCCTATAAAATTCCAAGATTCTTCCTTATTTAATTGAACGTAGTACGTGTATAAGAATGAAATGTTTTTCGTTTTTTTTTTTCTCATGAAATGGTTTCACTTCCGAAGAGTTGGCTTTGTCGGAATTATTTCTCGTAGAACCTACTTACACATTTTTTATGTAAGCGTAGTGAATGCGTTTTGCGTTTAGGTTATACAATTTATCATAAGGTTAGGTGGAAATACAAAATAAAGGGCAGAGATCCGTGAAAGAGAAGGGTGCAGAAATTCATGAAAGAGAAGAGGCCAGAAGTTTAGAAAATAGAATACAGAAATTTAGAAAAGTGAAAAGGGTAGAAATTCAGAAAAAAGAAGAATACAGAAATTCCGACAAGAGATGAATGCAGAAATTCAGAAAAGAAAAGAATACAGAAATTTAGAAAAGTGAAAAGGGTAGAAATTCAGAAAAAAGAAGAATACAGAAATTCCGACAAGAGATGAATGCAGAAATTCAGAAAAGAAAAGAATACAGAAATTTAGAAAAGTGAAAAGGGTAGAAATTCAGAAAAAAGAAGAATACAGAAATTCCGACAAGAGATGAATGCAGAAATTCAGAAAAAGGAAGAATACAGAAATTCCGACAAGAGATGAATGCAGAAATTCAGAAAAGAAAAGAATACAGAAATTTAGAAAAGTGAAAAGGGTAGAAATTCAGAAAAAAGAAGAATACAGAAATTCCGACAAGAGATGAATGCAGAAATTCAGAAAAAGGAAGAATACAGAAATTCCGACAAGAGATGAATGCAGAAATTCAGAAAAGAAAAGAATACAGAAATTCAGAAAAGAGAAGAATAGAAAAATTCAGGAAAGAGAAGAATACAGAAATTCAGAAAAGAGAAGAATACAGAAATTCAGAAAAGAGAAGAATACAGAAATTCAGAAAAGAGAAGAATACAGAAATTCAGAAAAGAGAAGAAAACAGAAATTCGGAAAAGAGAAGAATACAGAAATTCGGAAAAGAGAAGAATACAGAAATTCAGAAAAGAGAAGAATACAGAAATTCAGAAAAAAGAAGAAAACAGAAATTCGGAAAAGAGAAGAATACAGAAATTCGGAAAAGAGAAGAATACAGAAATTCAGAAAAGAGAAGAAAACAGAAATTCAGAAAAGAGAAGAAAACAGAAATTCAGA